>NW_028253818.1:0-482500 GCF_964263255.1 Lissotriton vulgaris
CGAGAAGATTTAGGAGTGGGAGGAAGAAGGTCAAAGACAGTAATAATAGGAGCATGGTCAGAGATAACAATAGGTTCAATAGAAGAGGAGATAAGGTGTTGAGATAGAGATGAAGATAGAAAAATGTAGTCCAAACGAGAGAAAGAAGCATGAGGAGGAGAGAAGAAGGAGAAATCCATAACATCTGGGTGAGTGAGTCTCCATGAATCCACAAGATGCGTCTGAGTGATAGTGTCAAGGAACTGTTTATGTGGTTTGTGAGGGGAAAAACGAACAGAAGATTTACGGTCTAAAAAGGGGTCAATGATCTGGTTACAATCTCCACCTAGTAGGAAAGAATCTTCTTTATATTGAATACATTTCGCTGTAATGGAGGGCCAAAAGGACGAGTCAAAACATGTGGGACCGTAAACATTGAACACAGTAATTGGGATAGCATTAATGAGTAGTTTAGCCAAAATCCAACGCCCCTCATCGTCTTTTTCTTCTAACAATACTTTACACTGGAGGCGTTTATGAATCAAAATAGCCACCCCGTTCTTTTTTTGAGAAGCAGGAGAAAATAAAACAGTTCCAACCCACAATCGTTTTAGTTTTAAGGATTCAATATCTGAGAGATGGGTTTCTTGAATAAGAGCAATATCTGGATTGTAAGAAGATAAGTGTGAGAGTACTCTTTGCCTTTTGATAGGGTGATTAAATCCTTTCACATTCCATGAAACAACTTTGAAGGTGAAAGAGTATTAAATTTATCAAAAGTGAAAAATGCAATAACATACTGTATATTTAGTAATTCAAACTGTAGGTAAATAAGAACCATGTAGATCATCAAAAAGGTAGAAGGAAGGATAGGTAGAAGATGAAAAAGAAAAAGAAAGGGAGAAAGGGAGAGGGATAGGAAAAGGGAGAGAAGAGCAGCAAAGGAAGGAGAAGGAAGAAAAGAGAGAAGGCATAGAAGACAGTACAAATCCAAAAGGATGACTGTATTAAACATACCTGGAGGGGGAAGTACACAAAGGGGAAGGTGGGGAGGTGGTGATGCGTTACAAGACGGACGAACCAGGGTCAGGAGCAGGACCACGCCAAGACCGGACAAAAAGGAATACAGGATGGGATAAAATCGGGAAGGAAGCGTCCGACATATATCCATCTGGGGAAAAAAGAGAAATTATTGACATACATACGGGACATTTGACATAAAGATAGAACTAGAATATAGAGAGGAACAATAAGTGTAAATGGAAGAGGTGCAAGAGAGAGACAATAAAAGAGGAGATAGGGAAAATGAGAATATTTAGGGATAAGAGAAGTGATGCGGAGAGGAACATGGAATCAGAGAGAGATTACTAGAGAACAAGACATGGAGACAACAAAAGCCAAGGTTCAGCCACTGGTCGAAGCAGAGGAGGAGGCATCCATTCCTTCTTCATTTTGCAATAGGAGAAAGTTCCGTAGTTCTCCAGGTTCCTGAAATGACCAAGTCTTGTTCCGATAGGTGACTCTGAGAGTATAAGGGTGAAAAAGGCCATATCTTGCTCCCATAGAACGTAGAGAAGGACGCATAGCCAGAAATTCTTTACGTCTGGAGGCAGTAACATTGGAGACATCTTGAGATAAGTAGACTCGTTGACCTTGCCAAGTCACTTGTTTTTTGTTCCTTGCTGCTGAAAGAATCAAAAGGAGATCTGTGTACTTCAAGAAGAGGATGATTACTCCACGAGGTTTGGAAGAAGAGTCAGTTCTCGCACCCAATCTATGGGCCCTCTGTATACTGATGGATGTAGAAGGAGGCAAGTCCAAGAGTTTCGGTAAGAAGGTGGTAAAGAAAGTCACTGGATTGTCCCCCTCAAGATTTTCCGGCAAATTGTAAATACGGAGGTTGTTTCTCCTATTGCGATTTTCCAAATCTTCTGTATGCTTTTGTAGGGAGAGGACAGTCTTCTCCAACGCCCCAATACGTTGCGTGTTGGATTGAAGTTCAGGAATATGGAGCTCAACAGTAGAAATTCGGGCATCCATGGATTCCCACTTATCTTTCAGAAGCTGCATATCTGTACTCGTCTTCTCAATAAAGGGACGCATTGCTCGTAGTTCCTCCAAAATCTGATCAATAGGCGAGGCAGGGGGGTTATCCTCTGGTGTAGGAGAATTTTGTTTGAGGCGCTTGCCTGGTGTAGCCGGTGAAGAGGGCTTACCAACAGATGAGTGAGCCAAGGATGATTTTTGAGTCGACATTTTGACGGAGGAATTCGACTTAGGTGCACCAGATGGAGAACCCACCAGAGTTTTCACAGAGGGTGTGAAGACAAATTGAGGCTTACGTAGCCTTACCATAGAAATGATTCTTGTGCCAGCAGGTAAACTAGTCTATATCTGTGGAGAATTTCCTGGTTGAGACTAGACATCCAAAAACGTACATCAGACAGGCAAAGCTAAGTTTGATAATTCACTTGCACATGTAGTATACGCTGGCAATGTTGAAGAGAGAGGGCGCTGAACATGGCAGTTAGGGAAAGCGTATCATGAGGCACCTGAGCCGTAATGAAATAAACAGAAAGTCAGTAAAAAACTATGAAGAACAGCACTGGTGCACTGTCAGTGAGTAGAGCTGAGGTGGCAAAGCGTTTGAAGAAAGCTCCGTTGGGTAGTAAATGCAATTTACACAGAGGAATTGCTGCTGATGATGAGGAGAGGAACACACATCTCAGAATGACATTCAGCATGCGCACTAGACTATAGTGGTCGCAAAATAGTCACTTGACTTTGAGGATGTAAGAGAAGTTAGAATCCTGGAGCATCAGAAGGTAGAAGCCAGTGCCAAACAATGAGTTACATATTCACTTCCGTGAGGATAAGACATTCAGTAAAGAGTTGAGATGACAAGCTGAAAGATGGTCATCATTGGTAGCAAATTGACAATGCGTTGGCAGAAGATTATTTTGAAGCAATGAACTGCATTAGAGGAAGTTCACAGGTATTAGAGCTCTGCAGTATGAAGATTCATGAGAAATAACGCTGGTCTGGCGCTCTAACAGAATGCATAAAACAGATGAAAATTACAGCAAGAGCAGTCTGCCAATATTCAGGGATTACATTCACTGGGGACGGTGCAGTAGGAGGGCACAGTAATGTAGCCATAAACAATGGTGATATGACAGTCCTCCATATTCCATGAAATGAACTGCACAGTTGGAAATGAGGCACAGTCAGAATATTATTTTAAAGCAATAATCTGCATTAGAGGAAATTCATAGGCATTAGAGCTCTGCAGTATGAAGAATCATGAGAAAAAACGCTGGTCTGGAGCTCTCACAGAAGGCATAAGTCAGATGAAAAATTACAGCAACAGCAGTCTGCCAATATTCATGGGTTAATTGCCACTCGTTTACTAGGGATGGCAGCAAGAATTCACATGCTGGTATTGTTAAACGAGGGAGCAAAGGTATTGCCATAAATAATGCTGTGATGACAGACCTCCAAATTCCCTGATAGAAATTGCACCGATAAAAAAGAGGCACAGGAATATTCAGGTCTTAAAGTAAAAGCAGTCCCCTGCTGAAGTTTGCATTTCAAGGGAAGAAAAACATAGGCAAACCTCTTTCTGCGCAGTGAAGTGAAGCGCTCGTTCTGTGAGGGAAGATAACACCGTGAAATGGCGCCACAGGAAACTCCAATGTCGAAGGGCTGGCAATAAATAACGCGCTGTCAGAAAATCAATTAGGTGGGCGCGTTAGAGGCAGCTCACATTCCGGAGCTTTTCCGATGCATGCAGGCTCACGGAGACGACGTGGAAACACCAGAAGCCATGAAGAAGAGGTCCGGTGAGGCGGAGGTTCAGCACAACGCGGCCATCTTGCGTGGCGTCGTAGCCACGCCCCCGGCTATAAGAAGATTTTAATATCTTTGCATGATAATCCGTTGCTCATGCTTAAATGAAAATTTCTCTTTTTATGGTTTAGTATCCAAAGTTCAAACAGCAATTATTATGCAATTTCCCCTAAGTCTTATGCCTTGAGAAAGAGATGTTCATGAAACAAGTGCCTCTGATAGGCAGTAAAAATAGAAAGCCATTCAACCACCCATTCTAAATACGGGGAACAATTGGATGGCTTACCTCTGATGAATTGTGCTCCTTCAGGCCAATGGAGGAAGGTTTATGGCGATGGAGTAAATTTTACCCAAGTTGCATACATCTGAGAATTGGCCGGATTTTACATCAGGTGTGTGGACGGAGTGTTTAACAGAGGGTGTTCTTCCACGTTCCGATGAAGTACCCTGTCGCCAAACTCGAAATCAGTCCATTTGTCTGAAAGACATGAAAAGCCACACACAATTTTCTGGGATTGAATGCAGAGGTGAAAGTCTATAGTTAACCTCAGCACTGTCTTTGCAGTGGTATAACTCACCTCTGGCACAGTGTCCGACTGGACTGGCATGATCTGCTTGGCCACACATCTGTGGTGTAGCAGCTCAGTCAGCTCAGGTAACCTTCCCTAGTGCATCACCGCAATCTTGTAGGGCACGCTTCTTGATGCAGTTCCCATCTGTAACTGTTTGGGTAGGGGACTGCACTCCTTGCTACTCTGAACCTGATGATCACTATCTTCAGTCTTCTTTTGTCCAGCAGACCAACACCACTGGGGCTCAGGTTAATCTGACACTTTAGAACCATCACACATCTGCAGAGTTGTAAGGCTCCTTCCCTCTATCAGCAGCAGGTTGGTTTAAGGGTGCTCAGGCCAGAGGATCAGCTATTTCCAGTACGCTACACTACAGGTGATATTATCTCTGGGAAGCTAGCTGTCAGGCAGACACCAGCTTTGGTTGCAAAAAAGTCCTCTAGGTACTCTTTGATCAGAGATAACAGGAAACATAATTGGGTAGTGAATCCTAATTTATACAGTCATAACCAACAGGAGATTCTGGCTCTGCACTTATAGAACTAGCTAGGATGAATTCTATTTACTTCTGTCCTCTTTAAGTAGTTTCCAAAACTCCAATACTTGCACGGGAGCAGAGCATTACCTCTTGCCACCCTAACCTTGAAACTGACAGCCAAAAGATATATTTAAACGGCAACCACAGCAATATTTTGGGGCAGCGGGTCAAAGTGGCGTTACAAGGGAGCAGACCAAGTTGACAACATATTGGACTTCGTTACAACCAGTTTACTACTTTTGATAGACATTTACTTTCAGAACGTAACTGTTAAATGTCTTTCTTACCCATATCTTCCTGAGTCACATTCTTCAAAACAGGAAGTGGACTGGATTGTGAGGACGTAGGGGCATATTATTAAGAACGGCTTTAAAAATGATCGCCGGTTTAGCGGCAGAAAACGGCCGCTAAAACGGCGATAATGGGCTTGAAAATTTGCCAATTCCAATTCCAACAGAAGTCCATGTTCTGGTGTGAACATGGGCTTCTATTGGATTTCTCCAGGGCATATTATCAATCCCATTATTGCCGCTTTAGCAGCAGTTTTCTGCCGCTAAACCGGCGATAATTTTAATGCCGTGCTTGATATTATGCCCCTTACTTCATAGCAGAGGAAGTAAGGAAGGAATTAGAGTGAGTAAAAGGAACTGAAAACCTGTAAGGACAAGTCCCAAGTGTCTCTGAAACAGGCACAATAAACAGCATTCACCTTACTCTGTCAGAATTACAGTGGTTACACAGAATTTACAAATGCTCACACCTACAGAATTATTAGTCTCCATGTGTCCTTCTCTTCACAGCTTCCTATTTTTAATGACAAATAGGACTATAAAGGTTTTGTAAGGCACACGTCTGTTAGAAGGGGCTCTTGCTTCAAACCGTAGGTTTTAGGATACTCCTCTAATTGTAATCCAAAGTATGAGTTATGCAAAGTTATCCTTTATCAGAACAAATCAATGAGAGGCAATATAACTCTAGTTGTATAGATAAGCGTATGATATCAATATATCCCACCAGTGGCTACTCTAGGATGTATGAGGATGAACTTTATTTGAATACGTGCCCCGAATATCTATTTCTGATACCGATAGTTTTATACATTCGATAAAGGTTGGATGTTCCGACATCAAAGTTAAGGAAACTTTGTGAAGACATGTTAAAAACTCAACAGATTCTTCAGTGATTGTTTCTCTTCTATTCGTGATGTTGCACTGAAGAAACTCCTGTTTTTAGGCGAAAGGCGCTGGCTGCTTCTATTTGCCTGGCTACAGATATTGAATCAGAAAAAAGAAAATAAAGGACTATCTTGTCATAATGAGGAGCTGTAGCCTTACATTGTTGATTTTGATATCATACACTTATCTATACAACCAGAGTTATATTGCCTCTCATTATTTGTTCAAATTACTTCTGGTTTATGGCCATGTGGCAGCTAGCCAATTGTGGTGAGCAATATTTTGAGAAAACCTGTTACTTATGTATGTGACTATGCTGGGTGGTGCAGTAATACATACCTAGCTGCCTTTCTCCTTTTTTATTATCCTTATTCGGGTTAGGAAATTCATTGTTGTTGACTCCACAATAGGTATTCACATTTTCTCAAAGTCTCGGAGCATGAAAGTGCTACTGAATGTTTAAAACATCAATCTTTCTAAGGCAATATTAGTCTCACTCTTTGTATATGAATCTATTCTCAGAAATAGACCATCTTCTCCCAAGAAGGACAATGCATGCAGAAACTTCAAAGTTTCCAGAGAATGTTTTCAAGCTGAAACTCTTCTCTGCCTAAGAAAGTGCATCCATGTGCTGCTGCCACTGGGCTGGAACTGCAGTAACAAGCATACAGGAAAGGGCAGAGGCATCTTAAATAGATGGTTTCCTCCCAAGATAGCAGTCAATTCTCACTACACTCAAATTCCTGGAAGATTTTGACTGTGACTGTCACTGCCACAAACTCTACAAGGTTGGAACTGCAAGATCTCCTTTGGTACTGCTACTATGCAGCAAATAATGTTACAAGCCACAACTCAATTTTGTGCACCATCGGGCCCCAACAGATTGGCCCACTGCAGGCTGAGACAGTTTTATGTGGCAGTGGGTGTAAACCCTCCCTATCAAAGTTTTGTTCTGGAAACCTCTGGTTCTGTATTCTTGGGGATTTCTTGCCAGATGACAACATTGAAGCACTTTGTCTAAGAGTGTGCCAACAACCCTCCTCTCAGCAATCAGGCCAATAATGCAATCCCATTCGATGAGCTGACATCGCAGCCCAGTTCAGCCAGGTTCACCTCAGACAACCACTGAGCAATTCATTGAAGTTGGGCAGCTAAATAATAAAGCCCAAAGTCAGGAGCTCCCAGGCCCCCCTCCAAAAAAGTTAACTAAAGTGTGTCCAAGGAGACTATGTGTGGGTCTCCATCCCATATCAGTTACCACAACAAAGCGTCTAGTGGCTTAAACCAGGAGAGCGGTAACCAAACCGGTTAAGTTGGTAAAATAATACAGTAAGCGAGGCAGCATGATCATCTTTGCCAGTGCTATACACTCTATATTAGGAATTGGTCCAACACTCTTTCTTACTGGATTTAAATGATCAAACTGTAATATAGAAGAAAAGCGTTCACAACAGTTACAAAGAAGTTGTTTGATGTCTAATATATGCACTTCTTGTATTCTTGTTGATATACTCCCAGTACCCTATTTATGATTTTCAATACGTATAAAATACAACTTTTTTACATACACCCGTGTTCTCTTTTTTTTCTTATGTTTGGATCACATAGTGTGACTATATCAAATAATTTTTTTATCAAAACTGTTGAATTCATTTACAGACTGACATTCATGTGGGTCTTAGATTAAAATCATTTAAAATATCCAAATTCTGCAATTAAATCCCCTTGAAGGTATCTTTACCCTTTCACCTATTTGCCCAAACCCTCGAGGGTATATTGGGATGCTCATTGTGTTATATATCAGTCTGACAGGGACGACACCTGCAGATTCAGGGATGTTCCCACCTTCTTTCCCCAAAATGTTTGAGTGGGGCAACACACAGGCTCTAGCCCATGTCTAAATAAGGTACCTCAGCTGCTGACACCAGTAGCAGGCCTTGCAGCTGGTCACCTTCCCCAGGCCCCAGGAGAGCCCCACCAGTCAGAAGGCTACAATGCACCCCTGCCTCTGCCTCACCAACGCGGTATTCGGAACTGTCTGAAATTATTAATGACAAGAATGTGCTGTAGGCCCAGGCAGGCAGGCGCAGCCAGCTGGAATGAGGAGAACAGTAGCACAGGGGATTAGACAAAAGACTCAAGCCGAAAGACAGCGTGTCCCAATGGAAAGGAGGCGATCATCTCCACAAAGCAGCAGCAAGCAGGACAGCAAGCAGAAATTCCTCAACGCCACAAATGCTCAGTCAGTTCATAGGGACCTCCAGGTGGGCCCTGCTGGTTGTTCATTTTACAGGGCCCAATTCCACTGCGCTCCACTGCATCATGTCCCAGGCTACTGGTGCCCCACGGGCACTCATTGTAACCATCAATGATCAGCCCAAGGCTTTCCACAGCCCCTCAGCTCGGGCAGTCAGCACTTCTTGCCTTGGGTGCGCCTCTGATAGCCTCCAATAATTAGGCCAGTCCCAGCCAAGAACTTGAGCCCGCTTCATCCCCCAGCCAAGGGAAGCGCAAACACCCAGTAACTTCCTCACCCCTAGAGTCCTAGGTGCCTGGAATCCAGGATCACTAAGGGTGTATCTGTTCTTTGACCGAACAAGAAGCAGCCCACTCTCAAAGGGGAAGACCCCACTCCAGCAGTCTTGGCCAATCCCCTTGGCTCCTGGTGACTCTCGCCTTTCAGCCCGAAATCTGGATGCAGCAGTGGAAGCAGTTGCATGGCTCCACCTGCCAGGCACCGGGCAGCGGGCAGAGCTCCAACAACCAATGGATGCACCTCTCCTGCCGCTGCCCTGCCACAGGATTAGAAACTGTCAGGGACTGAGCTAGTAGCCAGGATGGGACAGGATAGCAGCCTGGCGTGAGGGGACAGTCCTCTAGCATGTCTGTTCAGCCATCTATGATACACTACCCTACTGCCAAGGATAACTCATAGGCCATTGACAGCTGAAAGTTCCTTTGAATTGGTGAAAACTATAATCGCTTGCTAATACTTGGCTCGGTATTCATGAGCTCGCTATAGAGCATTATTTAATTTCCTCCCACCCAACATAATGCTATGATTCCTTTGCTTTTCTGACCCTGGACTTCATTCCAAAGTCCTACAGGTGTAAGGCTTTCAACTTGCACCTGGCAGAATTACTTTTGGGAAGTTCATTCAGCCGCTAACAACCCCTGCAGCTCTGACAGTGACACAGACTCCAACACCTATTCTGATTCAGATACTTCATTCTCCTTTCTGTCTGGAGAAGAAGCTATCGATTCTTTAGTCAGTACCTTTTTAGGGTCTGCCCCGTACAGCTTACTACCCTGTTCTTGTCTTTGCAAATGTGGAATGGTCCCAATCTCCTCCTGAGACTGTCAAGATATGCATTTGATAGGCATACTCTTGATGGTACTATGTGGATTCTCTCAGCCTAAATATTCTCTTTCCCTACACTGTCTGCTCACGCTCCATAGTTTAGAAAGCTGATAAGTTGGCACAAACTAGCAGGGAAAAGGAGAGTTGGATGAGAGAGAGAAAGAGAGAGAGAGAGAGAGAGAGAGAGAGAGAGAGAGAGAAAAACCCACTGGATACTGGAATTGCCTGACATTTATAAAGTTGGGTCTTCAGATGGAGAGATCGGGCATCAATACATTGCTTTCTACTTACATTTGGCACAAAGCTAATCAAATAACTAATATTTACCATATCATTTGCATAACTGATTGTTTGAAGAGTAATTAGTAAGAGTAAGAGTAATAAGAAGAAAAAAACATTTTTATGTGATGTATTTTTGTTACCATTAAAATGAATCTTTGATATAAATAAGTAAAATTACCTGAAAAATACCTGAATACACAAAACATGGTTTTGATAATCAGGTTTCATCTATTTAACTTTGCATTATTGTGCTAACAACAGATAAAATGTTTCCATCTGACTAGAGTTCATTTCCAACTTCCTAATACCAACTCGGGAAAAGCCACTGAATTCAGAGTCTTTCAAATTAATCTAGAATATCCAAACCAATTTGCTTCACAAGTAGCTCAGTAATTGGTAGAATAAAAGCAATCCATAGAAAGCACCACAAGAGTACAAAATACAACTTAAGCATGACTCTTAGTTTAGTTGACGGTATAAATCCAATCACCCAGAATCGGACTCCAAGGAGATGGCAGGTTAAATAATCAAAACAAAGAGGAAGGCAAGCGCCACTCACATCAGGAAGGCACCAGAGAGTGGCGTGTGGTGCTCAGTGACCATAGAGTTCTCAATTGCATATATGCACTGTGAGATTCACAGCCATTTATGCTGCCTGGTTTATGTTGTCATGAAGGCTCCACACAGGATCTTGTATATCCGTAAAGCCAGGCTGTGTTTGAATGATTCCTTGGGATTCCATGCATCATAAAACTGACATGTAGCCTGTGCTAATGTCAACAGAGCTGACGTGGTGTAAGCCATGTTGGCCTCTTGTCCTTGTTATCAACCAGGAACGTTAAACTCATTGCCTAAGAGATTACCAGCACCTTGTTACTCTCTAATCCAAAAATCAAAAATGGCAGATTTGCCATAGATCTGTACGTAGGGCAATCAGGGTCAATGTCCTCTCCATGGCCTACTGAGTCTGTGCTACTGACACCAGGCAGAATATCCTCAGGTTCATATCTCAGGGCAGGAACCTTTCTCTCATTGATAGTAAATTCCAACACAAATCATAGTTTTGGGGCATTTGTGCATCAGTGCATCTGGGCCTCTTTCTCAAATGTCCATAGCTTCCAGATGAACTGCAAATCATTTTCTTGACCCTTACCCTTCAGTTTTGAAGCAGTCTTTTGGGAGCTCGTCCCTCCCCTATAGCTTACAGCTGTGCTATTCCCATTCCTCTGTTAACCCTGTTAGCTATCCACTTGTCAGCCAACACTGCAAGTTTCGTACCAGGAAAGCCATCCCAATTATGTCTTTGGCCAGGAGCCTGCATTAGCCTTGGAAGTTTCCCCAATGTTTGCATATCTCTTGACCCTTAAGGGTGACAAATTGCCAGCGAGCATGCGGATAGGAAGGTATGTTTTATCAACTATTACGGGAATGCCCAGTGATCAGGCAATATTGGAGAGATGTGGTGAACACAATGGCTAGTGTCTGAAGGGAAGAGGATGTAGCCTTATGGCTAGAGTGGTCAACCTCGAAGCTGAGGAACTGAGTTTGAGTCTCGGTAATGACGCTCAACAATCTGTGATTCTGGGCAAGTCACTTAATCTCCACGTGCCTAACAAAATGTAATGTGACCTTCTGTAACGAAACTGGTGCTATGTAAAGCGCTCTGATACTGGATGTCTCGGGTCTAGTTTGCGCTATATACAACTCTAAAAAAAAAAAAAAAAGTTATTTCTTAATGTCTGGGACAGGACAGATCTGTGCTGTAAGGACCCGATATGGGCGACAATGGTAATGGTATTAGCAAAACGTAATATAACTAGGCACTGGGGGTGCCCAAACAGATTTGGGGAAAGTGGAATGCCCACAGAGGGGGAATATGTACAAGCCCCTCAGAAAGGCAGAGTGGGACAGAAACAATATATAACAAGCATTGACATAGCCAATATATCTCACCTTTGGGATCTTATAAGTGTTTAGCCATGCAACAGATGATGTTGTTGCACCAAGGATATTGTGCTGCATAAGTAAATACTTATAAGGTCCCAAAAGCGAGACCTATATTCTATGCCAATGCTTGTTCTCATCATATGCTGATCATATCCCTCACCGAAGACCCACACACCGCCAAAGCCAACCTCCACAGGGGAATGAAGGCCATAGCCAACTGGATGAAGGACAGCAGACTGAAGCTGAACTCAGACAAGATGGAGGTTCTCATCCTCGGACCCACCCCATCGGCCTGGGACGACTCTGGTGGACCACATCGCTAGGCACAGCCCCGGAACCAACAGACCACGCACGCAACCTGGGGGTCATCCTCGACTCCACCCTCTCCATGACCAAGCAAGTCAACCCCGTCTCCCCGTCCTGCTTCCACACCCTCTGAATGCTCCGCAGGATCTTCAAATGGATCCCCCCAACACGAGAAAAACCGTCACCCAGGCCCTCGTTACCAGCAGACTCGACTACAGGAACGCTCTCTACTCAGGAACAACAACCAAGCTCCTGAGATGACTACAACAAATCCAGAATGCCTCAGCACGACTGATCCTCGACGTCCCCCGACGCAGACACATCACATCCCACCTGAGAGGCCTGCACTGGCTCCCCGTCAACAAGAGGATCACCTTCAAACTCCTCATCCACGCACACAAGGCACTACACAACACCGGACCCACATACCTCAACAACCGACTCAGCTTCCACACCCCCACCCAAAGCCTCTGCTCATCCAACCTCGCCCTCGCCACAGTTCCTCGTTTCCAGAAATCCACCGCTGCTGGCAGATCCTTCTCCTACCTCGCCGCAAGGACCTGGAACCCTCTCCCTACCAGCCTACGACAGACTCAGGAGTTGCTGGCCTTCAGAAGACTTCTCAAGACCTGGCTCTTCGATCAGTAGCGCCTCCCCCCAGCGCCTTGAGACCCTCACGGGTATGTAGCGCGCTTTAGAAATGCAATGATTGATTGTTATATTTAGTTGTTGAATTATTTATGCCAACCCTCTATGGCATTATTGATTTTTCCACCTCCTTCTAAGCACTTTGCGTAACAGTCACCCTTCAAGAGGAAATCTTGGTTTCCTTCAGTGACTTGACTTCCTTAGCTGGCCAATCCATATATATTTGAAGAAATGTATAAGTGGAGCAAATTTTTCTTCACTTCGGGAAGTGTATTTGGATTGTATAATTAAAGTGTGAAGTCATCCAAACACTCGGAAGGCACAACACTCAAAGCAGTTTTTTTTTGTTCATATTGCTATTTACTATGTGACATTTAATCCCCAGCTAAGGACGTTTTTTAATTTTTTTTGCCTGTATGCCTGGTAAAAGTGAAAAAAAATATTCAAATGTGTGTGTTGGGATTATTTTTAGTAAATGTATTAATCATTTGTAATTCAAAGTCAATTAATATTTTCCTTTGTCTTTTATTTACTGTTTTAAAATGTACAACTGATAAGAATTCAGTGTAGGTTGAGGATTGTTTGACAGGAAATAAACCGTAAACTAATTGGATAGTTGCATTATAGAAGTCTGCATGAATAGTATACATTTGAGATAAAGCATAGGGGGTTGAATGTAAAGTTTCATCCATCATCCAAATGTCACTATTCTCTAGGGTTACTGTGTAATGTACTGTACTAAAGATCAGAATTTGTTTTAGAGGATTCCCATTATCGTAGATTAAAAAAGGTTTGTTATTAAAAGAAACAGTTCAGGGGGAGTGTTAATGTCAGAATAGGTCTGAGGAGTTACTCTTTGGGGATAATGTGCCTGTTTTTGCTTTGAACTATTTCAATAAATTTAGGATTGTTAGCATACTAGTGGCAATGTGCATGGGGATGTTCTGGCAACCTCCTTATAACCAGAGCCCCAGGGTTGTTTAGAGCTGGCCGCAAGTGTCTTTATTTGTAAATACTTTCCCTAACTTCAATCTCCATTGCAGAGGCAATGTTGTTATGATCTCAGTTTCTCCCCACTGTATCACCAAGAGTAACCACTCTCCAATGACTCCTGTGCTCAGTTAATATTTCTTTACAATAAAGGAAGCCACCATACTTTAACAACCTGCTGCTACATTTCGATTTGATGTAGCTGGCTTTCAATTTTTCAATGATCTTTTAAAAAAAAAGAAACAATAGATGAATTTCTTGTAATTATGTTGAGGTTTATTTTCTTCTTTGAAATAAGACCTGCTAAGAAAAAAATATCCATACAGTTAACTGATGTAGCTTATTGAGAAAAAAATGGGTGATTATCCTGTTGAAAGAGAGGAAATTAAATCTTTGTTAGATTTGTGTTCTGTGAAAAGAAGTTGTTATTACTTTCAATTTCTAGATGGTATTTGTTGGATTGCAAGAGGTTTTCAAGCCTGCTGTGGTTCTTATTTCTTTGTTGTCTATCGAAGGTTAGAAATAAATTGCTAGAATACTTTCTATTTTTTATGCCTTTTTGAATTCTTTGGGGCCAATTATGATGTTGGTCACAAAGATTTCCATCTACGGTCGGAGGCATTCCGACTGACATCATCAGTTTCAATTCCGATAGCCTAATTACAATCTAGGCAGTTGGAATTGAAATCGTCCGGTTGGCTTCTGACAGGCTCAAGGAGCCCGTCGGCCAGTCAGAACTGGCCAGTAATCCCAATAGGACAGCGTTTCTTGCCATCAGGATTACGATTTCGGTTTCCGACTGCCTCTCTGACACAGAAAGGCTATCAGAAGGAGACTTTGGGGGCCCCTAGCAGGGCTCCTTTTTCACGGTGGCCTACGGTTGGTGGCCTGGGGGCTTCAGTCACTCTCAATCACCAACCCTGAGATAAGTTCTTGGTGGAGTTAGAATAGTAATTTTACCACAAGCCACTGTCCAGCACCTCCCCTGAGCTAAGTACATGGTGAAGTTTCAATAGTAATGTTATCCCCAAGCCAATGTCACTGTCCAGCACCTATCTTGAGGTAAGTACTTGGTGAACTTAGAATAGTAATTTTGCCCCCAAGCCACCATCCAACACCTTCCCTGAGGGAAACAGTTGGCGGAGTTAGAATAGTAATTTTGCCCCAATCACTGTCTAGCATCTTACCTGAGGTAAGTACTTGTCAAGGTTATAATAGTAATTTTACCCCCAGACAATGTCCACCACCGTCTCTGAGTACACTGCATTAAAAAAAAAACTATCACTCTTAGGGGCCGATTAAGCAGAAAGCATTCCTACCTAATCGATCGCGTAATGCTATCCGGATAACTCAGATCGGGTGAGTCCGAACGAGGGATTTCGATGTATGTGGATGCTTCCATATACAATTCAGTGTTACAGCAAACAAATGATGGAATGCTGACAATGCAAGCATTCTCGCCCAGTCAAAAGATCTGGGTACAATCATTGTTCTTTTGCCCACTATGCCACCCCAGTTTGGACCCAGCCATATGTAAATCAGTCTTGACCCTGTGCCTAATGGGAACAGTCCAGACGGAACTGCCAGGCCAGGTCCTCGTTGGACTGGAAGCAAGCATCCTGGGAACGGTTTCAGGGTATGATGCATTCAGCATTCGGTCCATAATTTGTTTGCGTAGCACTTTTCATCCTAAGTGGGATGGGAAAACCTTGTACCCTGTGGCAGGCACCCCGTGGTGCCTGCCACACTGTGCATGGTTGGAAAGAGGATCCTTTGGGTATTCCCACAGGCCTGATTCTGAGGGCCCTTGGTGAAGGGGGCCTGCTACAAACCCTTGAAGACAGATCCTGGCAGCCGATTAATTCCAGAGAAACCGATTCGAATATGCCATCTTAATCACTCGCTCGGAAAATGAGTCCATAGAGCTGTACAATTCGGCTCCGAAAGACCCAACCTATCCAAATGCCTTTCGGAACAGAGTTGGATAGCCCTTTTCTGAAGCAAACCATGACTAAAAGTATACATTTTTTGTGAAATGTATCGTGCTTTTTACTTTCCTCACAGTATTTGTCAGCTATCTTGATTGGGTACAGGGTGTTTGCTTGTGTAGAAAGTTATGAAAGTCAGATATTTTTAAGTGTAAATGCTGTTTAAATACCATAGAAAACATTTTTGCTGTGTTGTGATGTGTTGCTTTCTTTCATATTTATTGCTGCAACTATTTAATAAGGGTTGCAATATTTTGGGTTGTGTTACATTGATGTCTAATGATGTTTATGGAATTTGCATACTGGGTTGTTGTTTTTCATTGTGTTACACAGTAATATGAACTTGGAAAAATTTGAGTAGGGTTGAGATGTATTTCGTTAACTTGTGTTGTGGTGTGTTGTTATGTATTCTGTTGCGTAGAGATGTGCATTAAAAATATTTTTTCATAAAAATGCTTTAAAAATGATATCTCACAGTTTAACTATGTTAGAAATTCATTATAATGTTAAATCAATATTCATTACTTTTTTGATTAAATACAAAAAATTTGGTCTGAAAAAGATTGACATGGTAAAAGTCTCAGTGGTGTCGGGTTACGCGGTAATGATTCATATGATGTATTTCTATGTAAGTGGTGGGAAAGACATGCATGGCAAAGACGTGCTTGGGAGTAATATGTGTGTGGTAAAGACTACATGGTAAAGGCATGCATTGTAACATCAATAAACTGAAAATACTACGATCAGTAGTGTTGGTGCTGCTGTGTTCAGGGCTCTGGAGTGTCTGTCTGCAGTGATGTAAGTACAGGTCAAATAGTGCTCGGCCCCAAAGCATGCTGTGAAAGCAGCTTCAGTGCCGAGCACCCTAAACAGCGCAATAAAGATGCTCCATAGTGGGGGAAATGGAAACACCAGCGGAAACAGGGAAGGGAAGAAGCAATGGGACACAGTTCTAAATGGGATCTCTGGTTGGCTAAGGCTTGCACCAAAGCCAGGCAGAGCAAGGGAGTTACACGCCAAAGATAACCCCTGCTCACCCCCTTGGTAGCTTGGTACGAGCAGTCAGGCTCATCCCGGAGGCCATGTGTAAAGCATTTGTGCACGCACACAGCAACAGCATCCCAGGCACACCACAAAAGGAACTCCACACAAGGTTATTCCAAAAATAGCCTTTGTATTCTCAAACACAGCACACAGAAATGCCCACTTCTAAAAGTGGCATTTCTCCACTGATAGAGCGCGGGCTCACCTGCTCAAGATTTTACCATACTCACCTGGGCCCATAAAACATACACACTTTTTTTTTTATTGTTCAGTTCATAGCATATATAACAAGCAAAAATCATACATAAGTCCATATTCAATAAGCAATAGTAGAGGCAGTAAGAATATCATGGATAAAAATGATCAAGAATCACCCAAAGCAAAGACATTAATCAAAAAACGAGCTCTCCATATGCTGTATCATGGGTTGCCAAACCTTAATCCCTAGGTTTTTTTTCAATAATTTAATTCGATATATATTAAATTCCAGATGGAACACGTTTTAAAACTTTGCACGCCACATTTCGTATGATGGCGCCTCTGGTTGTAACCACATAGAGGAAATACGTAGTCGAGCAACTGCCATAGCCATAAAGAAAAAAAATCATTACGGATAGTAAAGTTGAATAAGATCATTATCACTATCTTTACACACCCCAAATAATGTCATCTCTCTGGATAACTTAACATTAACACT
The DNA here is from genome assembly GCF_964263255.1 of Lissotriton vulgaris. Classification (NCBI taxonomy): domain Eukaryota; kingdom Metazoa; phylum Chordata; class Amphibia; order Caudata; family Salamandridae; genus Lissotriton; species Lissotriton vulgaris. The sequence goes on from NW_028253818.1 coordinate 17,377, forward strand.
CGTCGTTTGAGATAGAAATTGTGCAACAGATAAAAAAAAAAGGTCCCAGCACAGTACAGTCAGTAAAGATATGTACAATATCTGCTGCCGCCGACTGACATCTAAAGCATTTCCCCTCATCAAGATCACCCCACCGCATCATTTAACCGGTGTTTAATATAAATTAAACAGTGTTTTATAATAATGGGCGCATAAGCTAGCCGTCAAAAAATCTTTACTAGCCATCAATAGGTTCTTGAACAAACATGCCAGATTTGCCAAGTCTGATACACCATTTCAAGTCTTGGGCCACAATATCATCTTGCTGTTTTGCCAATAAACTGTCATACAAAGTCCCAATCCTGGCCCTTTTAATCAGGGCTTCAAGGAGTTCATTATGTACCTTAGGGAGAGCACTACAATGCTTAAAAATAAAATCCCGTAATTGTAAATATTTGGAAAAATCATTCTTACAAATTCCATATATTTCAGTTAATTCTGCAAATGAAACAATAGCTCCAGCATTATAGATATCTCCTAGATGACAAATCCCTTTATCCCATGAGATTATTGGTGAAGGTGATTACATTCAAGAGATGTACAATTTTCTAACATTGGATACTGTAAATTTTGTTGTAGACATGAGAACTGAACTATCCTGAAGAACTTCAACATAATCAAGTGTTATCATAACCCCTGAAGAAGGGTTCAGTGTGAACCCGAAATGCATTGGGTTGTTTCTGTATATTAACATACAATTGAACATTAATTTAACAAAAATTTGTATGTTATATTTGAATTTTGTGCATCGAGGAGAATGTATCTCTTTTATTTTAATGTTTTGAAATCATGATGTCCTAATACAGTAATGAATATACAAGAAACACATGAATAAATGTGTGTTTAAAGAATAAATTAAGAGTTCATAGGCTTTCTTGCCTGACAGCTGTGCGCAGCACAGTCCTTGGTTTCCAGGGACTCATTTGATACATTATACATAGGGGGGTGGTACCCCTTCCCATTGCTTCGCACGCACACACGTAGATAACATTCACTAATCACAGTCTTTACTATTGGATAAATCTAGTTTACCAGAGGTGTGCAGACCCACCCACATTTCATAAATCCCTTTATCCCACCATGTCCTCATCTTTGCGTCCCAAAATATTAACGGAAATAATTCTATAGCGTCAAGGGGAGTATAATAACTAATACGATTAAGAGATATAATTTTGCGTATCCATTTCCAACCTTTTAATGCTGCGGATACAGTTTTAAATTGTGTTCTTTTAAAATGACTTGGTTAAAAAAATTAAAGCAGGGCTTGGCAAGACTGGCCGCCTAATAACATCCGATAAATATTTGGGGTTTCGAACAGCGGTGTTTCTCCACCAATAACCAAAAATTTCATATTTTGGAGAAGACAAACTAAGTAATAAAAAGCAAAATTCGGCACTCCCCATCCTCCTCTTGCCAATGGTAGCGCCATTAATTTGGAGGCCCACCCGGCCTTCTTCCAACCCCAAATGAACCTATCAGTGACTGATTGTAACTGCATAAGTTGTACACGTGTCAACTCCAGCGGTACCGTCCGAAAGTAGTACCCTGGGGAGTAGACACATCTTTAAAACATTTTGTCGGCCCACCATTGATAAATGTAGGCACTCTACCTTTTCCAACTGTCTCTTAACAGAACCTAATATATCAGCCCAATTGACTATAACTATCTCTGGAAGTGACAGCCTGATTTTGATCCCCAAATATCTAGCCTCTGGCGTAACTCGCAACTCTCCAACTCTCCAACTCGCAAAGCCTCACAGTACAAACAACCTGAGTTTTAGTGATGTTTAACTAATATCCCGAGGCCTTACCGAACTCTTCAGTCAAATGCTCAATCTCACATAATGCTTGCTCAGGGTCCGATTTTACAATCGCTATGTCGTCAGCATAGGCTAAAACTCGCACTTGATATTCACCCACTACCATCGATTGTATACCGTGTGTGGATTCCAACGTTCGCAACAATGGTTCAATACAAATAGCTAATAATAGGGGCGAACATGGGCATCCTTGCCTTGTACCCCGAGTGATATAAACAAAAGCTGACTCTTGCCCCATCGACCAGATCTTGGCCCATGTTCGTTTATACATAGTCTGCAATGCGAGCAGAAACTGGGGCACAAACTCCATCTTGCCCCTGAAGGACCACAAAAATACCCACGCAACACAATCAAATGCTTTTTCAGCATCTAAAAATATTATACCAATATTTTTATGTAGTGTAGTGGCATAGTTCAGCGACGCTATGACCCTATGCAAGTGGTTAACCATACTCCTCCCAGGAAGAAACCATGCTGGGAACGCAATACCAATAAAGGAACAATATGAACTAATCGGGTTGCGAGTACACACTTTGAACAGGTAAACCTATGCTAAATCAGGATTTTATTTAACCTTTTAGGACCTATACCAGTTATCATACCAATCCTTGTCACCGGTACCTAGAGTCCTAAGGGATCAAGGGAGTTAGCAAGAAAATAGGTAGTAAATAAACATTTGCACTCATAAAATACCCACAGACTCTGGAAAGATTTAAACACTTTATCTATGTAAATTTTAAATGTCCGAGTCCATACTAATTCGATTAAAGCGCATTCAATTAGAAAGAATATAATCAAAGCAAGATAATGCAAAAATGTTATGAAACTTTCTTTAAGCATTGAAACATAGGAAGGGTAAGAAAAGGGAAACAGCACAATGACATACCCACACAACTTTATATTTACCTAGAATGGTGTGAAGACCAACCTTGGCCACCGGCTGGGATAAAGACAGGACCCCTGATAGTTTAGGTGCCAACAGGATAGAACAGGTGCAGACCAGAATCAGGATAAGTATGAATCAAACTGGATCAGGACATGACCATCGCAGGTCAGGACCGTCACCCACAGCTAAAGTGAAACGCCAGCGTCACACCGCTCTCTGCAGCGCAGCTAACAGTCAGACCCCGATTGGCTATCCAACGTTCTCCCACAGAACCCCGATTGGATTATCAAGCTCCTTCCCAGTACCCAGATTGGGTTATCGAATCTTAAGACCGAGTGCTCCGCCAGCACCTCTGTTCCCGAATCTTCTGACAGAGTGCTCCACCAGCACCTCTGTTCTCGATCGCCTATTGAGTGCGTTGGGTAAGTGACAGGTCAGCTATTCGGACAAGTCGGACAAACCAACTAGCTAAGCCTACCTTAGTCATACCATTTTCCAGGGCAGTGTACCACCTCCCAATGTTGCAATTGTGTGTATTCCCTCAATTTGATTGGGCAAAGGACGAGGAGAGGTCATCACACCATACCAGAATGAAGTTATTTCATTCCAATAGTAAAATTTACCCATAATTGTATTTTTCCATGCATTTTTATTCCACCCGGCAGTGAATGTATCAATAAGAATTACAATGTAATATAACAATTTGTTCAGCTTCCTTCCAAAAGGTCAAAAGGTAAGGTTCCCATGAGCATCTTCTAGCAAGTCAGGAGTTGGCCCGTGTTCAATACCATGGCTTGTGGACTCGGGTGAATTCAGCACATGCTCAGTTTCAGGACCCAAGATGGAGCAACATTGTACTTCATTGGTCCAAACATGAGCTAATAGCAAAGTCAAAGAAGAACAGTTTTAGAACAAAGAATAAATGAATGCACTGTATACCACTTATCTCTACTCTATTCCCATGACTTTATTTTAACTACAGCGTTAGGATTTAGACAGAACAAACAATTTAGTAAAAGCAGCAATGCGAGCATTAGTGCATGAGAACATAGAGCAGCCATCTTTAGCTCGAGTGTGCAGAAGCAAATATTTCCCACCAAGCTAAAGAATACGTCATGTCACATGAGTATGACAGAGGCATGGGCAGAAAATGTCAGCGTTGCAGCGGCCATTTTGGGTTACTTGAGTTACGGTTAGTAAGAAGACCATTGTAAAGCTTCCCCAGCTTACTAGAAATGTTATGTTTTGCGTTGTTAAAAAGACAAAACATGTTTATTAGTGTATTACTTTTTATTTCGAGAGGATTGAATCCAAGTAAGTCTCTTTACGAGTGAAACCTTGCTCCATCACCACCAGTCACCATAAATCTGCGCACACCATTGCGCAGCATTTATTCTCACGAGTTCATAAATACTAAACTTGCCCCTTCACTCCTCTCATACCAGGAATTACCATGGCCACACATATCCACCATGCATTCCTATGGGAGGGCAGGCCAATCTCAACACATGCACTCAGAGCACGCATGCACTTTGCACTGGGCCACAGTGCTAAAGTGCCCAGAGGCCTAAAATCACTACCGCCATGTCAGAGCTTAAGGCAAAAAGTTCGGGGGTGAACCTACCAAAAATGGCCAAGTCCAACAGACACACAGAGTGCTCTAGCCTAAGCCTGTTACAGCTGCAGTGACAGTAACGCCCACATGCATCATTGTTGCCGTTTGCGATTTCTTAATTGCGAAAATTAAGGAATCGCAATTAAGAAATCGCAAAAGGCTATGCATTAAGAAATCGCAATTTCTTAAAATTCCTTAATTGCGATTCACAATTTGCGAATCGCAATTAAGGAATCCCTTCCCATTGATCCCTGTGGGCCTAGAGGCCCATAGGAATGAATGGGAAGTCATTTTCAATTTGCGATTCGCAATTTGCAAAACGCAAATTGAAAATGCAATTTCAAGGGTGCAGGGGGGGGTCCAAAGGACCCCCCCTGCACCTCTGAAATATAACTTTAATAGCATTTTTCACACACACATGCCCCGAGGGCATGTGTGTGTGTAAAATGAAACTTTCAAAAATGCACTTTTGGGCATTTTTGAAAGTTTTCAAAAATTACCATGAAGGTCAACTTCATGGTAATTTACCTCTCTCTATTTGCGAATTCGCAAATTTAAAATGTTCATGCATTGCATTTAAGAAATCTCAAATTGCGATTTCTTAAATGCAATCGCAATTTTAGAAATCGCAACATGATTGCGATTTCTAAAGTTGTGAAAAAAATGATGCATCCCAATTTTGTCAATTCCCCAGCTTACTAGAAATGTTATGTTTTGCGTTGTTAAAAAGACAAAACATGTTTATTAGTGTATTACTTTTTATTTCGAGAGGATTGAATCCAAGCAAGTCTCTTTACGAGTGAAACCTTGCTCCATCACCACCAGTCACCATAAATCTGCGCACACAATTGCGCAGCATTTATTCTCACGAGTTCATACATGCTAAACTTGCCCCTTCACTCCTCTCATACCAGGAATTACCATGGACACACATATCCACCATGCATTCCTATGGGAGGGCATGCCAATCTTAACACACGCACTCAGAGCACGATTGCACTTTACCCTGGGCCACAGTGCAAAAGTGCCCAGAGGCCTAAAATCACTACCACCATGTCAGAGCTTAAGGCAAAAAGTTTCCGGGGTGAACCTACCAAAAATGGCCAAGTCCAACAGACACACAGAGTGCTCTAGCCTAAGCCTGTTACAGCTGCAGTGACAGTAAGGCCCACATGCATCATTGTTGCCGTTTGCGATTTCTTAATTGCGAAAATTAAGGAATCGCAATTAAGAAATCGCAAAAGGCTATGCATTAAGAAATCGCAATTTCTTAAAATTCCTTAATTGCGATTCACAATTTGCGAATCGCAATTAAGGAATCCCTTCCCATTGATTCCTGTGGGCCTAGAGGCCCATAGGAATGAATGGCAAGTCATTTTCAATTTGCGATTCGCAATTTGCGAATCGCAAATTGAAAATGCAATTTCAAGGGTGCAGGGGGGGGGTCCAAAGGACCCCCCCTGCACCTCTGAAATATAACTTTAATAGCATTTTTCACACACACCTGCCCCTAGGGCAGGTGTGTGTGTAAAATGAAACTTTCAAAAATGCACTTTTGGGCATTTTTGAAAGTTTTCAAAAATTACCATGAAGGTCAACTTCATGGTAATTTACCTCTCTCTGTTTGCGAATTCGCAAATTTAAAATGTTCATGCATTGCATTTAAGAAATCTCAAATTGCGATTTCTTAAATGCAATCGCAATTTTAGAAATCGCAACATGATTGCGATTTCTAAAGTTGCGAAAAAAATGATGCATCCCAATTTTGTCAAACGGCCGAAAATTACGATTCGCACCGTTTGCAAATGCAATTCACAATGATGCATGTGGGCCTATGGAACTACTTTAAAGCCTCATCACCAATGCAGCAATATAATGTTAATGGCATAATGTATGCACCTCGAAACGTTGTCGGCTTGACTAACAAGGCCAGTAATACAATGACTAAAAAAGCAGATAAGGCGATAGCTGAAGGGGACTGACCAAAATCCACTCTCTTTGTATACTTGGGTTAATTATGTTTTTTAAATTATTAATGTCATTGGGTGTAGCAAAAGTAGCGAAAGCCGTCTCTAGGAAGACCTAAAATGGAAGCACGAGAATAGATAACAATCCATTTTACAATAATATCTAAAGAACACACGGCACCGAGTCATTCCCTTGCAATGATTCCATGATTGTGACACTAAATGGTACTTTACAGTATGAGAAAATTATAGGTATAGTGCAGAGAGAGGGCAAAATACTTAAGTGGTGTCATGGGAACACATCAGTAAACTATGATTGTACGTTATCACGTATTTTGCTGAGAACCGTTATTATGTACTTCACGCGCAGAAAACAACAACATGCCCACTGAGAACTGTGTTAGTCACTCTGTCATAAAAAGCACCATTTGTTTTTATTCTCTCATTTACTCCTTTAAGTGCCGCTCCCTTGCATAAAATAGGGAGAAATGCCTTTTCTCTGAAGAATGCATTCGGGTGATATCCATGACACAGTCATATTGATGCTGCTTAGATAATAGAGTAGACGGATATTTACCAAGTCATTGCAAATCACATCAATCGTGTGTAATGCAGTGGAGACGAGAAGTGCCTTCTCCGCTCCAGCGAGCAATGCGAAAAATCTAGGACGCAATTCACAATGCGATTTGTGTGACAGTCTGCAGTATTAGGCTGTGAGAACGCCTGCAGCCTGTGTCCATTGCAGATATCTAACGTTCACAAAAGCCCAACTAAAACCTAATCAGAGCGGTTGTTAGGCTGACTTCTGTCCAGTGAGTATTCGCTCATCTTCACAATATTACACAGTGAAAAATGAGAAAAAATGTGGGAGCGTACAAGAGGAGGGATGTAAAATGTGGGAATGTGGGAAGGATTAAATCCAGGATTGGCACTGGGAGGACAATACGATTCAACCAACTTTTCTAGAGAAAATGTAAGTCAGGTCCTCTTTTTTTAAAGAAGACAACATCACAATGCTTTAACCGTCAATAACCCAGCTTATTTTCCTCTTACTCTTTGATTGTATGCTTGTCTTTGACCATTCACTGCACTCTGCTGCCTTTTGGCTAGTTTCGCCTTATAAAAATACCATATACATATATACATACATACTACTGGAAAACAATTTTACAAAAGGAAATTAGCGCTTCTACCCAAATTGTACTACAACTTAGATTACACCCACCCACACAGTCCACCGTTAGGAAACCAAATGGAATCACATAGAAATCAATGGAGCAGGAAATAATGGTGTTGCCTCTGACCGACATCATCGCAGAATTGAGACCGACTGATCTCCAATCCCAACTGCATAATTACGATGGAACCGCACATGGTGCAGTCATATACTCCCATTTCCCTAAGAGAGCTTAGGCTGTGGCTGTAAACCGGCCGGCCGTGGGACAAGCTTCCACAGGGAAATTGAATATTGTGTTCATCCCTGCACCAGGTGGCAGGCACCTCAGGGTGCCTGCCACACGGATCAGGGATCAACAAGGGGCACCATACCGGAGGCCACAAGGAGAAGGGGGCCCTGCTAGGTACCCACAAACTCGCTTTCTGACAGCCTTTCCATGTCAGAAAGCTCAGCATGGAAATCCTGTCAGTAACTGAGCATCATAATCCCAACGACGGAAACGCTTCCCATTGGGATTATGGACCGGTCTACGACTGGCAAACGGGATCCTTGAGCCCATTGGAATCCAGCCGGAATGACCGTCCAGTTTCAATTCCGACCGCTTACACTGAAATTAGGCAGTCAGAATTGAAACTGTTGATGTCGTAGGAGGCTTTCCAACCGACATCGAAATAGGCCCCATAGTTGTAAACAGTGAACAAGTATAAGGGCACAGTTGTGCAAATCTGTTGAAATCAATGTGAGGGCAATAATAATTATATGCAACAATTTGTGTATAGAATGTTATGGCTACTGAGATTACAGGTTTGTCTCCTAGGGGTAATATTGAGAATTATATTTTTTATGGGTGTGACAGAAGGTGATGGATTGTAAATGGGAATGCTATGTATAGTGTTCTGTCAATCTATTGGTGACTGATGTATATCTTGCTCTTCTTTTTGTCATGGGTTTTAGATAGTTTCAAATTATACAGTACTTCATTACACTGCTAACAGCCTAATATGATGCAAGCAAACGACCCAGTAAACCAAAATCATCCAGTATTAAGCTAGCCAGTCCACCAAAAGGACACATTTCTCCATCATGCTTCTTTTTTGCCTCCGGAGCTCTCTGAAATGACTGAGGTGTGTACTCAAGTGGCCATCAATTTAGTCCAGGAGCAAGTGTGAGGAAGGAGAGTAGATTCTTTATAAATAATCTCAGCTTTGCAAGGGCCAGGCATATAGCTATGCTTCAAGACAGGCTTTGTTCACCAGTAAGTGCACTAGGATTTACTGTGGTCTGGCTAAACATTTTGACCAGTGTAGCTCTGGGGAGGTAGGCTCTGTGTAGGATTTTAAATTGAATGAGCCATAATTGAATGGCTATGGCTACTTCCCAAGGGGAACCGAGGGCCTCCTGTCAGTCCTCATCATCCAGCTCACCTAAATCACATTGCCAGTGGCCCCAGAGTTTTTGCAAGGGATCAGAGGAGTTATGCATTAGCTTTTGATAAGTCAGGGACATTGCCTTACATTTCCTAAAGTCTGTAAGAAACCTGTCCTCTAGCGGTGAGGCTTCAGGGAAACGATTTCCCTGGGGATGACTGCCACTAAGACATGACTGACTTGTAAGTACCTGAAGGTTTCAATAGGGGCCAGTGTAAACTTCGACTGTAAATGTGCAACGTGAACTACCTCCCCCTTCTCCATAAATCTCCCACTATTTAGATACCAATAAGCTCCCATTTGTTGAATCCCGTACATGTGTGAAGCCTGCATAGCATCTCACTGTCCCAGAGTGGAGTGCTTTGAGTTAAAAATGCCTTGCCACCCTAACCTTTGGGTTACCTTGTGCCAAAGTGTGATCGTATGCGTTATGGGTGTTGTTAGTTCTTTCCCTCTCGGTTTGGTATACAAGGCTCTCTTGTACCCACCCTTGTCCATCAGAAACCTGTCCTCTCTGTTGGCCTGTTCATCATGAGAATGAGGCACTCATTGATTAATCACTGCCAGCCCAGTAATATCTTTCGATATGTGGAAGTGCAATGCCCCCATCAAAGCACACCTGTATTAACTTCTGCATGGCTATTCTGTGGGCTTCCCTTCCCATAATAGATCACGTACCTCACTCTCAACATCCGGAAATAATGTTGGGGAGATTACCAACGTGGTATTTTGTGTAGCGTAGAAAAACGAGGCAATATCTTCATTTTGAGGAGCGCTGCGTGTCTCAACAATGATAACATCAGTTTCCTCCACAGCTGGATATCACTGCAGAGACAAGTCAATGGGGCCTGTATGTTTTGGGTATAAAACAGATCGGGGACAGCTGTCACAAATATACTGAGATATCGGTAGCACTCAGCTACCATAGTCACCTCACAGCATGTCAGTAGGACCGGGGTTGTGCCACCTAATACATAAATTGTGGATTTTGACCAGTCGATGGAGTATCCTGATTTCTCTCCCAGGTTTGCTAGGATAATCATGATTGCGGCTATTGAGTGGTGAGGGGAGGCCAGATCTCGCAGTATGTCATCAGCATAAAGTGAAATACGGTCTTTCTATTTTCTGGTCCAACAAAGACCTCTGATCAGCTGGTCTCCCTTTATCCACACTGCTAGTGGTTCGAGTACCAATGCAAATAGGAGTGGCTGCAGGGGACAACCCTGACGAGTCCCTCTCCGCAACTGAAAGATGGCAGAGACCCGCCCAATTCACATGTCTAATCCATGCCCGGTACTTGGGGCCAAACCCATTTTCTCCAGGATTGCGAACAAGTACGGCCATTCCACGGTAGCAAATGCCATGCTCATGTCCAGCGATATCACTACTGAGTCCTATCGTATGGTACCTTTCCTGCCCATTATCGCATGGAGGCAGCACAGATTGAGTTTTGTGCTTCTCCCTCCAGCATGAAACCTGGTTGATCCTGGTGTATCAAGTAAGAGACGTGATGTACAAGCCTGGCGGCAAGAAGCTTGGCCAATATTTTGATTTCTTCGCTAAGGAGAGAGATAGGGCATTATGAGGTGCAATGATCCACTGGTTTACCGGGTTTATGGATAACTACTGTTATGGCCAAACATTGATCCACAGGCAGCTTCACTACTCTTACACTATGAATACATTTGAAGCAAATATGGCAGCACTTGGAAGGCCACTGCTTTGTAAAGTTTGATCAGGAGGACGTTTGGTACCAGAAGCTTCCCAGACTGCAGACTAAGATTGGCCTTGGTTACATCTTCAACCGTGATATCTCTCTCCATGCTGGAGGCATCTTAGTGGGCGAGTACCGGTAGGGACAAGTCTGTGAAGCTGGTTTTTGAGGCTTCTGTTGTGGGATAGGGATTTCCGTATATACCGTGGCATAACAGTGCATGAATCACTCAGCAATCTCTGGAGGGTCGCTTTCTGGTCAGTTGATTTTCAAGGTTCAATATGTCTCACTCCAACTCCTCCATGGCCACCCTCCTATACCCTTTATATCCTACCATGAGGGAAAGTCCTTCCCCTATTATGACTGTCTTGTAAGCCTCCCACAAAACCTGTGCAGATTCTACCAAGTTTTTCTTTTCTTCGAATTAGGCTTTTGGGGCTTGCACTAAATCTTTCCTTAACTGAGGAACCTTCAGGCTCCATGGAAAGTTGGCTTTTAATATTCAGTGATTGTGCTGGAAGAGTAGCCTTATTCAGCCTTTCCTCAAATGGTCACAGTTTCGGGCACATGTTCAGCCAGAACAATACATTTGGGTCTACCATGAAGCCTTCTCAGACACTTCCACATCAAAGATTGTCTAACAAAATTCTGAGAACAATACAACAGCTGGTTTGGTGGTTGCACATTTCAGTTCTATGATGCGGAATCTCTGACCTCCTTTGACTATTTGATTACACTCCCCCTTCCACACCCGTCTCCTCTCCTCTGAGGACAGAATACACTTTAAGATAAGATTAAACTGGCTTTACCATTTTATCATAGACAGTTAATAAATTCATGCCATCAAGCCACCCTGATGTGTTAGTGTAAACCAGCCGTGTGCAAAAATTTACAAAAGCTGCACAAAACTGAATGTGCAAGACAAAGTAACAAACATTGGAGGACCTTAGGTACACATGGAAAGGCTCAATTCATTTACGAAACAGTATAGCCGTGTGCAGAACTTGGCACAAATGTTCAGACAGAAAAAGGCTGAACGTCAGGTAACCTGGACCACATAGTTAAGACTAACAGACTTTGCACTTCAAATGAAGAAACTACTCACTACGACTCTTAACTTATACAATTCGTAGACAGTAAAGTCCACATTATGAGAGATGATTTAACTCATGGTATATGCTTAATGAAAATTAGTGTTTAAAGTTCTTTCATGGGATACCGAGCCCTTGATTCCTCTTGAGAGGGGCTCTTCCAGATGCTTTTGCTTTGCATTCTGGGGCTTGTAGTCATGTTTATCTCACTACAAAATCAAAGAAAACATCCTACAAGGGAAGAGCTACTCATGCATGGAGATCAGGAACGTGAGGGCTCGGTAGGATTGTATGGTGAATATGCTGAAACAAATACATATGCATAACCAGCACTTTAATTGGGCAGGTACTGTCCGTTACCGAGTACCTCCACTTCTATAATGTGGAAGGGAGAGCACCTGGCAGTACATTCAATAGGAGAGTGCTGGCACTTCTCAGGAGCAAACAGGTACTCTAAGGAGTGAGTACCTGCACGACTATATTTCCATTTAAAGCACTGTGTTTAACATCCCTCCCTGCCTAGAGCAACTCCTGACCATCGTGAAACCCTTGAAGTGTCGAAACTGCCAATTAACTCATGAGGCAAGCACTTTATGAACTGGAACACTTTTGATAGCAACAAGACATGGCACATAAAGATCTGCAGTTTGAATGGGTGCTCTGCCAGTTAGGACGAGGTGTCACTGATGTGTGGACAATACAACATGTAGGACAAATGCTACCAAATAACACATTTTTATACAGGGTAAATATGGCATCTGATGCAATTTTTATACACTTCAGATAACAAGTGTCTCAGTTATCTAATTTATCACCTTTAGAAGGACAGAAAGATGCCAGAAGAGTGTACCCAAATCACTGAGGCATCCAGTAGCAATCCCCTTGAATTTATTTATTTATTTAAATTTGTTTGTATAGCGCTAGACTCTACTCCCGAAGGAGTATCTCTGCGCTTTGCTCAGCCAGCAGGTAACATAAATGTTGCTCAACAGATCAAAGGCGGAAAGGGTAATCAAATCAGAAAAGTCTTCAACATTTTACTGAAAGCTAAATGATTAGCACACAGCCTAAGAGTAAGGGACAGCTTATTCCATAGGGTGGGACCCAAAAATGAAAGGGCCCTTCCACCTAGTTTCGACCTCCTTACCATAGGAACCTGGAGCAGAGACTGATTGCTAAACCTAAGGGTGCTCATAGGGGCGTAAGGGACACATTTTACAGCCAGGTATGCAGGGCAGGAGCCATAGATACTTTTATGGATTATGCAACAGGTTTTAAACTCTACTCGTTCACGAACTGGTAGCCAGTGCAACTTCTCCAAGAGAGGATGGGAAGGAGTTCGTGGGTGGCATTAAGAACTAGCCTCGCAGCAGTGTTTTGAACCACTTGAAGCCTGTTTAGGGTGTTTTCAGTAGCTGATAACAGTAGCCCGTTGCAGTAGTCCAGGCGACTAAACACTAGGGCCTGGACAAGGGTCTTTCTCGCTGTGTCAGGTCTGTCGTGGTTGCTCCTCAGGATTGGATTGTTTATAAGAAGTTTATAACAAAAGGTTCCTCCTCCGAGGAAATGTATGAAACGAATGTTCACGGGGTAATGCAGGAAGAGTCAACCCCGAGATATTGCATACATTCCCTAAATAGTTTGCTTGTCAAATAATCAAAGGAACAAAATCATATGCCCAGCATAACGCAAAAACAAAGCGTCTCTACAGATCCTTCTCTGTAAGCGCTAATGGGTAAGTACTGTGCAAGGAATGGATTTTGCGGCACCTAAGCCCAGGTGTCCTGCACGAACCGGAGCAAGGCGCTCCCTGAAGGTAGTTTTTATAACAAGTACAAGAACACCCGGTTCCACCAGAGGGTTACACAAACTCAAGCACCCCACTCAATAATAGAAGACCTGATACATCGATGACAGCTCACACTCTGGGCGCTTCCTAAGCCCCACCAGGGTAATCCAGATATCAAGTGAAATGAATCTTGGGGACCGTTCTGATGCAGGCGCTTCCTAAGCCCCACCAGGGTAATCCAGGAACCACAAGCATATAACGCTGAAACACAGCGCTCGTAGCGGGCGCTTCCTAAGCCCCACCTCAATAATCCGTGATTCCGGTCAAAGCGAACCAACGCTTACCGCCGCCGATCTCCAGAGAACCTCCAGCTAGGAAACAGGAAACACGATCGGATACTCTCCTCGCCAAGCAGGAATAATCGGCAGCGCGTCCACCGTGAGACGCCATAATATTCTCTCTAGTCGCGCAGCGTCATACTAGCGCGCCGCGCTAAGGATCATGGGATATGTAGTTTTTCCCAACCCGTTCAGTCTCAAAGAGCAGGCAGTGATTTACCAGCGGCTGGGGGAATCGTGACAAGCTGTGTCCGGCAGTACAGGAAACACTCGCCTCAAGAGTCCAATTACATACAGGCATGAACCAGCCACTTGATTGACATGGTCCTTCAGTGAGAGGCCTTGGTCCAATCGAACACCCAGATTTTTTACACTCAGCTTGGGGGTGGGGATGGGGCCAAGATCTAATGGCTAGCAGTCCGGTGACCACAGCAATGGCGCCTCTCCAAATAGCATGACCTCAGTCTTACCCACATTACATTGTAGGAAGTTAGCGGCCATCCATTTGGACACAGCCCTCATCCCCTTAGAAAATGAGTGTTTAACTGCAGGTGTCAAGGTTTTAAAGGGGAGAGCAGCTGGGTATCGTCTGTGTATGACACAGGAATGAATACATAAGTTCTTATCAAATCCGCTAAGGGGGCCACAAGCACATTAAAGAGTGTAGGGCTTAGACATGAGCCCTGTGGTACCCCCTTAGTGATCTCTGTTGGTGTCGAACGGAAGGAACCCAGACTGACGCTCTGTGAACGGCCTGATAAAGAGCTCTTTAACCAGGACAGAGCCACATCCTTCACCCCTATCTCCTGCAATCGAATGAGAAGGATTTCATGCGACACGGTGTCAAAAGCTGCGGATAGGTCCAACAGCACTAGAATCATAGAACTCCCCTCATCCTGTGACATCCCGATGGTATCTGTCACAGAGAGGAGTGCTGATTCTGTGCTGTAATTGGGCCTAAATCTGGACTGGGAATGATCTAAGCGTCCAGTCAGCTCGATGAAATTTGAAATTTGACAGGTGGATGTTAATATGCTTCTCTGTTATCTTACCCAGATAAAGAAGAAGAGATATGGGGCGGAGATTAGATAAGTCCATCCAGGGAAGCGCAGAGGTCTTCCTAATTGGATTTACAATGGCCATTTTCCATTCCTGTGGGACCTGACCGTCCCTAATGGAATGGTTCACCAAGGCCTGAATTACGTGACACAGAGAATTGCCCAGAGTGGACATTATTCTGGCTGGAACAGGATCCAACGGGGACCCTGTCTTGATGTTGCTCATAATTGTCTCAATATCACAATATCACAATATCAGTATCATGAAGGCGACTTCATTTCCAATAAATGAGGCCCTGTGAGGGCACAAAATCACATATCTCGTCGTCAGTGCAACATGTCTCTACTTAATACAAATATTCTCCAAGGAAATTGCCCTATCTCTTTTCCCTACAGTGATCTACCCTAGGGCGAGCAGAGTTTGAAACCCCAAAAATGCAAGACGTTCAACAACCTAGAAAAAGGACCATTATTTTCCATGAACAGCAAGTTGTAGAATGACTTAGTAGTAGCACTAAAGGAAATTAAATGCACATTTTGTACGTAATATCATCCTTGTGAACTAAATCGTTTTGTTCTACAGTCTGCTAACTAATTATTCATTGGAACACACAGAAACGTACCTTTCTCTCAGCTCAAGTGACCCTCCCTGAAAGTCAGGACATAAGGTAACTTTAGTGAAATTTGCCAATACAAATGACCTACCCTAGTGCGAGCAGAGGTTGAAGCCCAAAAAATGCAAGACGTTCATCAACCTAGGAAAGGGACCATTATTTTCCATGAACAGCAGGTCGAAGAATGACTTAGCAGTGACACTAAAGGAAACTAAATGCACATTTTGTATACAATATCATTCTTGTTAACTAAATCATTTTGTTCTACAGACTGCTAACTAATTATTCATTGGAACACACGGAAATGTGCCTTCCTCTTAGCTGAAGCGACCCTCCCTGAAAGTCAGGTCTTAAGGTAACTTTAGTGACATTTACCAATACAAGTGTAAAAACCGCTGTGCCCCAGCAGATCCTGGACGCATGCTCACCCTGCCGTCACCTGTAACCCTTGAAGCAGCTGGGGCAATTGAACCTTTCTGGCAGGTCTTCACTGATGCGGTAGCAGTCGCTTGTTTTCAGCTGGTCTGGATCGGCCCTGGCGGATGTGCACTTGCCCGGCTCCTCTGCGTCACACATTGTGCCCGGTATGGAGAGAGAGGAAAGTGCAAAATGTTAAACCTCCATTATGAGGGTCAAGAAGTGCTCATGTGCAGCTAACAGGAAGCCTTTGTGTTGGGCCCACGGAAGCCAGGCAACGGTTACTAAGCAACCACATCCTGCAACAAAGTCCGTCACGTGCTGGGATCCAGCCATTAGAATCCAACAGTGCGGTGACACCAGAAGCCACAACAAGCACAAGCGCATGCGCATTTGCGCAGCAGCAGGGGGAGGGGTGATAGGAAAAGGCCTGCGCGATTCCCTTGCGGGAGAGAGCAGCAAGGCGCGATAATTGATAACATATGGCGCCAGCTGCTTGCTCCCGCAAGGTGATCACCAAACGTGCACACGCTGCCATTGAAGGCAATGGAACGCGTGCACGTCTTTGGGCGAAAAAGGGAACCGATGGCTATAGGTCTCTTTCCTATGCAGCGCATAGGCGCTGCATAGGCGAGACCTACAAAACTCCTTTCAACCTCTATCATTTCCTGGAAATGTTGACAAAAAGAACAAGTGAACCGATTACGATGGTGGACTGACTTCAGTCCGTGCAAAATCGTATCGAGGATTGGGACCGCTGACATGCTGTCGGCGGTCCCATAGTAGGCATTACAAAGCAACAGTCACCACAGTGGTCACTTTGCCTATATTTTACAATGTGGCAGGTGCTGCTGGCTGCAGTACCCGCCACAATGTAAAAACAGGACATGTTACATATCCCTGCACTATGTGGCAGGCACAATGCGGTGCCTGCAACATGGTAGAGTAGGGGGGCACCATAGGTGCCCCCAACACCCACAACTATGGACCAGGGGGGAAGAGGGTCCTGCTACAGGCTACCAATCTCCCTTTTCGCCAGGCTTTTCCTGGCAGGTAACCTGCCTTGAAACGACTCGCAGAAAGGGACTTTGTAATCTCTGCGGCATTGCCTAGTAGGCACCGCCAGCATTATAGGGACTACGAGCCCCTCCGCTGCACAGGAGGGCTCAAAGAGCCCATTGGATGCTTGGCGGTCAGTCTTTATGGCTGGTCACCTTCAAAATATGGCTGGTGGTAAAAATGGTTACAATGGCGTGGAGAGTGTTGTCAGTGGTTACGATGGAGTGGAGAGTGCTGTCAGTGTTGGTCTCCTGGCCATTGTAGTCAGCCTAAAAGTTTTTAGGAAATTAGGATGGAACAATTATTGTCAGGTATTCTGAATCCTTCTATTAACAACAAAATAAAGGGAAGTCTGAAAGACTATTGTCAAAGATTCATCAATTTCGATTAATGGGAGCTACAGACTACCTTAACAATATTGCATACATGTTAGACTACTAACATCAACTAATACTCTCTAACATTACTCTCCAGTTTTGACTACATTGACTAATTAAATTGTAATTTTTCACAATATATTTTTTGTAAATTAAACAATTATCAGAGTTTCTACCTTTAGTTGTCTTCTTTCTTTGACTCTTAGTGATATTTTACGAAACTTCTCAACAAGAGTCCCAAAGAACCCAACAATCAAATGAGATAAACACAAATCCACAGAAACCCATTTTACAAATATTTTTTGAGAAAAAAATCAGTTTTTCACATTCCATTCTTCGACAATCCAAAAATCAGGTTATCCATAAAGCAAAATATCCCAAACCTTTTTTTTCTATTGTAAAACATCTTTATTTCTCAAAACAAAATCAATCGAGAAACTGGAAACCAGTTAAAAAAAATCCATAATTTTTTCTTTAAAGGTGTGGTCTTCTTCTTTACAAAATGAAAGAATGATAAAAAAAACATGACACTAAAAAATATAAATGTTGCTTTTATTTCAAATAGGTTTAATAATATGTAGACATTATTTTTTAGAACACAATAATGAAGAGACTGGGAGTGCATCTAGGTCCAGCATGCAACTTCCCTAAATGTATATGTATACAAGTAGAGTATGCAGTTCATTCATCATCAGGCAGCTCCTCGTTCGGCCGGCCTATGCCCAAAGGGGCCTCTTTGCCAGAGGTCTTTTAAAATAAGATGTTGTCATGAAGTGTAAGTGGAGGTGCTGGGTGTGTAGATTGGTGTCTGAAAGTGAGATCATTGGTCAACATGTTTTGTCCTTGTAAAGTCCCTGCAGATCTGAGCACTTCGTCAGGACCATGTAACTTAATCTACGAATGATTGGGAATATAGTAGTGGCAATTAGCACGATACTAAGTGTGGGCTGAAAATCCGTTCCGCTCGCAGAATTTGTGAATTTTTAGAAATTTCGCAGTCCGCGAATCGCGCAAACTTGTCAAAAAATGTGCAATTCGCAAGCTGGCGGATTTTTTTGCTTGGTCTCCCTTCAAAAATACAATCTCGCGCACACGGCGTTGACTTACCGTGATTCTGAGTTTCCCGAGTTGTTTTTCCTCCCGGTTTGTGTGCCCTGCACCATTTTGGATCTGGCTGCGTGATCACGCAAGACTTTTCGACCGCAAGTACGTCATAGCGGCCCGCCATCTTGCACTGCAAGAGTTTGAGAATGCGACTACATCATAAGTGCCTGCGATCACGCATTGCAGAAGAAAACTAATGCGAACACATAGATGCGCCGCGCAGCTGACATCCGGCGGGAGATTTGAACAGCTCGCTTTCCTAAACTTGCAATTCTGCGCAAGAAATCTTCCGCAGGAAGCATAAACCTTCTGAAAATGATGATTTGGATCAGAATAACTCCTCAGATTGACATTTGGCTGCACTTTTTTGAGCAAGGAGTCCATTTTTGGGGGGATGGGAGGAAGGAGGTGCCCCAGAGTCTCCAACTTCCTGTTCCTGTCCAGCAGGCTCCTCCAAGTGCTTTGTCCATGTCCTGGTCACTTTTCATTTGGATCTGGACCTGGAAGGATTACTTTTTGTGGCTGCTGCTGGATAGTTGTATTTGAGGACTTTTTGTTTGGATCACTTTTGGATTACTTTTGAATTTGAGATTTTAAAAACAAGTTAGTGCTGTTTGTTTGGGGCATTGCAGTTGCTGCAACTACAATTTTTAAACGTTTTCACTACTAAAAAAAAGTATATCGTGGGTAGGCACAGTATTCAGTAGGCCCAGGGTTAGTCATGGGTGCATGATACAACTGTTTCTGTGAGTTTTGTTGAACTTAAATATCATTTATGTCATGGAATTGAATAGCTCACTGTTATATGTGGATATTTTTTTAATTATGGGGTTGCGTGTAAAGCCACACTAGCCAGTAGGCCCAGGGGGTAGTCAGTGGTTCATGGACCAAGTCTTTCTTTGGGGTGTCTTGAATTTAACCATCACTTAAGGCATGGATGGGATTGGATTGTAGTGATTTTTGTGTGTTTTTTGATTTTTTGGGGTGTTGTTGGGCTTGGCCATGTGGGTGGGGGCCATTTTGAGGTCTGGTACAGGCAGGGCCTGGCCATGTGGATGGGGGTCAAGCGGCCATTTTGAAGCCAGGCAGTGTGCTTTGTGCCATAGGCCTGCACCCATTCTGCCCTGCTTTCATCCATTATGCCCAGGGGTACTCAGTGGTGCATGGACCAAGTCTTTCGGTGGGGTCTCTTAAATTTAAACATCATTTAGGGCATGGATGGCATTGGATTGTGGTGATTTTTGTGTGTTTTTCAATTTTTTGGGGTGTTGGTGGGGCCTTGCCATGTGGGTGGGGGCCATTTTGAGGCCTGGTCCAGGACCTGGCCATGTGGGTGGGGCTCGTGGGGCCATTTTGAAGCCAGGCAGTGTGTTTTGTGCCATAGGCCTGCACCCAGTCTGCCTTGCTTTTATCCATTATGCCCAGGGGTACTCAGTGGTGCATGGACCAAGTCTTTCTGTGGGGTCTCTTGAATTTTAACATAATTAAGGGCATGGATGGCATTGGATTGTGGTGATTTTTGTGTGTTTTTCAATTTTTTGGGGTGTTCTTGGGGCCTGGCCATGTGGCTGGGGGCCATTTTGAGTCCTGGTCCAGGACCTGGCCATGTGGGTAGGGGTCAAGGGGCCATTTTGAAGCCAGGCAGTGTGCTTTGTGCCAAAGGCCTGCACCCAGTCTGCCTCCTTTCATCCAATATGCCCAGGGGTACTCAGTGGTGCATGAAACAACTCTCTGTGTGTGGTCTCTCTTCTATTAATGTAAACATCCATTTTTGATTAGAAATAATAACAATTTTTATTTTTAGTCTTTCAGTTTTTGAGTGTGTTGTAATAATAATAAATGCCTAGTTGCAAATATTAATTAAAGCACGACATATGCAACATTTATTTAACTGATGTTCCTCTGGCTTCCTTTGCTTTTAGGTGCGCAAAGAGAACCACGAATCATCCTCATCGTTCATCATTAGTGCCAGGAAGAAGTCCTGCTGCGGTATGTGCGGCACAAAATCAAGTGAAGTCACGTGTGGCCACAGACAACTCTGCAACTCGTGCAACTGCGGCCTGCTGTTCCGACATCTGAAGAAGATGGGCCCAAAGAAAGGTGGCCGTAGGTCCTCTACAAAGAAAGTTGTCAGTAAGAAGGAGCTGAAGAAGAAAGTGGCACCACTTACCAAGGAGACTGGTGTGCCCACAGACACTTTTTTGGGGGAAACTACACCTGCAGCAGCGGTGTCCGCCGGGGAACAAGCGGGGAGCAGCACCTCAGCTTCATTGGTCTCAGCGCCACCACGCCAAGTTAGGCCCAAGGCCATGAGTGCTGCAGAGGCAGCCACTTTAATTGCTCAATCACCATCGACCAGTGATGTTGGCGTTGACTCATCACAAGAAAGTAGCCTCCAATCAACGCAGGGTGTAACTCATCTGACGAGTCTTCAACCACAGGTGCAACAAGGAGAGGCGCAAGGAGAGGTGCGAGGAGAGACTAAAGGAGAGGCCCAAGAAGAGGCGCAAGGAGAGGCGCAAGGAGAAGCGCAAAGAGTGGCCCAAGTACAGGTGCAAAAAGAGGTGCATGGAGAGGCGCAAGTAGAGGCGCATGGAGAGGCGCATGGAGAGGCACAACTACCCACAATGCTTGTTCCTCCAGAAGAAGGGGCACATCAGGAAATTGAGATTCAAGCGGAGGTATCATCCGAGCAAGCCACTCCTCCTGATGATCCATTGTCTTCCAGATCCCCAGTAGGAAAAATGTCAAGGAGGGCTAGTACAAGTTCTTCTTCAAGCCTCCTTCCTTCTGATGATCTAGATCTTGATTGGAACCCACCAATGCTGTCTGAGAGGGAGGCACGCCATGAGCCGACAAAGGTAGCTGAGCCTAAAAGGAAGGTTCTCGCAAGGCTTTCACTTATGGGTGATGACGACGAACAAGAAGTGGAAGAAGTGGTGTATTGTGCTGCTGATGAACAGTCTGACGATGATGACCCAGTCATCACAGTCATCACTCCAGCCCCAGCGGGCATGCAGCAGACAGATATTTTTACCGTATCCTGAATTGCTGCTGAACCTGATGTGGGCGGCATGGCACTGGTATAACCACCAACATAGGTAACTACTACACCAACACGACCTACAGCTGCCATATTTTCTCTTCAGAAGGGCCAGCAGCCTCCATCCAGCTCGACCTCCGTTACCTCAAGTAGTGGGGCAGTAACTGTAAGTGCACAACAGAGTCAAATTCGGCCACACCCATCCTCCACTTCATCTGGCATTGAAAGTAGCACTTCCACCACCACCGCCAGAAATCTCAACTCCCCAGTTTGGGACTTCTTTAGTATTAGTAAAAAGGCGGAAAACCTAGTTGTTTGTTCAATTTGTAAAACTGTAGTTAGTCGGGGTATGCTTGGTACAAACTATGGTACAGGAGGCCAGAAAGGTAATCTCTAAAAACAACACACTACCCAGTGGGAGGCGCACCTAAGTAAGATCCGGGAAGCCAAAAGTTCAACAAATCCAAATGTATGCATTGATATTGCATCTGATGATGACGAGGGGCTGATGTTCGTGCAGGGGGGAGGTGTTGAAGCGATAGACATTTTTTTCTGGTACACACAGTACCCCTGGCAGCAGCACTGCAGTGGTAGCGCCCACACCCTCTACCCCAGCAAATTCTATGAGGCACACTAAGAGTCTGGGAGAGACACCAATGTGAAAAAGTACATCAATGAGCCTAACTGGGTTGAGGAAGTCTGGATCATCATCATCATCATCAGTTATGAAAACGGTCCAGACCACCATTAAAAATAAATTTTGGTCGGAGGCGTCATTAGAATGCTACCACCCAATGGCACCTCTTTATAATGCAATGCTGGCTAAAATGTTAGCGCTGGACCTTCTCCCTTTTTTTGTGGAAGGGGTGGGTTTTCGAGAATTTGTGGCAACAGTCTACCCTAAGTGGAAGGTTCCTAGCCGGTCCTATTTTGCCAGAGTTGCGGTTCCAGCACTACCTCAAGATGTGCTGGAGGTGATTGAGGCAGCTTTGCAGTAGAGTGCTGTTCACACTATCCACCTGACAGCAGACATGTGGACCCGTTGCCAAGCCCTTGATTACATGTACATCACTGGACACTGGGTCTCTTTTTCAGGGGATAGAGCAAAGATAAACGCATGTGTTGACCAGGACACAATTTTTCAAGCTACTCGAAAACATGCAACAGTAGCCATGTTTGCCATTGAGAAATCTCATACTGCGTTAAACATTTTGGATGAGTTTAACACAAAGGTCTTTCAGTGGCTGTGTCCAAGAAAGTGCATGATTGGTTATGTTTCCCCTGATAATGGCAATAATGTAGTTAAGGCCATGCATGAGGGTGGCTATTTCAGAGTGCCGTGTTTGGCGCACTGTATAAACCTTCTTGTGCAAGATTTCTTGAAAAAAGAAAATACAGTCAGTAAGTTGCTGACCACCTGCCGAAGAATCTCCACACATTTCAGACATTCTTTTAAGGCCGGGAAGGAGCTGAGGCGAATGCAACATGAATGTAGACTGCCAGTCAAAGGACTCATCCAGAAGGTGGTAACACATTGGAACGCAACCTTCTACATGCTTGAGCGTCTGTCTGAGCAGTGGGTAGTAATCAATCAGTATGTCTTTGGACTGGGTTCTACTATGAAAGACATGTGGCTAGAGTTGGAGGAATAGAAGCTAGTGAAAAGCCTGACAGACATGCTCCGTCCTTTTGAGGTCTTCACGCGTGAAGTCAGCAGGGAAGACTGTACTTTGGGCAAAGCTATCCCATTGTTGCGCATGCTAGAGCACCAACTGAAGGTGGTGTCTTCAATATTCAAAGATGATACTGACAAGCAAGACGCATATCAGTTGGCAGAGATCTTATTAAGCCGCCTAGTTGGCAATCAAAGGCTTAAAAACATATATACAGAACAACATTATATTTGTGCCACTATTCTGGATCCACGGTACAAAAAGGCAGTGGCCAGCAAAGCATTCATTTCTTTTGATGAAGCAGATGTTACAAAGTACAAACATTGGCTAGCTGTCTCAGCCACTCGGTTCGAAAAAGAGCAGCAGAAAATTGAAGGAAGCGGCAGTAGTAGTACTGAATCAGCAGGCCATCCGGCGTCAAAGTCCACTTCTGAATCTGTGGCCGAAGTGAGTCACTTTCCCTCTCAGCCGTTAAGGACACCAGCAACCGTATCATCATCCTCACCTGCACCAGGCCCAGCCATAATATTGTTGGAAGCGGATTGGCTAACTCAGCAAGGGTTTGCTCGTTCCAGAGATGTAAAGGCCACTGAACAAAGTATGCAAATTGGAGGAACCCTGGAGAACCTTGAGTTGATGGTGCAGGCCTATCTGGATGACCCAAAAGAGGTCTTTGTTAATCAGAACCCATTGGTGTATTGGTATGGGAAAAGGCATCTATGGCGACAGAACACCAACCTGGCTATAAATTACTTGTCTTGCCCACTCGCAAGCGTGTCTTCTGAACGTGTTTTCAGTGCTGCTGGTGGCATTGTAAGCTCAAAAAGGAGCCGCCTCTCGGCCAAAAATGTGGAGAGCTTAACAATGATCAAGATGAATCAGCACTTCATACCACCAGATTACAAAATACATGAATGCACGGCGGAAGAAGAGGACAACGACTTAGATGACGGAAGTTCTTCTCTGTTACCTGACCTACACCCGTCTCAATTCGCAGAGCTTGAGGACGAGCTCTACTTCCCTGACACCGACCCCTGAAAATGACTTACTTTCTTTTTCGTCCTTATTCACTTTTATTCCTGTGTGTCTTTCTTTGTTTTTACCACAAGTAAACTTTAATCACCTAATACAACAACAAGCCCATCAGCAGAACTGTCTTCACTATTTCCTTATTGATTTGAAGGTGTCGCAGTCTGCATTCCTCAGGTTCACAAGTTCATAAGAACTCAGTCATGTTTCTCTATCCTCCTCCTCCAGACTCCCCCTATCCATTTCCCTCAAAGCAGATGGCTGGATTCCGCACAATGAAGAAAGAACTTTGTCTTCGTAGACGAGTCCCCTCAAGTGGGACTGGAATTACTGAGTCCACATTAATGATGGCTGACACAGTTATTTCTGAAATTGACAGGAGAGGCTGCCCTGTGGGACTTCACTTCCAGAAGAAGATGCAGACAAAAAGTGGAACAGGTAATGAATGAATAATGAGAAGATGGCATGCAGTGGACAGCCATGGCTGTCTGGATCTGATGGAAGCAATTGCTGTTTGTTTGTTGTGCATGAAATGAATCTCTTCTGTTATTATTTAATCTTTTACACACTTAAAGAAACTCAAGTCTACTATTTTTTTTACCTTGTTTAATTCAAATTGTACTTCAACTGTAGAGCCCACTACGTTGCATTTTCCAATATTTTAAATGTCCTTGGACTCACTGTTTGCCAATATACCATGATGATTGATGATGAGTGTTGATGATCAAAGTTAACTAATATATATTTTTTCTTTACAGTCACTCGCTGGGATAGATGGCTCCACATCGTCGGTTTACGGAAGAAGTATGTCCAATTCGTGAGTGGCAAAAAGGTAAACCAGTCAACAACAACTACTACAGCAGAACAACATGTTTGTCTAGTCGTGGTGGAGTGGTCGA
This sequence comes from Lissotriton vulgaris, assembly GCF_964263255.1. Classification (NCBI taxonomy): domain Eukaryota; kingdom Metazoa; phylum Chordata; class Amphibia; order Caudata; family Salamandridae; genus Lissotriton; species Lissotriton vulgaris. The sequence goes on from NW_028253818.1 coordinate 42,513, forward strand.
GCCAGTGTAGTGTTGTTATGCCAAGCAGAGTCCAGACAGCAGTTCATGTAAAATTGGGGCTATGTTTCAGTTGCTGCATACAATTAGATATGCTGCAAGGGTGAAAAAAACAGAAAACAATCACAGCCTCCTAGAGGTGGAAGGGCAGGCCTCTGCGAGGTAGCAGTATAGCATGTTTTTGGGGGTCTTCTAGATTTTTGTGACTGGGTTGAGGGGTCTGGGAGGAGCACTCATGGGAAGGTCTAATTTTGATTGCAAGTGATTTGAAGAAAATCCATAGTGGAAAACGGGAGTTAGGGCCTAGCTGCAGAGCGCGCTTGGATTGATGTGGAAGTAGGCCTCAAATTTCCTAAGTGTCACATTTTCCATTTTTGCTTTTTGCCTGTTTGGGGGTGTTCTACTTTTTTGTGGGTGGGTTCAGGGGTCTAGGGACAATGCTGGGAAGGTCTAATATCGGAAACAAATGGTTTGGAGAAAGTCCATGGTGAAACTTTTTTTCAATTTTTGCTCACTTTGGTGTTTTCTGGGGGCTGTTTGGGAGGGTTCCTGATGTTTGTGGGGGGGGGGTTGGGGGGTCTTGGGGCACTGCTGGGCATGCCTAATTTTGGTTGCAAGTGGTTTGAAGAAAATCTATGGTGGGAAAGGGGAGTTAGGGCCTAGCTGCAGAGCGCGCTTGGATTGATTTTCGAAGTAGGCCTGAAATGTTCTAAGTGTCACATTTTCCATTTTTGCTTTTTGCCTGTTTAGGGATGTTCTACTTTTTTGCGGGTGGGTTCAGGGGTCTGGGGGCAATGCTGGGAAGGTCTAATATGGGAATCAAGTTTTTGGGAGAAAATCCATGGTGAATTCTTTTTTCAATTTTCGCTCACTTTGGTGTTTTCGGGGGGCTGTTTGAGGGGTTCCTGGTGTTTGGGGGGTTGGGGGGTCTTAGAGCACTGCTGGACATGCCTAATTTTGGTTGCAAGTGGTTTGAAGAAAATCCATGGTCAGAAAGGGGGGATTTGGCCTAGTTGTAGAAAGCGTTTGGCACTATGTTTAACTTAGTGCTAGTTAGGGTTAGCAGTTTTGCATGTGTTTGGGGGTGTTCTAGATTTTTGCGACTGGGTTGTGGGGTCTTGGAGCACTCGAGGGAATGTCTAATTTTGGTTGCAAATGGTTTGAAGAAAATCCATGGTGGGAAAGGGGGGATTTGGTTGGCCTAGTTGCAGAAAGCGTTTGGCACTATTTTTAACTTAGGGCTCGTTAGGGTTAGCAGTATTGAATGTGTTTGGGGGTATTCTAGATTTTTGCGACTGGGTTCGTGAGCTTTGGAGCACTCTTGGGAATGTCTAATTTTGGTTGCAAGTGCTTTGAAGAAAATCCATGCTGAAAAGGGGGGTTTTGGGCATACTGTCTGAGTGCGTTTTGGCACAATTTGAAATTAGGCCTCTGCGAGGTAGCAGTATTGCTTGTTTTTGGGAGGGTAATGTGGGGTGTTCTAGATTTTTGGGAGTTATACTGTCACCTCTGAAACTGAAAGTGTTATTTTTGCACTACACAGCGTACCTTATATATTTTTTTTCTCCGTGGTGTTTTTATCACTTCCTGTTTTTCCATCTTCAATTACAGGCAGGCTTTTACCCTGTGCCATCGAACAAACGATGTACTCAGGCTTACCATTAGCGATCCGCAATTCCGCATCAGGCAGGCAGTGGGCAGGGTGTCTGGTCACCAAGATTGATCGACGGAGCATCTGATGGAATGAAGGAGTACCGCGAATAAGAGGAATGGATGGATGCATCAACTTCACAAATTCAACAGGACAACTACAACATACAGTTAAAGTATCCTCTTAAATTCTCCTTATCTTTTAAATGATATTGTTGTGAGCTTGAACTTACTTCTACGAGTGTGACTGTGTGCGTTTGTTTGATCTCTGCTTCAAATTCATCCCTCCAGCTATTTGATATGTCTTTGCTATTTTTAAAACTAATTTAATGTTCTAATAATAATAAGTGTTTATTCTCTCTGAGGGCAGAGAGGCAAGTGAAATTGCGTAATTACTGCAGCCCTGTCCGGTCAACTTGTTTTTTTGTAGTTACTAGTAAGTTGTACTACTACTTTTCAGTAACCTAACCATCCATTTAGCAAACAACTTCATGCATGCAGTAGTGCACTTCCTTTATGTCCATTAAAAGATTTATCAATATCTTCAAATCCAAAGATTTGTTTCTCTTCATTTGTTGTTTGTCCATGCTGTGCTTTTTTTTCCTCTCTACCAAACTTTCCCAAAAACCCCCATTCCCACCCAATTTGCAAACCCTAACCCTCTTCCCCCGAGCTGTGTGTTTTTTCATTGAGGTGACTGACAACAACAATAAATTCCACATACTTGCTGGGGAGGATAAGGTCAAAGCAACCGAAATCATTCCAATCAGAAGTTCATGTGCGCCATCGTGGATTGATCATCAACAATATCCTCCTCCTACACGACGTAAAGAATCAAATGCTTAATGCTTACATTACGTTGATGTGTCCTTTGCCTTAATAGTACTATTTCTTATAGTAGTCAAACTCCATGCAACTACTACTTATATTTACATTAATTTAGCACTGCTTAGGCACTGGCCCGGACACCCATCTCCTTGCGGGTGAGCTTTTTCGGGGTAGCATCTATATGAAGAAGGAAAGAAAAATACTGTAGCCAATAGTCTTTAACATAAAGTCAAAATAATTCAACGGAAAGTTGACTCTCAGTAGCACCAGCAAGTAGCAAACACAGTATAACATTTTGGCATGTATCTTTCCGCTGTCTTTGTAAGCCTGTGACATTACTGGGAGTTTCAGGAATTCCACTAGCAGCACTATGGGTGGACTCACTACTACATACATAGTCAGAGAGTACTAAAAAAAGTCCTTTGTTTTTTCTCTTGTTTTGCAAAAGAAATTACTGGTACGTGAACTTGTGGTAGCCGGCATAATGGCAGCTCACTCAGCTTGCACGCAAGAAAAACAGACACAAACCATAATGACGCAGACTCACAGTACTTTAAGCAGTACATGCAGGTGGGGATAGGAAGGTCTTACTTTTCTATAAGGGTGGCACTGCCACTGGCCATACTTCATCCACTCAGCGTCTGCTCTACTACATCATACACCTCTGCTATCGATGAGGAAAAAGAAGATAACATCCAGGCTTCCAAAGTACGTCTATCATTCTTCTTAATGTCTCAAATGTACCAAATAAATTTTCGTCAACAACCAACTAACACCCTTTTCATTATATTTTGGAAACCACCGTCTTCTTCTCTTGACTTGCATTCAAAAACACCATTCTTTACAGTCATAAATATTAGGACTCGCTCGTCCTTCGTTTCACCCTTCTTTCACTTTTCGTTCTTCACATCCCTAAACTACATCTGATATGACTTGGCTTCACAATAAAAATTTGCCAGCTGAGTTGAAGTGAAATAGAGAGGGCCATTGCTTACCCGAGAAGTACCGCCGCTAATGCTATTACAAGTCAAGGTTGACTGTTTCTACGTGATAGCCCAAAAAATAGTTCTAAATTAGTAACTGTTCTTAACAGTACAGTGTACTTGTACTAGTGTACTGTGTACTACTGTACAGTACATCATACACTCCTTTGCAAGCCTACTCAAAAAAAATTCAATAAGTAAGGAGTATAATAACTTACCACCGTCCGCCGCCACTGAGTCTTCCCCTCCAGCTCCTCCTGTTGACGCTGCCGCATCTAGCCCTAGAGTGGACCCCTCCGCACTGCTGGCCCCAGCACTGGTGGTCATCTATTGCGCATCAGATGTTGTGACATCTAGGAAAAACATGTCATATTTCAGATGCCATACACAACCCCTTATTTCGTCTCGTAATGGAAGAAAATGTTACATAACACATTTTTTAGTACTGGGATCGAAAAAAAGTAACGGTTTTGGGGAGGGTGTTAACCTTTTATATGCTTATTCCATTAAATGCTACACTTCTTAGGACAACTGATGAATGCTTGCTTAACGTGCACCATTTTTCTAATTACAGAAAGAAGATTCCATTGCCCTTCTGCCAACAGGACGATCCACCAACTAATAGTAAGTCATCGCCAGCAGTACTTTAAGTACTTTAAAGAAGGTGGGGGCTCCCGCACAGTTATTCTAATAATTTCATGTGTCTGTTAACTATTATTAAGTTTAAGTAATACTAATTTAATTCCTGGGAATGTTGTTTAAACTTTAACGTCATCTTCATCCATCACCAGTGTTTGCTCCGAATACTACGCTATAAAAAATAAAGAAATAATGTTTTCAGTTCTTAATTGAAAATAAAACTTTAAAACTAACAAACACTGTGTGGTTTTTGTTTACGAGTGAGTGAACGGAAGGGTTTGAACTACTGCACTTGGCAGTCATGTTTCAGTGACTCAGATAGGCCGGGGCTCAGGCGGTAGTCTTCTTCTGTTCTTCTGGGTCGTAAAATCATTGGTCAGACACACTAGATAGTCGGTCAGGGGATTGGGGGTTCAACTTCTGTTCGGACTGAGGTATGTCGAAAGTTGAACTGCATCTATCATCAACAATGTCCTATTTCTCTTGTCCATACATCTTTATGTGCAGAATAGTCCCTGAAACACTAGCGTTATGGTATGTGCTCCTCTCAAATCAAAAAGGCAACTACTACCTTTTACTTGGTGTAAACAATGACATTTTGTTGTTGGAAATTGTCAAAGCACTTACATTAAGAAGAGTGGAATAGATGGCAAGGGCAACCCAGAGGACTGCACTCAGTGCCTAGAGCTATTGCTGTATCAGAGTTTTGTTTAACACCGTTTGCCGACTGGGCAAGCTTAGCTACCTACACAGACCGACTCATAATCGTAAAAAGTAGTAGCACAGAGAGTGATGGTAGAGGCAGGATAAGAATGTGGAAAGTAGTCTAGATTAGAAGAAGATCAAAGACTATTTTGTAAAACATAGAATTAGGAAACAGTTTGTAATGAATAGGAGCTGTAAAAGTTAGGGAAGTATAAGTATTAATATAACAATAGAACAACTTACTGGGGCCAGCAGAAGAGCCTGCAAGGGATCGATCCTGTGACTGTACACCTTCTTCCACCGAAGTCTCAATGGTGCTAGTCGGGTTGCCCCTGGGAGGTGCTGATGATCATGAAATAAAGAAACACAACAGTGATGATTGTTTTTTTGAAATATTTGATTTCTTTGAACACAATCTAAATTTATCTTGGGGAAACAAATTAACAACAATTGCACTACATGCATTGACCTATCTGATCTGGTCAACGAGGAGGATAGTAGTACAGTATTGCAGGATCGCAGACCGTCTAATAGGAAAGTTATGTAATTCACTAACTATACCAACAACAAAAAGGTTCTACTACGACTGCCATCACTCAGCAGCACGAGACGTCACGTCAAAGTCCGTCATCATGATTACAGACCACTAACAAATGTCCTATAACAAGTAATAAATAATATACTCAATGTATCAATCCACCACTATCTCTTCAAAGTGGCAGCAGCAGGAGTACAAAGAAGGACTAGACTTGAGTCTACTGTCTCTAGCATTACCCAGTTATGCTCTCAAATGAGCAAAAAGTTGAAAACAAGTAAGCATAGTAGCAACGCCAATAACCAGGCGAGCACCTGCAATGACAGAAGCTATTTAAACATTAATTTACCTGCAATGTAATCAAATCAGCAGCATTCGTACTCGTCAGGAAAAAAATAGATTAGCAATATAACACAGAGCAGAAGAAAACAAAGTAGTTATTAAATAGCTACTCACCAAGGCCAGGGATCTTCAATCCTAGCAGGTGGAGCATGTCCTGCTCCCGGTCGAGGATGTCTGACCACCAGTGCGTCGCTTGCTGGTAGGTGCGCCGGACCCCAGACTCCCTATGCATGGCCCGGCACACCTTCTCCCACAGCTGGCGACGCTCCCAGAGGCCATAACCGGAAGCAATCCTCCCCCCTGCTGCCACGGTCTTAGGAAGGTATCGCTGAACATAAAACATCAAGGCGGGCACCTCCACCGCAGAGAAGATCTCCCTGGCCTGGACTTCCTAACCCCTCAAAGCCCGCAATGGAGCCTGCTACGGGGTGCTGGGCCCTTCCCCTTGCCCTTGTCGGCTCCCTTTGCCATGGTCCTGGGCTCAAGAAGTAAAGAATAGGTGTGAAAATGAAATAAAATAAGAGAGAGAGCTAAACAAATAAAGTAGGTAATAAAGTAACAAAAAGTTGAAAAAAACACAAAATATAGATGTAGGAAAATAGAGAGATAGATAATAAGCAAAAAAAGAGCAAAAAAAAGTTCCGAAAAACAAAGGATTGCAAAGATTAGAGATAGATTGAAAGGATAGCATGCCCAAAACCATAGCAATGAATGAAAAACAAGATGGCCGCGCCCATAGAGGACCGCGTGGGTAAGTTTGCGCGATATTTCCCCCCCGAGAATGCAGCTAGCCCCCGGAACCGGAAATACGCAACGATAACAAGATGGCCGCGCCCATGTAAGACTGCATGGGTAAGTTCACGGTCGATGCGCTGTAAGTGGCCCGCAAAAACGCAAAAAGCACAGCGAACATGCAAAAAAAAATCCGCAAATTGGCACGAATTCCAACCTAGTGCCTGGCAATGCACCCCACATTCCAGAACATAAAGAATATGATGCATAGGAATATTCAGGACACCACACTTCCTCCACCATCCAAAATAAAGTTACAAACTGTGTACAAGCTTTACCAAGCCAAAATACATGTAAGTGAGGTTAGAAGCATGTAACACACATAACACAAGAAAAACAACACAAAGAAATAAGCGAAACAGTGCAACTGATACACACATGACCACACAATATAAAGGGCAGAAGACCTAAGAAACGTAATCTTGCAAGTGACAAGGAGTACATTTCAAACAACAAGGCCTACCACCTCTTTCACTCACAATGGCATCTTCTGGAACAAGATCTTGAGCCAGAGCACGAGCAGCAGAGGGAGCGGCAGGGGGGATCTAACTGGACATTTTACCACTCCTCGCAAATTCCAGATTCTATGGTCACTGATCTTTATAACATTTCTGAAAACTTTAATCACCTCAAAAGGCCTACTGAATTTAGAAGAACCACCAATTTTCCTGGGAGATTTAATCTTAACCCAGTCACCCACATTGACAAAGGTACTCTTCACACCCTTTCTTCAATCATACCTATCCTTCATTTTATTCATCACCTCTCTTTCTTTCACCTTCCAGCCTTCAGTTCCTCCTACTCCACTCCAACCTCATTGCGGTACCCCACAATGGGGAAACTTCTATGTTGGGAATCCTACCTTTAAACAAGAGAAAGGGGGGCTACCCCAGTGAAAGAATGAGAAGTAAACGGATAGGCTCGCACCTTTTTTCAACATCCAACTCCTAATTTTCACCACAGGCAACAGATTGCTGCATGGTCTCTTTGAGAACTTTAATAAATCTCTCTACAACACCATTGCATTCTGGGTCATAAAGAGCAGCCCTCTTGTGCCTAACACCCTTGGAGTTTAGAAATTCTTCCATGAGCCTTGACATGAACTGTACTCCATTGTCTGACAAAAGCATTAGTGGAAAACCTTCATGTTCAAAGAGTTCTTCTAAGAATTAAATTACCACAGAAGACTCAACTGAATTAACAATTTTTATGTCAGGCCACCGAGAAAACATGTCAATGCACACAATGACGTAGTGGTCTTGAGTTTTAAGCCACACAGGACCCAAAATGTCAATAGAAATGGCCAACAATAGACCAGAGGCTTGTTCTCTAATGACCATGGGCTGATCCCATCCTCGTCCCCAAAATGTGGAGGTAGGTATCTTCAGTAAGTACGGCAGGATACACCAACATTGGGTTGAAGGAAGGTTTATTCAGGACACAAAGTTGCAGAGACCCCATTGAGTCAAGGAACCAGCTTAACTGCCACACAAGCAGTTCCAAACTAGTGACTGGCAACACACCCCATATTCCAGAACATAAAGAATGTAATGCATAGGAATATTCAGGACACCACATATCTGGGTGGGTGCAGGGATTGTCACTGGAGCTGTCTGCCAAGACTGACCTGATGTACCAGGCTCTTCAAGCTCCTCCATATCACCATGAGTGCCGTCTTCTATGAAGGCTTGATCCATTGCTGTAGTGGACATTCCTTCAGTGTCTGGAACATGTCCACGTGCTCAGCCAGTTTGACTTATTGAGAAATTGTGAATATTCTTATTAGTAAAAGTGTGCATTGTACATTAAAACGTTTGAGACAAAAAATTTAGATACCTAGAAGATAAAATAGGTAGAGATTATTGTGATGATAGCTTCCAGTGGTTTTGAACATGTTAGCTTAACGTTTATCAATTTTAAACAGAACAACTTCAAATCAGTTGGCAATGAGATAGCCTGAAATGTTCATGAATTGATTAGGGAGTACACGTGCCATTTCTCAACCATTCAGCCCTAACACATTGTAGAGGTGGATGTGTAGTTGACAATTCCAAGGCCTAGCTGAATTCAAAACTGACATTTTCCCTACTTGGATGAATGGATGATGGATGGATGTTTGGCATTAGTCATCATCTAAACAGTGCAGTGTAATTTTTTGCAAGTATCACTTATATTAAGCATAGTCATTTGCATACCTAACACATTTTGTGTCAACACAGTTTGGTTAGTGAAACTCATGACATCAATACAATCAGTTCATTGGAACAGGACAACATTCAGAAATCATACTCATTTTCAGAAGAGAGCATTGAATAGGGATTGATCACTGCATGACAGTTTACCATGTGCAGAAATTGCAATGTGACATAGCAATATTCTTTAGAGAAACAGGTCATCATAGTAGATGTAGTCAATTCAATGACAACGTCCCAACACTTGCAAAATGGTGAGTGGAACATACCTGTGAAAATTATGCATTGGAAATTGTCCAGACGCTTTCATTACGACAGACATATGGGCAATGGGTTATTTGGTGGTGTAACACAGGTACCATACCATCATATGACATGTAATAGAGATTTACACCTGTAATCTTAGATGCAGCACAACACATTCACACAGACAATATTAATTATCTGATACTGATACTTTGAGGTTTCTATGTTTGGAAAATATGTGCAGGACACAGTGGCAGCAGCTGAGTTGAGAAGAAACAGGACATTCAGGTTTATTGTGACTTTGCAAATACTCCACTTCACCAGGTATTCCTGTCAAGCCTTCAGTATGTAAGGCCTGCAAAACCTTCTCCTCTCAAGGTGAATGGTATTGGGGTTCTGGGAGAACTACCATCAGTCCTGTTGACCTCCAAGTGATGCTTGGAGGCCTGGGAACGCCCCCGGGGGTCATTCCTCTTCTTCCTAATTTCCTCTTCTGCATGCAGGTTGCTTACTACAGCATTCACTCTGTTGACTATTCTGGCCAACATTTGCCATTTCTGTGATAGGGGTGTGTTTGGGACTTGGGCTCCAAACAATAGTGTTTCTACTCTTAGGATTTCATCCAACGTGACTGACATCTACCTCAGTGAAATGTGGATTTTTGGTGCCTGGCATTGTGAACAAAATAAAAATTAAGTAAAAGATTAACCACAAGGTACTAAAATAAAGGGGATAAAGGGACAGGAGAGTGGGAGAATAAAAAACGAGAAACCACTTCAATAGCAATGCCTCTGGAATCGAAAGTCGTAGCGGAGCTGAACTGGCAAGGGATCATGGTCTGAAATGGGATACGTTTCTATTTGGCCAATTGACATCAGGTGTGTTCTACTAGCATCCATACAATGGCCACAGTGATGGTGCATTGTTTAGCGCGTACAGCAATGGACTCACTTCATCTAGGAATTGTTGCTAGTAGACCGCCAGCACAAATGTGAAATCTATAGCGGCTCAGCTGGAACGCACCACCCTGACGTTGACAATAATATTCACCAAGATTGGAGTCCACCGCATCAGAGGTGGTGTACCACAACTGCGGCAGGAAATGCTCTGTCAACACGAATGGCAAGGCAGCCTGCATGCATCTAAATTATGCAGGCAAAAGACTGTCAACTCTGCTGAATACTAAGGACATCAGCCGCAGTGGGGTGGCAGTAAGACCACTGAGATCAGAATGAGACTGGAATGTTCACAATGGGAATCGAGGTCTTGTCTGCACTATCTATATGGAGGTCGGAAGACTCATCTTCTTCTTACAGCCACTTGGGTAGCAATAGCAGCCTGGGATAGAGCTATGAAATCCTCTGGGTGGTATGGTAAACTCACAAAAGAAACGCCACTGTGGGAGGGGCACTGGCTTCCTGAACTATGAAAGCTGAGAGGATTTGGAGCTTGGAATCCAATAGAGATATCCAAAGTGGGAGATCTTGATGAAAGTGGTGACATTATGCCATTCTCCTCACTTCAGTGAGAGTACAGAATACAAAAGGATCAATTGCTAAATTATGCGCACGTGCGACACACATGGAAGGCAGAGGGGCTTCTGGGTGACAGTATCTCTATCTCAGACTTTGCCCCGTTGGAGGGGAGACTACTGATGGCGGAAATGGGGAGGGGTACAATTTGTTTCAAATATAAAACCCTTAATAACAATATGCCTAGTACCCTGCGTGGTCTGCGATAAAAATTGATGCAGGATGTGGGGGACATGTAAGACATTTAATGGGAGGTGGCCCTAATGCACCCTAAGGATGTAGACTTAACAACATGGCTGCTACTGGTCCAATTCAAAATCTAGTACAGAGTGTGCTATGATAGGCATCATTTTCATGCTATGGGGAGGGCTCAAAACCCCCACTGTTTAAGGTGTAAATATAACAAGGGCTTCTTTTTCCATTAGAACTGACCCTGAATGCAGACTTATTGGAGTGAAAACACTGGGAAATTTAGCGACTTGCTCTCTGTACAAATTCCTCTAGATCCTACATTTCTCTTCTTCTGGTTCCCTAATGACATTGACCTACCCAGAGCCCAACTTCTGTTTTGCGATCTCAGCGTTGTGTTGGCTGAGACGAAGCTCGCTACGGAGGGGGCGGGGGAGTTTTTCACCTTGCAAGAATGGAAAAGAGGTATGGACATGTACATGACTGTAGAATATTGTTCTCTAGATTTACTGGAAGATGAGGGTCTATAGAGTTGGGGCAGGACCTGGTAGCAGTCGATGTGTTTTTATCTGGTGCAGTCGCTGTTTATCACTTGGTATTCTTTCTCATCAGTGAACTTGTATAGGCTAATGTCTGTGGTGGGGGTTGGAGGCAGAAGGGTTATGGGTTGTTAATGGTTACTGCTCTGGACCTGCATACAATGGGATTGAATTACAGAACTATTGTCAAGCATTTGTCTTGCTATGTTGCCTATGAAAAATAAAATATATTGAAAAAACAACCTGAAATTTCATACATTTATCTACCTCCCTCGATCTATCCTTAAAATAAACTTAGACACCAATATATTTACAAAGTTCTTCCTTGCATCTGATCTTCACCTCAATGCTCCACCAACTGTAGAAACAGATGCTGAACACTTTACGTAAAGCTGGAAAAATAAAAAAGACCAATTTCTTCTATTGAAGTCAATGGGAAAATGCAGGAAAATGGTTTATGGCCTGATTACGACTACGGTGGACTACGTAGCCATGGTGGCACTGTGGGCACCGCCGCACCGGCGGTCTGACCACCCAATTATAAGTCAGGAGATTGGACCACTGCAACCTGGCAGTGTTGCGAGGGTCTTGAGGTCACAATAGGCTTGGCAGTGCAAGCATATTACCGGTTTCCTTCAGCCACGGTTTTCATGGCGGTGAGTCCACCATGAAAACTGTGGCAGAGAGGAAATAAAGGGGGCCCTACAGGTACATATATATATCTATGGCCTCGGTCCGCGCATCTTGTGCGCACTCTAAGCACACCATCCCAATCACGCGCTGAATGCTAATTGGCTGTCAAGTGGTTGTCAACATTCGAAACCAGGAAGTGTTGGCAGCAATTTTGTGCCTCGGTAGAAGCGAGGATCTAGAAATTAGTGGAACAAGTGTTCAAAACGTATAATGGGGCAGGTAAGAAATATTTTGACCCTCTAGATCTGCCTAGGGGATCACACAAGGACCCCTAGCGCCCCAAAAAAACTATTCTATTTTTTTTTTAAATCGGAGAAATGTGAAAATGTAAAAATAAAGCGCGGGCTCCTGTGCTTGTTTAAAAATTAGCTTCTTGAGAGGGCCAAATCCCGGGGTCTAAAATATTACATTTGATGGGGGTTTAGAGGGGCCTTGTAGCCCGGGGACTGCCATTCCTCTGTGCTACAAAATAAATGGGTGAGGGTGCTCAAGGGTCCATCTAAGCCCCGGGGATTACTAATCTGCAGGTCTTTTTATATTTTGGGAAGGGTGCCGCGTGGTCACCATTCTGGAACAGTCAAAAGCCTTGGGGAACACCACCCCCCAGGAGCGACTACTGCTGTATCGTTGTGTGCCTACCCCCGGGACACTGCTGTTTGCTATGGTAGGGCTGGAGTCGAGGTTCCCGCTCTGTCATAGCAAACTTGAGGGCATATTAGCAAGTGCCATTTTGCCAAAAGTTTTGAAAAAAAGCCAAAAATGCAGTGAAAATGATATCGCCTTCTTTACTAGGCGACGCTAAGATGCATTAATGCATGTTAGCAGCCGGTTTGCTAACGGCTCGCCTCGTATCTCCAATGAGTTGCAATGTAGGCGTTCCCAGTGGCAAGTTAGGTGTTCCTATGACAATATAACATGGAAGAGGGCGGTATGACAACAGCGTTGTATTTACAAGGCGGCCCTGGATTTGAGGATCGATAGCATAACTCTTGGTAATTTGTAGATTATGTTGGATCCTAACATCTGTTCTGAAGTAGACTTAAACATGTTTAATATGCGAGGTGGATTGATATGTTAAGGCCGCAGTCTTATATTAACAAGCTTTTCACTTGCGAACATGAATTATCGTTGTATTTCTTGTGATATTGTGGGCATATTTAGAAGGAAAGCGTTACAATTATCGTCGCTTTAGCGTTAGGAAAGTGCTGTTAAAGTGGTCATATTGCGCTTAATAATAGGCTTTTGAGAATTGGTTAGAATTCCAATAGAAGCCCAGGTTTACACCAGAACATTTTAACGCTGACTTGTAAATATGCCCATTACAGACTCCTAATTTTACCGTAAAAAAAAATATCACCTACTACTAGTTTTTATTCTTCCTCGGGATCCCATCCCATGGGCGTAATTTCAACGTTGGGGACTGTGGGTGGAGGCCCAATGTCCCTACCATGCCAGTCAGCCACCTGTGTCCTTCAGAAGGCACCATTACTTTTCCACATGGGGATCTGCTAATATACTGCTCCCCGTGGGGTAAAGCATTCTGCTTTGCATTTTAAAAGAGAGAGTAGGTTTTCGTATTCTCTCTTTCAAAACGCAAACCAAGTTTGCTATGGCAGGGCGGGAGCCTCGGCTCTCACCCTGCCATAGCAAACAGCAGTGTTGAAAAAATCTTCCTGTAGGACAACAAAGGATTTTAAAGTCCATTATTGCCGTTTTAGCTGCAGTTTGCTGCCGTTAAAGCAGCGATAATTTTAACGCCTTAGTGGTAAATATGCCCCTAAGTTTTGGAATGTCGACAATCCCATCTCCCATTTTAATAGGCACAAAGTATTTAGTGAAGTGCACACTGTGAATCGTGAAGCAACAGTGTCTAAATGTGATCAATAAAGAATTGCCCATTGTTGAGTACAGAGTAGGTAAATTTCAAATGGGGTTTTGTAACATCAGTGGCAATTCCTCGAGGCTTTTCTTGAGGTTAATTAGAAGAGTTGTGTATTTCTTTTGCTCGTAATGTACATAGTGTTCTGTCGTCTCAGTTTGCTTTCCCCTCTGTCATGTAGAGGATCCTGGGTAAATATAACAGCTTCTGTACACCCAGTACCTTTCAAACCCTACCCCCAAACTGCTTACTGCCTGTTACCATAGTAACAGTTCATGGAACACTTAACTGAGCACACAGGTCACATGTTCACCACATAGTGTTGCTAATCCAAACAGTAAGTGTGCTGTACTTTTTAAAATTTTCCATATGAACCGTTAATCGCAGCTACAGACTCTGGTAAAGAGCTGGTAGAGAGTTAGCCTCAGTATGATACTTCTAGTTATAAACATCATTTCTAATTTTGATTGTTAAATCTTCTCTAAGCATATGATTATCACACTAAACAATAGTGAAATGTTGTCAGAAAAAGATGTATACACTAATTCTTTTTTTTAATTACCTTTTATTAAAACAAAAATAAATAAATAGAAACGTAGCTTTAACATAACAGTATAATGAAGAAAATGTGAGATGGACTCCCATGGTAGGAGGAAAGGTAACCTGCAAAACAAAAATTAAAATAAGTCTTTAAAATTAGATCGATGTGACTGAATGAGGTCAAAGATCACAAACTAACATAACACTTAGCAATATTGCTTATTCGCACGTGTGCAGTGTGCCTGATACATCCCACCCCTCTCATAGGCCCGCATTGAAGAGGTGTCTGTAGGGAAGTGCCTGCTGGGTCAGATCTACAGTATGGCCCAGCAGGTCTTTAGTGATGAGACAGAATTAGGTAAGAGATCACGTCATTATGCAGGACAATATTGTTTATTTGCAACACGTTTAATTGGAGGCATTGTGTATCTAGGCAGCTCTGCTTACCTTTTGTAAACTCTGTTTTCGACAGAGCTCACAACTTGAGTTCTGCTTTGGTTCTATACTGCAGATAAATGCAGCCTTGATTAATTTATCTGCCGAGTGAACAGCGGCGTCCATAACTTGAAAAGAGAAAGATAAACAATGTGAGAGAGAGGGAGTGAAAGAAAGAGAGTAAAAACATTGAAAGTGTGAGAGAGAGAAAGTAATAGATGGAGCAGGAGCGGTAGTGTTGATACTGGAGAAAGTCTTCGTTGCACACCTTTTTGCCTCCGGTGTGTGTCCAAGCACGTGCCGGTTCTTAGTGCACCCTCAAGTTTAGTGATCTGAAAGATAGTATAGAGTTAGTAATAGCAGAGTACATAGAACTGCACAAGTATATTTCTGCGTTATGCCTTTGGATACTCAGGATACTGTATTACATTAACTTCCACTGCAAGGAGGTGTCTGTGCACTCTTTTTTGTCCCAGAGTACTATACCCATGCTCTCCCACTGCATAGCAGTGAGTTCTCATTACAGCGCACCCAGACTGTTGCACCCCATTGACTCCTAGTGTCCAGAGGTGAGTGCCCTTTCTTGCACACCCAGACTGTTGCAACCTATCCACTCCCACTGCCCGGAGATAACTGTACATTTGTATGCAGTCAAGCTGCTGCACACTATCCACTTTCTCGCCCACAGGTGACTTCTCGTTGCTTCAGAAACAAGCTTCTTTGCTCACCTTGTGCCATTGGCGTGATTCAAAGAGAGGTCCACCATGTGTCGAGGCAGCCTTCTTAGGCGTTGTTACGATAGCCATGCATCATTTCAGAATCCTTAAACGTTGAGCTTTGGAGGTGTTGGGGGGAAAGCCAATTCGTGAAACACAACCTGTCAGATAAAAAGGAAGATAAGATTGTGTGCCATTTGCTTATCAAAGGAGAGAGGAAGTGAGAGAGTGACTAAAAAGAATATTCACAGCTCACCTTTCTGTCACTGGTGTGTCTCCACCACGTGCCTGGACATAGTGCACCCTGAAGCTCTACATCTAAAAGATAGTAAAAGAAAGATGTTATGATTGATAATTGTCACAATCTTAATGGGGAGTAGAATAACATCGGCCTTTCACACACCTTCCCTCTGCATTAAAAATACAACTATTTGTACAGTTCCAACTTGTTTAATGGGCTTTGATTTATGAAGAATTAGTAGAGTAGTAATGTTTAACATCCGGTTATAGAAACAAGTGGTGCGTAGTGATACACGTGGTTTCAATCATCACGAGCGACAGACTTTTTACCAACTATAAAAACTTTCCTGCTATAGGAAAAAAAATACAAATGCAATAAAATATGGTATATAGGACTGCGTAAGCCTAAATTGCTGCATCGCCTTTTTGTATCCAGTCTGCTGCACCCCATCTACTGCCTCTGCTGCGCACCAGACCTCACTGCTCACGTTTTTGCGGACAGAGTACGTTCTACATCATGCAGTCCTGCTCTGTCACCAAGTAGTCTCATTTGGTGCTGAGTCTTGATATCGCTATGGGAGGGACATACTCGTGCACCCATCATCATCGCAGGTTCCTCACCCGCTCAGTCCTTGCGGTACCACTAACTCAGTGACCAAAGAGGCCACGCACGTGGTGGTGGGGCCCCTGTTCTGTAGTTTGGGCCTATATGCGGCGTCCGAACCACCAGGACGGGCCATCACAGCGTTTGCGATGGGAGCAACTCTAAAACGGCTTAGAGCAGGTGCACCCCGTCTTTTTTATTGGTAGGGTCACTTGTGTTGTGACGCATGTGCTGGATGGGTGTGGTGTGGGTGTATACCAGCCATGAGGGAGTGTGTGTGTGCCGTTCTGACAACTAGACCTGGAACTAAAAAGACACTACAATGGATATCTGGGCCAAGTAGCATTGTTGTGTTTTCCTGGAAGGGTAAGCGGAGTGGGCTGGACTGAAGTATGCCAGTGCTGCGCGAGGCTGTGAACGATGACTCCGGAGATATGGCCGTGGTTCCGTCGTGAGCTATATAAGAAATCAACTGATTCGGGTGTCCGTGTTGTAGTGCTGCCGCTACCAGTGTCTTAAAAGCAAATGTGTCATTATGTCTGTAAAGTCCCACAACATGGCCAACATGGAAGGTACGGGGAATCACAGACCCTATATTCATCCATAGTTGCACACATGAAAAATGGAGGACATGACGCATTTGTGCGAATATGAATGTTTATTGTACATTCAGTGAAGTGTTGTAGTTGTAGTAATACATGGCTATGAAAGCTTTAGGTTGCAGTTTTTGGCACATGAAGGGCAGCTAATATATATACGTATGTGGTCATTCGGGTATACTGTCGGACTTGGTGCTGGAAATCAGTGTTCGAGGCTCGGAGTTGCGTCCACAACCTGTTATTGTAGAGAAATGACGTCATTTATGCGTGCCTGAAAATGTACTGTAAATACGGTGCTCATGTAATTTGCTGATATAGTTTTCGGACGACTTTGCGCTTTATAAATATGCAAAAACAAATCGAGCAATAGCACACACTTATAAATTTACTATACACTTTCTTTGCAAAATTGTAATGATCCAGTTTGTACGTTTGTATTTGTAGAATGAGCGAGAGAAAGTTATATAATCAAAGTTTTTGTTACTGGCAGAGGTAAGATGGTTGCATACACTTTTTACAGCACAATATAATGTGGTAGGGCGCAGGAGCAGCATTTTACAATCATAATAAATACACAGAAACAGATAGATAGTTGAAGTGGGTACGTGCTCGTATGCTCGACTCCATTTTATCACATTGCTGTTGGTAACAAGTAGAATAGTAATCATGATATCATACACAGATATTCAATTATAAATGGTTTATGACTTCTGCTGTACAAAGTTAGGAGCACGATATGTGAAATAATAAACAGACGATTCGATCGTAAAGGGTTCATGAGTTGTGGTGCACTAAGGTATGGTCGGTTTGTGTGGAGCCTGCGATGATGCATGGTTCAGGCAAACCTCAGTGGTAAGAATGTCTTTTGACTACTGAATTTTGCCTGAATAGGGCCATGTGGAGAATATTTATGGTGTACTGAGTTAGTGGTACGTCAGGTGCTCAGCGTGTTTCCTACTGGACTGCATCATCTGTAATCACAATTGAAATAAAAGATGAAACATGTATGGAATACTTTGTCGAAATATGTATGTTTCAGGGACATTATACTTCAAGTTGTGACCTGTGGTGTTTGCAGTGTAGACTGCCATTGAGTGTGCCTTTGCCCTTGCAGCGTGAATTTTGTTATTTAACTAAACCTAGAACTGATATAAGGAAGGCTACTAAAGGGATATTGTGTAGGTTTGAGGGACGTTATCATTTGTTTGGTACTGCACTCTGCAAATAATGAATGAAGAGTCTGGGGGTAATGTTTTTTGACTACTAAATTTTGCCTTAATAATGCCGCGTGGCGATTATTTATGGTGTACTGAGTTAGTGGAACGTCTGGTGTTTAGTGTGTGCTCACCTTGTGATGATGCGTGGTCTGAACGGGCTGCACTCAAAGCATTGACTGTTGCATACTGGACTGCATGAACTTTGAGGGGAAAAAAAACAAACTACCATCGATAGTTATCAATTGCTCTGCAAACTAGGTCTACCGATTGCTCCCCATAACAAATTAAATGATTGCACTTCACGCAGTGCATTCTAACTTTCTCAAAATGGGGACGTATGTCTGGTGGCGATGTTGAAGGTGATGCCCCAGAGGTATTTAGTATTGCTGGTGGTGGAGGTACATTTTGGCGCAGTGTTATACAATCTTTGTGAACATAGTTCACAGGATGCAGGGTTTGAAGGTGCTTGCGCATACTAGCAGTGCCACAGGAGTATTTTTTGTCTCTGCCTTAAATAAATCAAGGCTGAATTCCCTACTGTCTGTAGTGTAGATCCAAAGCTGAATTCAAGTTGTAAACCCTGCTGTCCGCAATGTAGATCTTAGGCTGGACTGCATCTTTTGTAATCACGATTAAATTAAAAGATGACACATGTATGGAATACATTGTCGAAATATGTATGTTTCAGGGACATTATAGTTCAAATTGTGACCTGTGCTGTCCGCAGCGTAGACTGCCATTGAGTGTGCCTTTGCACTTATTTATTTATTTATTTATTTAATTTCTTGTATAGCGCAAGAATCGACCCCGTACGGGGTATCTCCGCGCTTTGCTCGCTAAGTTGGTGCAAAACCAGGGACATTGCAAATGAGCTAGAGGTTACAGTGGTGGGACTACAGTAGATTACTTGCAGCTTGAATTTTATTATTCAACTAAATCTAAAACTTTTATAAAAGAAGTTTTTGAAGGAAGCATACTAAAGGGATATTGTATTGGTTTGATAGGAGTTATGCTTAGTTTGCTATTGTACTCTGCAAATAATGAATCAACAGTCTATTTATTTAATGCTCTGATGACCGCAGTCTAGGCAGGAGGCAGTGGTTAGCAAGAGCCCACAGCCATGTGGGGTTGGGTAAAGCTGCACAGTATTGGTAATTTAGCGTGTGTGCAGCCAGCGATGATAAGTGGTGAACTGAGTTAGTGGTACCTGAAACAACAAGGTTCTGTGAAGCCTGCGATGATGCGTGGTCTGGGCAGGCCATACTGATAGTAATGATTTTTGTCTTGTGAATTATGCCTTGGCGATGATTATTGCTGCACTGAGTTAGTAGTACCTTGGCCGCTTAATTGCTGCACTGAGTTAGTAGTACCTTGGCCGCTTAGAGTGTAGTACCCTGTGATGATGCGTGGTCGGGGGAGGCACAGTAATTGGAGTAATGTCTTTTGTCGATTGAATTCTGCAAGAATTCCATTTAAAAGTGATATTATGCCTTATTGCTGACATAAAACCGTTCACTCTTCTTTGCGTTGATTTATAGTGTACTGAGTTAGTTGTATCTTTGGCGCTTAGCTTGTACTTACCCTGCGATAATGCGTGGTCCAGGGGGCTGCATTCGGACCAATGAATTTGGTCTGTTGAATTCTGCCTGAAGAGGGCCACGTGGCAATGTATTATGGTGCACTGAGTTAGTAGTACCTATCGCACTGAACGTGTATGTAACCTGCGATGATGAGCGGTCCGGGCAGGCTGCACTGGTAGTAATGTTTTTTGCCTAGTGAATACTGCTCTAATAAGGCCATGGGGAGATGACTTGTGGTGCAGTGTGTTAGTTGTGCCTGAAGAACTCAGCGTATGCGCACCCTGCGATGATTCGTGGTTCAGGCGGGTCGCACTGATACAATGTCTCTTGCCTACTGGAATGCGTCATGTGCAATCGCCATTCCACCTGAATTGTGAACCCTCACAATGTAGATTGAAGGTAGTTGTCAGACCAGACATTGAGGAATGTTTTTGTCGCAACCTTTAACAAAATCTGAGGACATACAGTACAATTATCTCTGCCTAAAATAAATCAAGGCTAAATTCAATGCTGTCTGTAGTGTAGATCCAAAGCTGAATTTAAGTTGTGAACCCTGCTGTCCTCACAGTTGATCAAAGGCAGTAGTCAGCACAGACATCAAGAAATTCATTTTGTCGTATCCTTTTACAAAATCTGAGGACATAGAATACAAATATCTCTGCCTTAAATAAATCAACACTAGAACTTAATGGGTGTGGCTCTAATCAGTAAGGCTGAGCCCTTAAACAACCAAAACAACCACAAATGCCAATACTGATAACCATTAGAATGACTTTGCAAAGCACACACGCTACTAGTCAAAATGTGCCAAGTTAATCAATACATTTTATTTCTTCCGAAGTTTAATTCTTTTTTCTTTTTACACACTTTTTTATGAGAAAGAGAAACATTTGCACAGGTTAATGCAAAAATACAAGAAAACAAATATTCAGAAATTGATCTAGATACACCCCAAAATCACACAAAATGTACCACATCCATTCAAATGCTGTTGACACCCTCAACCCACAATTCTTCACTCATACTGCACGATCACACTCATACTCAAAACTCTTGGAGTCCATAAATAAAGATTTGTTCTTCTGCATAGAACGGAACAAGGGACCCAACTCCACAAACAATGCAATCAATTTAAAGCAGGCTTGGTTGTGTACAACTCAATAATAACCAAGAAAAAATTAATACATTATCACCCACTTATTTTATACTACACAACCAGCCTTAACTGTCTAACACAATGCATTTGTTTGATAACAACAAAGAAACAAAGAGGTCTACGTGTTTCGAACCCTCTTAATCGTAGGCTTCTCCTCAGGACCACCAGCAACTAGAAAAAGAAGAAAATAAAACTATATTTACTACTTCTGCCTTCTGACTTCCGACTCCCACACTCAAAAGCTTACCACCTCAAAGCACCAAACTGGCTTCTATCTTACCTATTTTGTAGATCCATAAGTGATCAATAAAGTTTCAGACCTAAAGAAGGTCTTACCAGTTACAAGAAGGTAACATATGGACACGAGGCGATGTGATTTCGTTTTTCACGGACTAGAAATGTCTGCAGAAAAAATGTAATAATTACAAATTGTGACTGAAGTTGTAGCTATAACCAATATGCGGCTGAGTGCGGTTGGTTGTAGCGCATACCTGACTTCCTGGGATGGATCTTAATCCAATATGTCCAACTGAAGACTGAAGGGAAACCGTGCCTGTGGTGAACACAATCCTGGAATGAACATAATTATGTGTCACAAAGTCCATTGCAATAGATAAATAAATCAAGGCTGAATTTCATGCTGTCCGTAGTGTAGATCCAAAGCTGAGTTCAAGTTGTGAACCCTGCTGTCCGCACTGTAGATCGAAGGCAGTAATCAGCACAGATATCGTTGAATGATTTTTGTCACTTATATAAACAAAATATGACCACATACAGTACAATTGTCTCTGCATTAAATAAATCAAGGCTGAATTCCCTACTGTCCATAGTGTAGATGCAAAGCTGAATTCAAGTTGTGAACCCTGCTGTCCGCAGTGTAGATCGAAGGCAGTAGTCGACACAAACATCGAGGAATGCTTTTTGTCACATACTTTAACAAAATCTGAAAAGACAGTACAATTGTCTCTGCATTAAATAAATTGAGACTGAATTCAATGTTGTCTGTAGTGCTGATGCGAAACTGGTATCAAGAAGTAAACTCTTTTGACCGCAGTGTAGATCGAAGGCATTAGTCAGTACAGACATTGAGGAATGTTTTTTGTCACATCCTTTAACAAGAGTCTCTGTCTTAAATAAATCAAGGCTGAATTTCATGCTGTCCATAGTGTAGATCCAAAGCTGAGTTCAAGTTGTGAACCCTGGTGTCCGCACTCTAGTTCTACGGCAGTAGTGAGCACAGATATCGACAAAGAATTTTTGTCACTTATTTTAACAAAGTCTGAGGACATAGAGTACAATTGTCTCTGACTTACATAAATCAAGGCTAACTTCAATGCTGTATATAGTGTATATCCAAAGCGGAATTCAAGTTGGGAACCCGGCTGTCCACAGTGTAGATCGAAGGTAGTAGTCGATAAAGACATAAGTCTGCAGTGCTGTGGCGCTTAGTTTGCAGTGGGCCTGTATCGAGGAGGCAAGTGGTCATGGCGGCAGCCACGTGGCAGAGTGAGAACCTTCGCTGTGGCAGAGTCTTTTCTCTTTGCAGAAGTGAACCACGCCTAAGGCGTAGGCTAATTATTCATACTCTATATACTTATACTGGAGTTGCGTACGTTGGACCAGCCCACTCTGCTTCTGCTTCAAGGGAGGTGGGAGACAACACAGCTGCAGGACCGAGATATTCCCCAGACTCTGGGATAATATGGTTGTGTCCACTGTGCAGTACACTACACGTATCAATACTATATCTACACACGCAAACGTTTTTGGTTTGTGTAGTGAGTTGTGTATAGCATATCACCGGTAGTGTTAGCATTGTGTACAATATTCTTGATGTGAGAGTTCCTTCCCTTATACATAGTTGATTGCCACACCTCTGAACATTGAGCTAGTGTGCTGTTGAGGGGATATATTATTTTGGCAAGGTCCGTTGTCCTGTTTTGCGCTACCTCTGAGGTAGTAGAGGGGGAGGGGTCAGGTGGGGTAGTTGTAGTGTTTGTGGTACTAGGTGTCGTGATTTTTTGGGTGTCGGAAGTGCATAATTAGTACCGCTATTACATCTTTGTCCTTAGATATGGGTGTGAGTTGGATGTAATTCACACAGTACATAGTCGACATCCTTATCAGGGGTCTCAAACCTTTTCTGTAGTAAGAGCTAATTCTGATCAAGGAAAGTCCTGCTGAGCTACTAGCATGTTTTATCACTGTAAAATGCCGATGATATATAAACATTACACTATGACCACCCTAATCACAATTATCAGTAGTAACCACCCATAAATTCCAGGGGAAGTTATCAGCAGAATGATAGGAAAATGTTTCTCAATATTAAATGCTTGTAATCAAGTAAAATTCAAATCATCACATGCTGGGTGCACAAAAGGTATTATCACAGCAGTAAGTCTCCCCAACTCAATTTTAATTATCATTCAGCTAACAACTTTAAATGTGTTTTAGGATTGCAATATTTTGTCTTTATTCGCATATTAGTTTTTGAAAATACACATACTTTTCTATCAAAATCCTTTGTCACTTTCAGCAATCAAACTCAATTTTCCAGAAGAAAAACCTTTTCAGAAAAAGCATAATTTTTTCCTTTAAAAATCAAATCAGTTTTCATTGTTAGAAAATATGCAGCCCCTAAACATCAGCATTTAGTTTTCATTGAGTACCGCCATGTAAAAATGCCTCTCATGGACAAATTATGCTTCAAATACCCAGGTATTGGAATCATAGGCCATGGCTCCTCACCATACCATAACATTAAGAATGCCTCTGTTATGCTAATAATGCCCACCATTAAACCAGGGCTACCACTGTTCCATAGCTGGATGCCCAACATATATCAGTTATGGCCATTATTACGGGAGAAGCGGTTGCCACTCTGTCAGGAATTGCTAAAACCAGGCCAGTCATGCTCTTAATATGTCAGTGATGGCAGCAACTATTTAATTATTCTCCTTGTATGCCCAAAATAGTCAAGGATGAAAATGTTATGGCTATGGCACAATTATAGCATGAATGGGCACAATTACGTCAGAGATAATACCCTTATACATACATATTTGGCAGTCCATGGCGCTAGGAGTACCTTTAAGGAATCAACACTGTTTATTTGGGAAGGACACAATGTCACATGCCCACATCAACATGAATGCGATGCTTTTAATTTTCTCTGCCCTGGATGCATACTCTCTTCTCTTCAGCTCTTTGGTTGATCATGCTCCCAACTAATACATTTTCACTTTAGTTCTTGTAGTCACACCCTTTGGTGGGTCAGCCCTGCTTACCGCTGCTACTATTCTTTGATGTCACATACAGTGCGACTTATTGAGCAGGGCGGATAACATGGCCAATCTCTTTCTTAGGTAGATTTAAAGTGGCTCAGCTTCCACATGCTTCAACACCCTTCGCATACTCAGCTAGACCTTCAAATGGACCCACCCCTGAATCCAGGAAGACCGTCACCCATGCACCCATCACCAGCAGGCTGGACTACAGGAATGCCTCTATGCCAGAATCAACAAATCTCTACTCAACAAACTTCAGACTGTCCAGAACACCACAGCCAGACTCATCCTCAGCATACCACGACAAGACACATTACCCAGCATATACGAGATCTCGACTGGCTCCCCGTCGAAAAAAGAGTGACTTCCAAGCTTCTCACACACACCTATAATGCCCTCCACAACACCGGACCCCAATACCTCAACAAAAGAATCTCTTTCTACACCCCCAGAAGACACCTTTGCTCCGCTGACCAGGCCTTGGCCGAGATCCCCTGCATCCACAGAATCAGAACAGGAGGCACACCTTTCTCCTACATCATGACCAGGAACAAACTCCTCCTCAGCATCAAATGAAGCCCCACACTCAAAGCATTCAGGAAGTACCTCAAGACCTGGCTTTTCGAATGACCTGAGCTGCCCAAATCCCCCAACACACTCCCCCAGCGCCTTGAGAGCTTCACAGGTGAGTAGTGGGCTCTATAAATCTCTGATTGATTGATTGATAGGCCACCAAAGTGTGTGTTTGGGTGTTATCAACAGTCCCTGCCATTGGTTTGGCTGTCTGTAACTCTTAAGGGTAGTGAAATGAGCAGTGCTGCCTTCTACAATATACACAGAATCTCCCAGACTGGCTTGGTTTGGCTTCACCTCTGAGAGCTACATTGAGGGTGCTGGTGAGCTACCAATAGCTCCCGAGCTACTGCGTGGAGAACCCTGCACTAGTTAAATGTTGATATTAATTTGTTAGTGGTAAATGGAACTATCGCCTGTTTTTTTAAGGTAGCATTGTAGATTTGGTTTGTTGTTGAAAGCTTGGAAAGTGGTGTTTTTTTTTTTTTCTCCACGGGAACGCCTAGTTTGTATATTATTAACATTAGTTGTGTTTCTGGTTTGTGACGGTTTTCTTGGAGGAAGGAATACATTGAAGAGTGTAATATTTGCAGTTTTTACTACATTGAGAATGGGATGATAATTAAAAAACATAGAAACAACAGATATGCTTAATGAACATTATAATTAGGAATTATCATTAAAAAAACTTTTGAAATTCACTGAAAAAACTTAGGTTTCATGCAGGTTATAGTTAGGAATTATCATTTAAAAAACCTCAGTGATGTAATTTGAGATGTAATTTGAGATGTCATCAGTGATGTCATCAGTGATGTCACTGACCATGTCATGAATGATGTAATATGTGACATCATCACCAGTGGATTGCGGGCGTGAGAGTTACAGTTAGTACTACTAACTATAACAGAGGAATTTCAATGGTTTTGTATGAGTGAAATGTCCAGCTAACTATAACACCCCTGAAACCTATGATTTTTTTCAGTGAATATATATATATATATATATATATATATATGGCGTCTTTGGAGCGAGGCAAGCGGAGGAGAAGGAGAACCGTAACCAGTCCCGAGCTGCTTGGATCGAGAATAGAAATCCGAGCGATGAAGACGGACTGAGCAAGGTAGGAGACACCCGACTTACTCCCTATACACTGGCACGAGTGAAGCAGCACGCGCAAGAAATTGTTTAGTCTATAACATCAAGAGAATCAATGTTCAGCGACACACCGCGCCGGGAGGTGGCAAGTGGCATTTTTAAAGGGCGACCGGAGCAACAGGCACGGAACGCAACTCAGACAGCAGACACAGCTCAATCGACGCTCAGGAATAAATATCAACAACTGGAGAGAACCTATGAGCGGGAAACGAGAAAGTGGTGGGAGGCCACTTCGCTGCAGCATTACGTGGAGGTAAAGAGGGTCCCACGCGGCCTCCGCATCTATACAATCCCAGCCTATGAGAATCCTGACCCCGAGTTACTCAGCCAGTGGGCTGAATTTACAGCTCGCTCTTCGGAAGGGATGCTTAATCTCCTTATAAAATTTGCCTGGAAAGACAGGGAGAAGGCATTACAGGATATCGAAGCGCTGGAAAAAGGAGATCGTGGAGTTGGCAGACCAGGCACAATTGGACGCAGAAAAGGCGTCCATGAAGAAAAGGCTAACCAGCTATGAAAAAAAGATCCAATTGAGGAAACAACAAAAGTTTGAACGTGACGCTCGTGACTACGAGCAAGGAAGAATATTAACATTTGCACGCAAGTACGACGCACCTCGCCGGGACTTGAGAGCTAGACGACAGAAACCGAAGTATCACGAGATACCTCAGAGTCCGAGGTAACAAGTGCAGAACAATCTGAGGACGAAGCACAGAACAAGAGGCAACCAGGCACACAAACATGCGAGCCACCTTCTTTTCACGAGGAATGCGATCTAATCCGCAACAATTGGTTGAGGGATGGGAAGAAGCGCACTCCAGAACAAACCACAGGCAGAAGCGGAGACGCATCACGAGACGTGGAGGGAGGAGGTGTAGACGGAGGCATCAAAAAACAGAGGAACCGACAGGCCAGGACCAAGAGGAACTAGCAGAGGATCTGAACATTATCAACCTTTCAGAAAGAGTCCTCACAATAGATGAAGAAAATGTCCTGAAGTTGGGACTTACTTTCTGTCCAACAGGCCGTTATGAATATGCTCAGACCCGAATAGATCTGTTTCTATTCATTCGAAAATTAAAACTCTGGAAGTACTTCAAACAGAAAGCGCTTAAAGATAAGACACATGGTTCACACATAAAGACCAGTGCAGCATACGCAGATCCCACCAAGATGAGTATAAGTGATCTTGAAAGTTTGGCTGTACTTGAAGACCTATTGGAAGAAGGCGGGAGCCAAGTTATACCGCCAAGTGACACAATAGATAGAGGCACATCCATAGGCATAACTCAGATTGGTGAACCTAGTACTTTCAAGCCAACTTCTCGCTTCCTCCCCCAGACACCTATGGATGCAGTGGACGTTTTCTCAGAAGCTGTTAATCAAGACTTACAGAAGTTGTCCAAACTTGAGGAATCACAGAAGGGCAACATCAAATGGAACCTTTCATTTAAACAAAGAAAAGCCATTACTAGTTTGGAACAAGACGACTCAATAGTGATAAAGCCTTCAGATAAAGGCGGGAATGTGGTTATCCAGAGCCGTGAAAACTACTGTAAGGAAGCCCTATGCCAACTACTGGACCGTAACAACTATATACCTACAACGGAACTCGAATATCAGGAAAGTATTCGGAACTATCACTCCCTTGTTGAACACTGGTATGGGAAAGGAATACTAGGAAGGGAGGAATACTTATTCTTGCAAAATAAACAGCCGAGACTACCTAGTTTTTATCACCTTCCAAAGATCCACAAACATGCCACTCAACCACCAGGGAGACCAATCGTGTCATCCATTGGAGGACTAACTGAAAAAATGTCAAAGTTTATCGACTCATTCTTGGCCCAATGGGTATCGCAGTTGAGCTCCTATACAAAGGATTCTAAAGACTTTCTCAGGCAGATACAAGATGTGGAGTGGGAGGACGACCTAGTGATGATTACTATGGACATCTCGAGCCTTTATACGAGCATCAGACACCATGATGGAATTGCAGCAGTTAAGACTTTTTTTAATCTACGACCCGCCCGATATCTGGAACACAGCAGAATGATTTTGGACTTCATATTCTTTTGTCTAAATAATAACATCTTTATTTTCCAGAATCAGCGATACAGGCAAGTGAGGGGGACTGCGATGTGCACCTGCTTCGCCCCCAGCTACGCGAACC
The DNA here is from genome assembly GCF_964263255.1 of Lissotriton vulgaris. Taxonomy (NCBI): domain Eukaryota; kingdom Metazoa; phylum Chordata; class Amphibia; order Caudata; family Salamandridae; genus Lissotriton; species Lissotriton vulgaris. The sequence goes on from NW_028253818.1 coordinate 70,532, forward strand.
TTTTCGTGGGCTGGTGGGAGAAGCAGGTGGCCTGGGCAGACGACAAAACCCCTTGGGTGGACAAGGTGATATGCTGGAGAAGGTATATCGACGACCTCTTCCTTATTTGGAGGGGGTCCGAACTCTCAGCACAGGAGTACATCAAGATTCTAAACAAAAACGATCTTAACCTGCAATTCACATACACTATGAGCAAGAAAGAAGTTAACTTCTTAGATCTAAGGGTATTCGTTGACTCAGGCATGATTCAAACCGCCCTCTATAGAAAAGAGACGGTGGGTAATTCTGTCCTACATGGATGCAGCAGCCATCCGACTTCCCTAGTTAAGAGCATCCCCTACGGGGAAGTGTTGAGGATAAAGCGCAACAGCTCCCTGGAAAGAGATTTTACAGAGGCCGCCCAAAAAAGCGTGAAACGCTTTAGATCCCGCGGCTATTCTACAAACGTCCTCCAACAAGCTGAAGAGAAAGCTAAAAAAGTTGAGAGACATACCCTACTGCAGGATAAAAAGACTGAGACTCCCAAGGGAGGGAATGGCATTATCAGACTTATTACCAACTATTCGGTGGCAGCGAATAAAGTCAGAGAGATTATGTCAAAAAATTGGGGGATCCTCCAATCGGATACCATAATTGGAAAGGACCTACAAAAACACCCAATGATAACGTTCAGGAGAATAAGATCACTAAAAGACAGATTGGTCACAAGCCACCTACCAAAGGAGAAGTCTAAAGGAGAACTGCACACCATGCATGGCTCATATCCATGCGGGAAATGCAAGGCCTGCAGTAATAGTCAGAGGGTATTGAGCTATCAGGTGCCACATAAAGATTCCAAGATTAAAATCAACAAGTTTATTACTTGTTCTACCACATTCGTGGTGTACTGCCTAAAGTGCCCCTGCGGACGGATGTACGTGGGGAGCACAACGAAAGCAGTCAAGCTTAGAATCTTAGAACATCAACGGGCCATCGCCAATAAGGATGAAAGCTATCCGATGGCCCGACATTTTGCTAGTCACCACAACAGCGATAGGACTCTACTTAGCTTCTTCAGCCTAGACTGTATCCCTCAGGACATCAGGGGTGGAGATCTGAAACATAGACTTAGACGATTGGAGTCACGATATATTATCGACCTCCAAACTAAGTCACCAGGAGGACTTAACGCAGGGGAAGAGCTACTATCACACTTATAACACGAGTATCGTACCTTGAACTGTGTCACTGTCTGAGAAATTTACACCTACACAAAATGCTTTAAAAAATTAATTGGTTTACAGCTTGACCCCTTTGATGAGTTGATATTGGAATTATTTTATTAGTGTTATGTAGAGTTCTGGTTAATTTGAGTTGCAGTCTCACTAATTCGGCCATCCAGGCCATAATCACTGAATCAATTAATCGCAGATTTATGGGGTATAGAAACTTTTTTGACTGTTTACCAGTGCAATATATTGATTAATCGAGCAATGCAACTGATGCTGATTTATGAATTTAGGTTTTAACTTTAAACCGATGAATTGCCCATCCAGGGCGAAATATCAAAAGTGGATAATTTAATTTAAATCCAACTGGCATTTAAGAGTGATTGATTTGTACAGCTTCATATGCATTGCTAGAAATGAGTTTTCATTTGTATTATACGAGCGTTATTTCACCATTCAAAGATGGCGCTTTTATTATGTGTATGGTCCGTTTTTGCTTTTTATGATTTATGCCTTAATTTACTTCCGCCTTGCCGTCGCCAGCTGACACTGACGAAGGCAAGTGCAGAAACGCGTCTGGTTTTTGGATTTGTGCGCAATAAACCGTATTTTTGGTTTAATCTGCTCTGAGTGCTGATTTTTGCCGATTTCTAGCCTGCGGAGCTCGAATATATATATATATATATATATATATATATATATATATATATAAAGACATCATCAGCAGTGCATATCGGGGAGTAAGTTACTGTTAGCTGAACTAACTATAACAGGAATATTTCTATGGTTTTGTACGAGTGAAATGTCCAACTAACTATAACATCCCTGAAACCTATGGTTTTCTCTGTGCATTTCCAAGGTTTTTTAAATGCTAATTTCTAACTATAACGTGCCTGAAACCTATGATTTTTTTCAATGAATTTCAATGGTTTTTCAAATGCTAATTTCTAACTATAACATGCCTATTTTCAGTTTCAGTGAGGCTGGATATCACGATGATGGTTTCACAGAAAATGCGGTTACGTCACGATAGAGGAAAGCTAAAGCAGTAATTCAATGGCCACCTCAACATTAAAAAATTACACCTATGGGGGGCATTACGATGGTGGGCAGACTCGAGCCTGCCCGTCATTCTTGCTGTGACTGGGACTGCCGGCCTGTAAAGCAGCGGTCCCACACCACAGATTATGATCCAACCGCCAACATCCGGGCCTTTTAACTTTGAGACGGGTGCTGTTGGCTGCAGCACCCGTCACAATGCTAAACAGCCATGTCTTGCATTTCCGTGCACTACGTGGCAGGCATCAAATAATTAATTCTAACCATCACATTGGATAACTCACTATATAAATAACTCTATAAAAACATTTATCAGAATCTCAAAATCTCGATAACATTGCGTATTAATGGTTCACTAATATATCTTTTTACCTTTTCACCAATATTTGTGACAACGTTGATAGTCGCAATGTCGGCTCACTGACAGAATATCAACACCTAACATATCCCCATATCACAATATCGAGTTATAAATATCAATGTCAAAAATACTGACATCCTATATTTATAATGGCAAGACAAAAACATTGCAAAAAATATCGATGTCATAAATATAGATGTGCAATTTTTTTATATATATCTAAAAACATTCAAAATATTAAATATGCTAAATAATAAAATAAATATATTTTATTTAATATACATTTAAACTAATATAACAAATAAAATGTATTAAAAAAGTTAAACACACATATATAGTAATTAATATAAATATATTTACTTTAAAACAACTATTAAACAAATAATGTTAATGTATTTTATAATTTTAAAATTATATAAAGATTTTGCGAAAATATATATTCAAGGGCTGCTAGGCTTGAAACGCGTTATGGCGGAGGTGCGGGGAAAAGCACAATAAAATTCTAAGCACTTCTAACCTCTGGGTCCGCTGTCGTCCTTTGGATATGGTGATTTGGCGACTGTTGCTGCATATATATATATATATATATATATATATATATATATATATATATATATATATATATATATATATATATATATATATATATATACATACAGCAAAGACCCCTCCATAAAAGAGACCAGAGGACACAGCGGGGAGCTTTCGGGAAATCCTTTTAAGGACTGCTATCATGGCATAATGCATTTCGGTTTGCACCTTCCTCAGATGCGATTGCTGCTCAAGGTTCTCTCTCCCTTTTGTTATGCACGGCCCTCCCAATCGTGGGAGGCTAGCTGGCTCTGCCTTGTTGATCACAGCTGCAGTTTTGGAATAAGAAAACTACATCTCCCAACATACAGTAATCCGGTAAGTACCTTTGGCGGTGCCTAAATGTCAATCTTTAAATAGTGCTGTAATGTCAGGTAAGGGAGGGGATTTCATATTGTGGAGAAATCTCCAAATTAAAAGTCCAAGGTTCCCTTGAGTCCCCTACGTTCCAGCCCCAAACTAAAAAGTCAAACCGGCCATGAAGAACGGGTGAAATAATCCCGCTTCCCCTTGAAGTCACGGGCTGTACCGGACAGTGGCCCCTTGCCTGGCTCGACCCTGAGACGGTCCTGTTGAATCCGATACCTCAGAGAAAGGAAAGCTGCCACATTGCCAATATCCACAGGACACAAGCGGAACGGGTCCTCTTTAATGCGCTATCGGCAAACGCGTGAAAATATCCAGCAAAGACTCCTGCATATAAGAGACCAGAGGACACAGTGGGAAACTTTCGGGAAATCCTTTTAATGACTGCTAGCATGTATATATATATATTCCAAACGAAGCTGCTCCATCTGATTGCCAGGGCCCCTTGGGAGTTGGCGCAAGGGGCCCTGGCAATCTGGCAAACTGTTGGCAAACTGTTGCCACTCAACAGTTCCCAATATTGTGCGCTCTCAAAAACGGTAATCCATATATATATATATATATATATATATATATATATATATATATATATATATATATATATATATATATATATACACACATATACCAACAACATAAGAGCTAATAAAAACATTCTATCATAAATTAAAACATTGAATAATTTAAAAATCTTTCAACTTAAATTACCCACTCCAGTCAGTGCAACAGTAGGTAAAGCATTGGATAGTAGAGCAGTAAAAAATACTATTCCCACTCCAATCAGTGCAACAGTAGGGAAAGTGTTGGCTAACGGAGGGATAAAAATTACTATTTCCACTCCAATCAGTGCAACAGTAGGGAAAGTGTTGGGTAATGGAGGGGTGAAAATTACTATTCCCACTCCAGTGAGTGCAACATAAGGGAAAGTGTTGGATAGCGGAGGGATAAAATTTACTATTCCCACTCCAATGAGTGCAAAAGTAGGGAAAGTAATGGATAGCAGAGGGGGGGAAATTACTATTCCCACTCCATTGAGTGCAACAGTAGGGAAAGTGTTGGACTGCAGAGGGGGAGAAATTACTAGTCCCACTCCAATGAGTGTAACAGTAGGGAAAGTGTTGGAAGGCGGAGGGGTAAAAATTACTATTCCCAGTCCAGGGAGTGCAGCAGTAGGGAAAGTGTTGGATAGCAGAGTGATAACATTTACTATTCCAACTCCAGTAACTGCAACTGTAGGTTAAAGTATTGGATAGTGGCGGGGGGGTAAAAATTACTATTCCCCCTCCAGTGAGTGGAACAGTAGGGAAAGTGTTGGATAGCGGAAGGATGGGATTTACTATTCCAACGGTAGTCAGTGCATCAATAGGGACAATGTTGGATTGTGGAGGGGTAAAACGTACTATTCTCATCCCAGCCTGTTTAACATTCAAAACAATCAAAATATCATCAACAAAATATTTTTTTTTAAAGTAAATAAAAATAATAGAAATATGTATTGAATCAAATAAAAAAATAATTTTCAAACAAATAAATATTTTCATTTAGAAATTGTTATTAACAAAAACATTGACCATTACATACATTTAGTCTATTTACTTCCTACCATATAACACCACTCTGCTCACAAACCACATTGAAAACAAATAAAAAAACTGTATTTGCATTAATTAACATAATTAATTATCAAGGAAACAAATATTAATAATTAAAAACAAATTAAAAAGACATAAAATGTAATTCATTTCCCACCCTTTACACCTATAGTCCCCACCGCCCACACCTAAAATTAAATTGCAAAAAATGTTTTACAGAATTAAAACAAAATCAATTAAATAATTAATAGTAGTTAACAACTAATTATAAAGTAAGTAAAATTCATTTTCTCCCCACCCTTCACCCCTATAAACCGAAATATAATTCAACCATTACCCTAATTAATGAACAAACATTTCATTAATATTAATTATCAGCTAATTAGTATTTAATTAAAAATAAATTACTTCCCATCTTTACCCCTAAGAACCCCACAACCCACAACTAAAATGAATTACATGTCCATATTTAAATGTCAATTAATGAATTAATATTAACTAACAACTAATTATTCATTAATTAAAAATAAATTGCTTTCCACCCTTTACCCCTATAAACCCCCAACCAGCCCCTAAAATCAATTACATAATTTCCATAATTATTTGGCAACCAATTAATTAATTTTAATTAACATCTTATTATGAATTAGTTAAAAATAAATTACTTCCCACCCTTTACCCCTATAAACTCCATAACCCAAATACATTACACAATTACCGTAATCAATTATCAATCAGTTGATTGAAAAACAAATTAATAATTCATTAAAAAAATTACTTCCCATCCTTTACCCCTATAAATCCCATAACCCACACAAAAAATGTACCCCAAAAAATGTAAAACACAATTAACATTGTAAAATCTCAATTAAATAAATATTTATAGATAAAAAAATATTCATTAATTTATTATAATTAAATAGCTTCCCCACCCTAAACCAATACAAACCCACAACGCGCTATGGAACTGAAAAATGCCCAAAGTATTTAAAATTAAATTATTAACTACAAAACATTTAACACATATATTAAAAAATATAAACAATACTAACACAAAACAAATACATCACATGCATTTAAAATATATACTAAAACATATAACGCTAACTAATAAATCGATATTTAAAAAAACAATATTTTTGCAAATTGACTTCTATATTTTTTAAATGTTTTATTTCGATATTCTTGCTGTCTCTATTTCTGTGTCATTATATTTAAAACTCAATATTAGTGTAAATTGATATTTCCAGCTCGATATTTTGACTGAATATCGCGATGTCCCTTCAATTATACACTGGGCCACGCTAGCAGTCGTGGTGCCATTGCAAATATGCGCGATTAAAAGGTCAATTTTGGACACATAACTTGTGTCACTAAGACCCCCATTTCTCAAACATAGGTTCAACGTACCTTTACTCTGATCCCTTATGTAGGTTTTCACACAAATTTTCAGTCACGGGGACCGTTCCCGATAGATAAAATAGCGGCCGTAATTTTCTGCTTAGATTGCATCGAGCCAATCAGAGTATTCCTGTTGGAGCATGCATTTGAAACATTCGCGATACCGTTGCGAAATATCTGCAGCCATAGATATTACTATAAATTTTGGCTTAAATTTTGCTAAAACGACTTAATAGCTTCACACCAAATAGGCAAAAGGCACATCCTTGAACCAATATCTACCTCCCTGCCACCAAATTTGGTGTAGTTCCTTTCAGCTGTTCTGGCTGTAGGTGTGGTTAAAAGTTCCAATGGGAACTAGCATTACAAACGCACCCTCATTTCACGCCTCCACTGCACAAATCACCCCCAAATTTCACCTGACAACCAGAACCTACCTGGACACTTTTTTGGGAAACTTTCGTGAAGATTGTTCAAACTACGCCAAAGTTATAGGCAAGTCAAAAACTGCTTTTACTATGGAAACAACATCCTAACTATAACTACCTACTGATGACTGCAAGTAGATAATATATATAAAGATAGATAGATAGATAGATAGATAGATAGATAGATAGATAGATAGATAGATAGATAGACAGACAGATAGATAGATAGATAGATAGATAGATAGATAGATAGATAGATAGATAGATAGATAGATAGATAGATAGATAGATAGATAGATAGATAGATAGATAGATAGATAGATAGATAGATAAATAGATAGATAGATAGATAGATAGATAGATAGATAGATAGATAGATAGATAGATAGATAGATAGATAGATAGATAGATAGATAGATAGATAGATAGATAGATAGATAGATAGATAGATAGATAGATAGATAGATAGATAGATAGATAGATAGATAGATAGATAGATTGATTGATATATAGGTAGGTAGATAGATAGATAGACGAGACAGTAAAATTCAGAGGAGATTTGACGTGTAAATCAAGTTTTTGGGTATACATCTTGAGGTAAGAAAATATATGTGGGGAGCACCACACTCTCCGTCCACAGAAGAATATTACAGCATAGAAGAGCCGTCATTAATAAGGATAGGAGCTATCAATAAGTCAGGCACTTTGAAAAGGGACACCAGAGTGACCCCTGAGCTATGACATACATGTGTCTAGCACAGGTGCCGAAGACAAGCAGAAGAGGAGCTAGAGAAAGGAAACTGAGGAAGTTGGAAACTTATTACATCCTAGAATTTGATTCTAAGTACCCTAATGGTTTTAATCTGGATGAAGAGTTATTTACATGCCTGTCCTGAACAAATGTTTACTGAAATCACGTAATGTATATTCATCAGGAGGAGAAACACAAAGAAGATTAGAAGAATGTATTGGTTTTAGAACAATCAGAGGACTACAAGAGAGATAATGAGCACTAGCACTATACGAAAATATATAGGGCACTTTAGAAGATGGCAGTTTACTTTAAAAATAATTCATTTAAAAGGAGTAAGAGAGAATATATTTATTTCTATTCTATAGGGGGTATAAAGCCCAGTTAATAATGTGAATTTTTAAGAACAGCCAAACACTTTATACAAATATTAGGACTGCACTTTAAAAGCACAATTCAGTACGAGCACTTTATATGAATTGTGCACTAGCACTCTCAAAAAGACTGATAAGAAAAGAATTCTTAACTTGTAGTTTGAGCCGAAAAATATATTACGCACTTCATGCACTTTATAAAAAAGTAATACAGCAAGAAATTGTGCATCAAAAGAGGGAAATGAAATGTAAAGGGATTACAATATGTTTGAAACTTTCCATCTGCAACCAAGATTGAATAGATACTTTTTGAATGCAACTATATGTTCTAAGATAGCTGCCATGTTTCCACAATATGTCTATAGCATTTACAACTATGGGAAATGATTGTCCTACTTTAGTGTTTACACCTATGCACTGAAGATTTTGTGTATTTAAAGAGAACTTTACATGTGGCTCGACATTGTGAACAAGGCTGTGAGGTAACGGCTGAAACGTGTAGATGCTTTACTCATAAAAATAAATAAGCCAGGTTGCAAACCTACCTTCCTACGGAGTGTCCAATCTGCTTCTTTTGATATTGGAGGTGTTTTGCGGTAATATATATATATATATATATATATATATATATATATATATATATATATATATATATATATATATATATATATATATATATATATATATATATATATATACATATATATATATATTACCTACTGGCGGTCGCCAGTAGGTAGGTATAGTTAGGATTGTTTTCTATAGGAAATCCGAAACATTCTATTGGGAATAACTTTGGCGCCGGTTGAGGAATCTGCCTGTAATTTTCCTTAAAGTTGCCTCGCTGAAAGTTTGGGGGGGATTCGTGAAGCGGGGGCCGAGATAAAAGGGGGGTCCCAAAACGTGTTTTCCCCCTGTTAATTTCCATAGGGCGGTTGGACTCACTTTTAGCCCGAACGGCTGAATGGATTTCCACAAAACTTGGCAAAATTGTAGGGACTGGTAGCCCGATGTGCCTTTGCTATGTCTCAAGATATGTGCTCCAGTGGATTTTGAGTAATTTAGGTTAAAAAAAATATATATATCTATAAGCGCGCCCCGGTACGCGCACCGGGGCGTGCTCCAGCGCGCTACGCGAGTTTGCGAGCGGAAAGCAGATTGGCTCCCGGGTGTGTGTCAACATTCCAAACAGTCCGGAGCGGCCGCCATCTTGGTAGGATCGAGACACAAGAGGTGGCAAAAACAGAGGGGGAAATGACCAAACGGGGCAGGGTAGACCCCCCTGACATCCTAGGTTTGATGTGGGGGCCCTTTTTTTTTTTCGATTTGCGCAGGGGGAGTGCTCGGTATGCGCACCGTGGAGCGTACCGGGGAGCCTACCATGGGGAAAAAAGAATGACAGAGTTTTAAAAAAATTTAGCATTTTTTTATAAATTGGATGTAGTGCTAAAAAGAACTGTTTTTTTATTCTTTTTGTTGTTTTATATTTTTTTATCGTTTTTTGGAACATTTTTTACTTTTTTTGGCTTTTATGAAGAATTTTATATTTTTTTGGTAATTTTTATTGGGACAAAGAAAAAACAGGGAATTGTAAACGGCTCAACTGGAGCAAAAAAAAACAGGAAAAAATTAAGGTTTATTTTTGCACTTGTGGTTGCTCCAGCACGGTTATTCAGTTTAATACTTTGCTCTCCATAGCAAATTGTAGTCCCGCAAAATTTACAAACTATTTTAAAATCTCCAAACTGGGGTTGGATATTTGGGACCATCTCCCTTGTCTCTGGACCGAATGGAGTGGGTTGTTTACTTTGGGAGGTGCTGGGAGAAGATTGGGGAGGGTTTCTGGTCAGTTCTCTGACCTCTGCCGCAGAATAGTTGTTTGGGTGCCGGCGTTGCATGTGGCGAATCATAGTTTTGTTGCCAAAAGAATACTTTTTGTCATGGTTCCCCCTGGAAAGTACAGTGCCACAGATCAGACATGTAACTTTTGGAGCATTAACTTTCTTTAGGCCCCTTGGGATTTAAAAAAACTCCCAGTCAATGTGCTCCTTTGGCTTATAGGGGGTATTATCTTCAGGCAGGAACCGCCTCTCCTCCTCCTCCTCCTTCTCCTCCTCCTCTTCTTCTTCTCCACCACTGTGGTGTTGTGGTGGTCCTTGTGGTGGTGGTGGTGGTTGAGAGGCTCCTGCTGCTGCTGCTACTGTAGCCATTTCTCAGTACAAATAGGTCTGCAAACAGATCTTCCTCAGTCAAAGTAAAAAGTGAGAATGAGGAAAAAAGGTGGGGGCTTTCATCATTTGGAAAAAAAAAATGTTCTGAACCAATGAAAAGTGTTATTTTCAGGTCACATGACCCGACGCGCTTACGCTACGCACCCCGGGGCGCTTACGTAGTGTGATCGTATGCGCTCGGGTGCTTCCGGGTGCGCTTATGCCATGTGTATCATGCGGACGCGGCTACACGATACGTCACGATGATGTTTTCGTTCGCGGCAATAGCGCAAACGGGACGCTCACCGGTACGTGCACCAGGGCGCGTCGCAAGACTGCGCTTTCCGGTGCACACACCAGTACGCTCCAGGGCAAAAAAAAGAATGAACAATATACATTAAAAAAATAGTATTACATAAATATACAATATAGGATTCATTATAAAAATATTATATTTGATATCAATAGAAATTTGCTATTAAAAAACCTTTGAAATTCACTGAAAAAAAAATAGGTTTGAGGCCCTATATATAGTTAGGAATTAGCATTTATAAAATCTATGAAATTCACAGAAAAAAACAAAGGTTTCACACCAGTTAAAGTTAGGAATTAGCATTTAAAAAACCTATTAAATTCACTGAAAAAACCATAGGTTTGACACCAGTTATAGTTAGCTGGAAATTTTACTGACATAAAACCATTGAAATTCCCACGTTATAGTTAGTTGGACTCACTATAACATGCGCGCCTGCAATGCATTGCTGATGATGTCACATATTACATCACTCATGACATGGTCAGTGGCATCACTCATGACATCACTGATGACACCATCCAGTGAATGTGTGTCTTTCTGAAAAATAAATATGTTTTATATATGTATATGTAAAGGTCGATGGAAGAATAAATGTTTAAATGTTTAAATAAGTGTCACAGAAAACAGGTATAGTGCTCTTAAGTTCTTCCGCAGGAGTAGAAAGTGTTAGGAAGATGATTCCTTTGAAGCCACGGTTATACCAGGCACCAGCTAGTGGGTAGGGGGTGACTTTGTATACTCTCTATCCAATGAGGTAAAAGTTAATGGGGGAAACCCTTCCTACATTTTCAGTAGTTCCTATTTGCTTCTCTGTAAACAATTCCACATTACCCGTCACTCATAATTGAAGATAAGTAAGCCCTTCTTCCTTGGTGCACAGCCTGTGGCTAGGGTAATGCACAGTCCTGCCCTCTGTGTTCACTCAATACCGGTTCTTCAGGTTGTTTTTCTATCACTGGTTTCGTGCCAGTCTGACTATTGTGGCAAATACTGGGTCTTTTCAAGTGTCGCCTAGCAGTTGCTTGTGGCAGTGCAGGCTGCTTTGAAAGTAATGATGATCCTGGGTCCACAGTAACTGGTCTTTGTACAAGGGCAGAAAACACCTCCCCAAACCTAGGTCATTGTCTGTGCTCTGGGAACAGTTTTCACATCTCTTTCACACCTAATTTAGGCCAAGTACAGGCCATGCAATTTCCGTATAGCTATTCCAAATTAGCCTCCATTGGCATCAGGCAGGGTAAAGGTAACTTTCTAAAAGTTACATTTCAAATATATTTAATAGAAATCTCACTACATCATCATATTTTTATTAACCCCTCCCATGCTCATGACGAGCTCAGCTCGTCATGAGGCCGTGTGCTCATGACGAGCTGAGCTGAGCTGAGCTGAGCTCGTCATAACGGCCCACAACGCTTGCATGCGGGGCTAATTCCCCCGCTGTGCTGAACGTTCTACAAAAACGGGTGAGGCCGTGACGAGCTCAGCTCGCCATGAGCACACGGCCACCGTGGCTCATGATGAGCTGAGCTCATCATGAGCACTGGGGTACTGTGCCTGCCCACCCCCCCTGCCCCCAGCACAGTGAGGGAATTAGCCCCACAGGTAAGGGGTTTAATATAAGACTAAGGGGCCTATTCCAATGTCAGACGGACTGGAGTCTATCCAACATCGGTCAGGAACTGGAACCGAACTGCCTCCTGTTGTCGGTACCAGACAAGTAGGATGCAACCAAACCCAGTTCGGATGCAATCCTATACTTAACAATGGGAACATGCATTCCGGACGGAATGCATGCTAGTATCATTAAGTGCAGAGGTGCAGTTCATTCCTGCACCCCGTGGCAGGCAACGCAAAGTGCTTGCCACAGTGGGGCACCATCAGTGCCCCCTAGGCAGCTATTCGGTGGCCTCGCACCCAAGGGGGCCCTGCTGGGTGCCCCCAAAGACAGTTTTCCACTGCCTTTCTATGTCAGAAAGGCCGTCAGAAAGGCAGTGGGAAACTGCCATCATTCTCCCTCAACAGGCAGGTCCAATGCGGTTAGGCTGGCTCCGACCGAGGGTCGGATCCATTCCTAACTGCATCGGAATCAGGCCCTAAATCTATGAATGGAGTCTGTAGCTGGTATTAAGTCAAACGTTACAGGTTAAAGTATATAATCTGTTCTTTGACTTTTCCTACCTGCCAGTTACAGCCTGGTCAGAACCAATCTCATTTTAGCCTAGTCATGGAGGAACATGCCATTTCACTTGTCATAAATGTTCCACTCTCAAGGAAATTCGACCACATCTCCCCCCACCTCAAAGCTCTGCACTGGCTTCCCCTAGAGGGCAGAATCTAATTTAAACTGGCCTGCATTACTCACAAAACCCTTTTCTCCAATTCCCCTCCATTTCTTGCACAAAACCTTGTGTTATCTGGAGGAGCCCAAAAACTCTCGATCTGCCAAAGACCTGCTGCTGCAACCAGCATGCTTCCGGAAGAACAAAACCTACAATCAGGCCTTTTCTGGGGCCGCGCCAAGAATCTGGAAATCTCTCCCACCCACCATCAGAAGACTTCCGTCCTTGGCACACTTTAAGAAGGAAACCAAAACCTTCTTAATGGGAAAATACCTCGCCTAACGAATACTTTACAATCACTGCATTGACTTACCCAACTCTCCACCTCGGCAATATCCATGGCTCATACGGATGATACCTTTTCTGCACTCGGATGATACCTTTTCTGCACTCCTGGGCATCCCACCAAGAGCTGGAACTGCATGCCTTCTTGTATAATGTATCTACTTGTTTTTAATTTTTATATCACATGTAGCCTGGACTTTAAACATGCAGCGTGCTTTTCTTGTATAATGTATCCCCTACCTTTCCCAATGTATCCCCCGTCCCTACGCTTGTATACTACCCCTTAATCCTGTAAAGCGCTCTGATACCCTCACAGGTCTGGTTCGCGCTCTATTAAACTATAAAATAAATTTTAAAAAAATAAAAAAAATGATGCACCCGACTTTATAGGTAGTGAGGTGTGCATTGGGTGACATAAAGTCTCTACGGTCTGACTCCATTTGTCATGATGAAGTGAACTGCAAGCTGAAAGTACTCAATCAAGTATGCAGAACCAGGTTGTGTTTTCCCACGCACTTATCAACCTTGCTGAATGTCTTATCCTTTAAAGGGTGCAACTATTTACCTAAGTCGTCTACTATACACGTACAATGGGTCAGAGTTATCACTGTTACATCGATATAACGCACTCCACCATTGCAGCCCTGAAGAGTCACAGGTAATGACCTGGTGACGAAACACGTGCCAGCTGGCATTGTTTCCCTTTACGTATATCATCAACATAAAACAACTTTCATTGAACTACCGGTGTCGACTTTCATGAAATTACATTGCTGTACCTAAACTGTTTATTCTATACGTGTGCCCAGAACTTGTTGTAAATATCCAAACTCTTATAAATACGTAAACCCTTCTGAAAGTGGTGGTGAAATAAGTGGGACCAAAATAAGATTTCCAAACTAAAAAACACAAAAATGTAGAATTGTGCAGTGTCAACTTGCACACTGAACAGCCAGTCAAATTGCACCCAACGTGAAATAATTCAATATTCCCACAGTCATGCTGGAATCAAAATGTGTTTAATATGGATCCGGAAACATCAATCCAGAAGTAGGTGTAGTACCACACAGTTAACTAGATTTCAAAATCAAGCCTACACCAAAACACACAAATCCTTAGAATTGTGCCAGATGTGATCAATGCATTGCCTTTCGCAAAGGACTACAGAAGCTAGCTGGTGCAAGATCTTCTAAAAGTTAATTGGGAAAAAAAAAACTAAACCCAAAACTTTCTACTGCTGATGTTGATGTGTTCCTTAAAAATCTTCTTTTTGGTTTTTCTGTAAAGAAATACAATTTAGTCACTCTTTAAAGCCCTACCTGAAAGCGTTCATTTAGTAACTAACCACAATGGCAAAGCATCTCAGTAAATGTTCATAAACAGCAACAACCATCAGTCACAGTTATCTACAAACTTCCCAACCCTGCAGAGAAGCTAAAGACAAAATAAGCCAGTCTACCCAAATATCAGTATTCACACGTTGTTAAAGATCTCTAGTGTTTGTGAAACAAATTGTAGTTGAGAAATTCAGGTATTTCAGATATAGGCCAAACTATCTCTCATGGACCTGATTATCACGGTTTCCAATGACATGAAGATTCGATCAGCTGGTCAGATGCTATGTTGTATGATATGCGTGGCATCAAACGGCTCACAACAGAACCCAAGGATCTCATCTGCAGAATCCCCACAGGGATCATCACCCAGCCACACACATTTCAACATGTACATCACTCTGGCTAACATCACCAGATCCCACAGAATCAACATAATCTCCTACGCTGATGACACCCAGCTCCTTTTTTCCTTCTCACATGACACCGCCACCAGAAAATCAACCATCTAACAATGCATGGACAGCGTGGCCTCAAGTTCAACATGAACTAAAAATGAAATGCTGATCTTTGGGAAAAAGAGCTCACCTTGGGACTCCACATGGTGGCCTAGCAAACTCGGACGCACACCCACCCCAACAGACCACGCAAGGAACCACAGCCTTTTTATGGACACTAACTTCAACATGAAATCCCAGATAAATGCCATCACCCCTGCATTCTTCCACATCCACCACAAGTTATGTAAAATCTTTAAGTGACTCCCAATGGACACCACATGGTCCATCATGCAGGTACTCTACACTGGAAGCCCAACCCGTCTTCTTCACAGATTTCAAACCATCCAAAATGCCACTGCCAGACTAAAACTTGACCTCCAGTGCCTATCCCACAACACTCCTCAGAAAGCTCCACTGGCTCTCAATCCAAAAGCACTGCAGTTCAAAATTCTCACACATGCATTCATGTCAATACACAACACAGGACCTGCAAACCGAAATCACCGGCGACGCTTCCACCAACCAACCAAACATCTTTGCTCAGCATCACTCTCACTTTTGCACACACCCAGCATCCACAGAAGCAGAATGGGATGTTGTTCATTCTCCTACTAAGCCGTCAAATCCTAAAACAACCTCCCCCACCACGCCAGGGCCTCCTCACTTCTTGAATTCTGCAAGAAGCTGAGGACCTAGCTTTTCAATTAGTCTTGTTGTGAGACCATCAAGACTGTCTGTACTCATCACAAATTACTCTCACCTACTCAGTGCCTGAATACCTTCAGGACTGACAAACAACTCTCTAAAAATCCACCTCACATTACATCACAGGCAGTCTATGGCCCAAATCTAGACTCCCTTATGAATAATCCTCTACCAATGGTTCTTAACCTTTTGACTTTTCTGGATCCCCACTTACTCATTACTGTAACCCGGGGAATCCAGCTGAATCACTATTGGAATCCAGGGCCCCCACTGAGTGATTACTGGAAGCCGGAGACAGGGCTTAAGCATTTTTCAATAATTTGAACCGGAAAACAATATATGAATAAATACTGAAACAAGCATCCATCAAACAAATATGCAAATTATGAGAAATTGTAATTAATTCACAAACAAATATAAAAAAATCTAAATGTTAATTGTAATGGTAAAGTTGGAGCTTTTCTATAAATTGAGGTCACTCATTGCGAATACTATAATCTGTTTCATGGACTTGCACTGCTCCCATGAACCAATCTGAGGATAATAACATCATTTTCAGCCTCCAATTTCGAATTCCTCCACATTTAAATAATAGTTCAAAATGTTCATTTGTACAATATTCTAAGCCGTCCCGGACCCTCAGAGTAGGCATTGTGTACCCCTGGGGTCCCCGGACCATAGGTTAAGAACCATTCTACCATATACCTTTGTTGCCTGCTAATAGTTAGTCTCTATCAATGTAGTAATCCTGTATTGCCAAATTCAGGTGCGTCTACTGAAACATTAAATAGTTATGCTCTCTTGAAATGCTTTTTATTTAAAATTGCAGTTTAGAAATACTTTGCAGTGTCAGATCTGAGTTTCTTACCATAATAATGATGACATGTTTCTGCACATGAATGCTAGTCGTCCGTGTTTTTAAGAGGCGGGTGCAGTTGTTCTGGTCGCCACTGCTCCGTGCTATGCCGTGAGTGACAGATGCTTCTTTGCTATTCTGTTCTGATGCTTACAATACATTGTGATAGCGAGCGTTATGCAGAGCCATAGCTATAGGAAGATTTTTTGTCAAGCTAGTAATGGCCACTTTCTAATAATTGTTTAAACCACTAGCACTAAGGTATATTTCAACTAATCTCGTCAGGATTTGCAGCTTCGTGTGATATTAGTGTCAGTGAGAGGTTTACACAACTGTTCAGGCAGTGACTTTTTGAAAAGCACTTCTGCGGATGGGGTGGCAGGTAGCAGGAGCTTTTGCCAAATGAAATAAATTGAAACCTTATCTTTCAATTTTATCCCAGGCTCTGCAAAAGCTCGTGCACGTTTTGTTGTTTTGCTTTATTACTGTAAAGCAAGTTCTGCTGTTTACTTCGAGTCCGTATTAATTTGCTACACTCGTTCTCCTCTGCTTCTGTCCCTTCATCATTAAACTTGATGTGGATGCAGGAAAAATGATAAAAAGGAACACCTCTTGCATTGCTCACAGATAAGGTGTTTTATGCAGGTCCTGCCAAGACTGTGATTTTACTTGCATCTCACTCATTTTATGCTAAAGAAATGAATTCATTATTTCTGCACAAACACATTCCAGTGAGAGCCTACGGACTTTTTAATGTGAATTCACGAGCGGCCTGTTTAATATGTGTTTCTTGAGACTGAACAGCAGGCTATTAATAATGCTGTTGCTTTGTTATAAAATCATTCATGAATATCTTTATGTGTGTTTATTCCTTCATGGTCACACCACACACACGGGACAGCGTTCATAAAGGCTGGTTAAGTCGAATAAGAAAATGAGCTGTCGCATACAAAAAATCGTAAATAACTTCACGTCATGGTTAGGATTCAAATCCACTGAAAATCGACGTTTAGTTTAGGTACATAATGATAACTGACTCATTAGGACACTTAATGTAATCACATGTAAAGTCACAAAATTACATCAGACACGCCATCGTTGACGATATCATAAAGGCATTCCTTTCATGGAGGACATACTTTAACAATGTCAAATGCAGTTGTGAGAGTGCAGTGTAACTGGCAGAAACTAGATGACCTTGTAGTAAATATACAGAGGACAAAGATGTTCCACTGCCTCTCACTAGCAATGCCTGGCCTCACAGACATTCATTGCAGTTTTAAGGATGCAGTATTATCGTATAGCATTTTAAGACACTAGTGTAATTTTCCCAATGCATGCCCTTATATAGGTATAAATCACCTTGTCCTTATAAAGGCATAGAAATCATAACCATATTTAGACATAGGCCATGCAGTCCAAACACAGGCATGGATACTTTCACTAGTTCCGAAAAGCCACAACGATTTCTTGGAAAACTCGGCTTCAGCAGTTAGGGACTTCCCCTTGCTTGAATATTGATTTGTCCAAGAACTCATGGAGTTTTCAAAGAAGTGTGATTCTTTGATGACGTTATCATGTCCAACTTTACATCAAACTCGGCACCTTCAAGGTATAAATATGCCCACACTTGCCCTAGCAAACACACAGTGGTTTGGAGCAGCTCGACTATCTACTTGCCTGACACAGCTCGCTCCAGCAAGTGCCGAAGGAAGCTGACCCTCCAGCTGACGCACTGAGAGAGACGCTGTCTTTTCTCTCTTGCCGAGAACTCCGGCTCCAGTGTTTCCAAGCTCCCCTTGCGGGGTGTTGGGAAATCGAGTCCTGAGACAGAGAGATACCAGACCTCCTACATTCTAAACCAAGGTACGGAGCTGATAGACCCTAAGAGAAATCTTGGATAGATTCTTGGCAAAGAATACTACATTTATGCTACACCTCACTTACTGCTTCCCTCATACTAGACTTAGGTTAGGTACATCGGGGTAGGCATATTTTAGAAGCACCAGTTGAGTACTTTTTAGTATTTATTTATTTATGTATGTATTTTATGGCTTAGAAACCATACCATGCTTTTACAGTATTATTTTATAATACTCTTCTTGCTGTACGCATTATACTTTACAGCCAGTATTACGATTGTAGCAGTTCATTTCTTCTGCATGAGAAAGAAGACTGTTCAATAAATACTTTTATTGAAAACGCCCGTCTCTCTATTTCTCTGCACCTCTGATGAAACGAAGCATGCACGATTGACTGAGTAAAATATCTATCATTTGTTTCCACGACTCTGAAGATCAATTTTATCTTGGGGAAACAAAGTTGTCATGTTTATACGGTTGTCAGAAACTAATCCCTTCTTGTTTATTCAAGAACGTTTCTAGTGACCTCTGAGCTAGCTGGCACTCACAATAAAGTCTAATATATTTGATAGAGACCTAGTAGACCTAAGTCCTACGTTAAATCTATAGGATATATTATCCCAAAGCGCAGACCCTATTGGGAATATAGGAACTACACTACATGGCGCCCAACGTTTGGTAAGGCACTAATTTAACTCTAGATACTAGAGAAACTCAGTCGTGCTTTTCACAGAGACCCCTTTTTCCCGTAAAATACTCCAATAGACGTCTGGAGTTGGTTAAAGGATAAAATATCCGCCATTACTGAGTAGGACGAAAATCCGATGTATTCGTTTTTGGATTGTTCAACGTTGAAGGATACAGTGTTCCAAAATATTGCACACCTTATCTTTGTTCACTTGAAACTTGCTCTGCAAACTTTCATTCAACAAAATGAGTGACAAAGAAAACGGTGGAAATGTAGTAAATGCAAACCAACCGGGTTTAAACCTTACCGGTTTCCAAGAAACCGATGCGGATGCTATAATCATCCAGGAAAACGTACGGAAAACCATCGCTATAAAGCTTATACAAAATGGCCTATCATCAAAAGGTGGTAGGGTCATTTTTGTTATCGAGGTACACGAATATCGGCAGACAGAGGTATTCTATTCATGGATTATCTTCCCTGAAGCAAATTCAAGAACACATGTGTTCCACTTCTGCAAGATAGAGGAACCTCGAGCGGAATACACTCCTTTCGAGGATATTGAAATTCCATTAACATACCAAGAGCATGCTCTCCGGTTTAAAGGCGCCCTACAACATCAAAATCACATTACCAGGCTTGGCCCACTAGGTAGACCAGGAGCAACATGGCCAGTACTAGCAAGCTATACACCACATCCTGACATTGAAAGAATGACAGATGTAGAACTATTAGCTCATCTAAAACAATTAATTAAAATACATAGACAATTGGTTCAATATCTCATGCGGACTCTAACAGTCCAACCTGCTATAAGATTCCATAGCACACCCCTAATCAGGGGAACACAAACAAAATTACACCACAGACTATACAATCGGTCATTGGTAAATAACCCGCAAAAAGGGAACGAATTCTATTCTGGTTAGCTCAAAAAATGACTCAAATCGAGGCAGTATTTTCCGATAGTACACCTCATGAGAAACACAGGATTCTAACAATCTGTTTACCAATGGGAATCGCACCACACCTGGAGGACTGTGACACTTGGGGTACAGTCTTTGCTGCAATCTACACAAAAACACATGATGTTCCGTCTATGGCGGTAATACTAGACATTCTGAAACAGCTTCAAAATGAATACGGGGCAGAGCCTGCTTTAAATATCGGTATGAAGTTACTGAAGGATTTCAAACAGGTCTCAGCTATAATGTTAGCTAATAATAAAGGTGAAGCAGCATCCGTGGTGATCCGTCAAAAACTCAAAGAACTTGATGTAACTGAGCAACCGTATGAACTGGCCAGAATTATAGAAAAATCCTATGAAGAACTAGGAAGAGATAGTTTGGGTGGGAAACCAATAAAACCCCAACTAACAGAAAATCCTGAAAAAGTTTTTATTAAACACACTCTCACTACTCCTAAAAAGAAGCGGGAAAACACTAATCAGACACTTCCTAAAGAGAAGCGTTCTCAATCCAGGCTAGGTCTCCTCAAAAGGAGCTCTCTGAAAAGAGGTATAACCTCAGAAACAGGGAGAAAACCTGTTAGATATCAAGATACTGATACACGTTCCTCTCGTACCTTTCAGACTTCCTCACAGAAATCGGAAAGAAGAGGACGATCAGAACACAAGGAAGAACTTGTGAAGTCCAAAGACGATCAAGACGTCCCAAAAAATAAGAAAACTCAATTCACCAAAAAGGAGAGATAGGGGCGGATTGATACTTAGGTTTAGTTACTTTGTAGGAGTTTGTAATTTTTTAGTGGTATGTGTGATGCCCCATGTTATGTCACGTGCTGCTAGTACCCTAGTCTTCTTTAGGTCCTTTTTTAGTTTGTTAAACGAGTGGTAATAGGCTTAGCACTAGCAGAACATCAGCCAAACATGTACTGTATACAAAAATGTAGTCATGTGTCTGCCATTTGACCATATGCATTGTTGAGGACTAAAAGAAGTGGAAATGCATACATAATGTACAACTGGCATGTCTGGAATAGGTGGGCTAGGTCAGGTGGTATGTCGTACTTAGGGTTAGTTAGTATTCTGGAATCAGGATGGAAGACGGGATTAGTGTTGATAAATAGTAAGTAGTCGATCCGCGAATCCCCCGATACTACTTGTTGACCAGATGAGATTGATCAATTTAGTTATTGCAGTTCTTGTTTACAAAAGTGTTTTTGTTGACCGTTCTTTAAAAATATTTTATTTGTTTGACACCATCCATCAATGTTTGTCTCTTTCTTATATCTTTCCTGTTCAGCACCCAGGGTCAGGCTGACAGGAGCGCTGTCGGGGGATACCAACATCAAGAGGAGGACACCAAAGGGGGCTCTTCTGCTGGCCCAAGTAAGTCTTCTTGTTTTTAATAATAAATCTTATTCCATAACTTTTACTGCACCATATTTTTTCCAAACTATTGTTTCTGTTTCCTAATGCTATTTTTTACCAACAATTATCCTTCAATCTGTACTGTTTCGAAAATCTTGTTATCCCTGCCTCTGCTATGATGACTCTCTGTACTAATACTACTATTAGTCTGTCTGTACTGTAGTAGCTAAGCTTGCCCAGTTGGCCACTCTTTATTTAAAAGGTTTTAAATAAAACTCCGATTCACCAGTAGCTCTAGCCATTGAGTCCAGGCCTTTGGATATCCTCTTGTACTACTTCTAGTCTTATTGATCTTGAGTCTTTGTTAATCTTGAGGCTTTGACAATTCACACCAACACATGCCCAACCAGATTAATTTCTATTTTGATATGATAGGACATACTACTACTGTTGTAGGTATCTTGCACATGCAGAACTTTGCACAAGAAAATAGGATGTTGGTGATGGAAACTTGGACCTTCCTCACACACCTCAATCAGAAGTTCAGAACCCAACACAATCCCCTGCCTGACTAGTTATAGTAGTGTCTTGTCATAACTATTAGCTCTCCGAACCCTCCCCCCAAGATAACCAACAAGTAGACAACCCAGAGCATAACACACCCAACCTCTCAGTCGTGGAAGCAATGCACATGCACACCCTTCCTTTTGCTCACTCACTTGTGTATGTCCACACCAAATAACATCAAGTCTATGTAACTTTAAAAAAATTATTTTGAATTGACAATCTCTGTACGTTGTTCTATAATGCAGCACCAACAGGAACATCAATAACATTAAAACAATAAACATTGTTACACTTACGTACAGTTGGGAAATAAATCATGATATCTGAACAGTGGTGAAAGCACCACCATACCCTAGGTAGGAATATAGTTTATATAAATGTATAAATGAAGATCTCTGAGGGAATTCTGGGGACCCTTCACCTTAGAAGAAACCAGTACTGGTAGTTGTTGCATCATAAGCTCTGCAAAGTTTGTAGAAGGGAATCTTCCGTCTGTAATGCGAAAAATGAAATGGTGCGCGTTAGTATATTGCAAGCATTTCTCAGCCGTGCCAAAAAGAGTAGCATTTATGGATAAGCAATAAGGACTAAGAGTACACCAGAACTTCATAAAAAAGTGGCTTGTTAATGTTTTGGTTGACCGCTTGTACGCAGCGCTTAGACAGTAGCAGTATGAGGTCATGTGGGGTCAAAGGTGTTTTATACAACAAGCTGCAAGGTAAGTCACATGTGCAAAAATAAAAGACACAAAGGTAAAATGGTTGCATGGTTCGGGCTAACTAAGCAAAGGCTAAAATGACGCTAGGGACCATATATAACTACTAGTGTCTACTCTACTACTACCTGATTTGTACTAGTGATGTATGTTGTATACTATTAACTCATTTTTTAATCTTGCTACTGACCAATAGGGGGAGATGTATATGACGCCTAATAATGCTTTCTAGGCACACTACCGACCACAATTGCCGGGGCCAGCTGTGAAGGTGACGCGGGGGGAGAGGATGCAGCAGTTGCTGATGCCGATGGAGCGGTAGGGGGAGTGCAGGCACCAGTGGGAGGCGGTGGTAAGTTAGATTCATAATCCTTAACTATTGACATTACACTCACTGCAAGGGTGTAATGTCCTTTTGAGACTTAGGGCCCCATTAGGATGGTGGGCAGATTGCCCCCGCTGGGCCGGTGGTAGTCACCGCCGGCCCGGCTGGGGCAAACTGCCCGCCATCCCTGTAGAAAAGACCCCCACCATATTATAATGGCTGGGGGGTCCAAGGCCGATAAAAAGACCGTCCGCCAATTTTTCGCACGGTCGACATGTCGACCGGGCATAAAAGGGTTCAATATGGTGACGGTGTCTGAAACAAACCCGCCAGCCATATAATGTGCAATTTGGAATGCCTTTCTCTGGCGGCAAAGCCACCACAGAAAGGCATGCAGTATGCTTGGGGGCCCCTATCGGGCCCCATGTAGGGTACCTATGGTACCCCCTGCCTTTCAAAGCACAACGAGGCAGGCACCACACGGTGCCTGTCACATTGTGCTTGGAAAAGCACAACATGTATTTTTAGCATTGTGGTGGGCGGTGCTTTCAGCACCACCTGCCACAATGTTAAAAATATGGGATGCACCCGCCACTGTGGCGGGCGCATCCTAATTGCCCCACGGAAGCCCCTCCCTTATGGAGAGCGGTCCCTTTGAGGTTGAGGATGGTGGGCAGACAAAGTCCTTCACTCCATCCTCCTAATGATGCCTTAACAGTAAGTAAGAGTTGTTGTGAACATTTGACACCCTTTAATTGGCATTAGTAAAGGCATTAGGGTGGTGGGGATAGCCTACTAGACATAGTTACAAACTATAGTTGTGTTGAGTCACTTGACTAGGCCTACAGCATAACAGTTAGTACTGTGTATGAGGATGACAACAAATCCAATCAATGCCGGCAATTAATGCTGTGTTAAAAATCACCTCTAAAATATACTGCTCATGGGTGGGCAAGCAGAAGAAGATCATCGCTCTGCCTTGAAATTGAAGTACCGTTGCTTTCGCCATATCCACCCCAGCAAGCGTGTGATTAATTATTGGTGTACATTTAATTTAGTCACACCTCAATAAATCACACAGCCTGGGGAAAAAGGGTTAGGGTTTGTTGAATGGATGGGAAGGGGGTTTGGGGAAAGGTTTGACAGTGAAAAACAGTACGCATGGACAAACAACAATCTTTGTAGACTACCATATCCATTTCAATATGTTATGGGAGAAATAGGAAATGCATGATTGATGATGATTAATAAGGAGACCAGGATTACATACACTTCTTGTTCAGTTGTTCCGGGCTAATATACTTTTACAGATAGCAAATACCATTTTTAAATATTGGTAGAGCTGAATCATAAACAGAGAGCAATCCTAATGATAATAACAACAACATGAAGAACACACTGTTGTAAAGATTGTACACAAAACAAATGAATCAAATTATTTAAAAGAAGATGAAAGGTGATACTGTTACTGTGTTATCCTGGTCAAAAATGTGGACTAGATTTGCATCTCAGTATTCCTCTTGGTCCTCTCGTCCATCAATTGTGGGTGTTGCCACTTGCCAGTCGCCACTTCCTGCCTGGAAAGAAATGTAGATTGATTGGTAAGGTAAGTGTGCATTGTAATGTTTTCCCAAGTATAGGGCAAAAGGGGATATTGAGAAACAAAGTTAAAACAAATGCACAAGTTATGGTATAGTGCAACAAGAACACTTTCCGAGGCAGCATGTATGCATCATCTCTTCTCTAGTCTGTTTCCAGCATTGAACTGCAACAACAACAGGACAGAGCAGGCCCACAGTGACGGCACGTTGCTTAGCACATCCTCCATTTAGAGAACTTTTTTTTTAAAGAGTTAGACAAAGCACATATCCATTACAAACATAGCATTTTACAATTTAAGTTAGTAAATAAATGCACCGGCAGTCATCCCACCGCTACACTCGACTCCACTTCTACACAGACATTTCAGTCTGCTGTGGTTGTTGTTGACGTGTTTACCTTTAGGCTTTTTTTATGCCACTCATGAAACGTCCTCCTGACTTGTTATTATTACATCAATCATGACCGATACTTGTACTGACTGACTGTGAAGATCAGTCTGTAGTAGAAGTAACATTTTGTTATTACAAAACAAGAGTACAAATATTGACTTGAGTCACTCTTTAGTGTGTACAGTAAGACTACTAGTACACTTTGACTTCACTTTGTGTGCAACAAACAAACAACAAAAACACAAACACCAATCGCTCAGAGTCAGGTGTCCAATGCAGGCCCTTAATTTTCATTACCTGTTCCTTCTCATCTTAAGTTAACGGGCCATCTTTTTCGCCACCATCATCATGGGCGGTACTATTGTCATACTTAGTATGCAGATTGAGTCCCCTTCCTGTATTCAATCAAAAGAAACGTATCAAGCTGCAGTAGAAGTACAAATTTCTTATTTGCAAGAAGGGGAAAATTGCCTTGAGTTACGTTTAGTGTGTACTATAGAAAGATGATTAGTGCACAATGACATAACTTCATGCACAACAAACAACAACAAAATCACTCATTCTGCGACTCTGCGTCAAATGCATGGCAGCAATCATTACCTGTTCCATTAATGGGCAGTCTCTCTCGGCTCTGAAAGGAGGATAGCTATAGTAGTCATCATGTTCCACATTTTTTTATCGGGACTAGAAAAGTTTTTATTTCTTCTTCTATTTTCCATCATCCAATCATCATGAGGGCAATAGATTTAGGCGGGCGATTCAGTATGATGGAGCGGAGGAGCTGGATTCGGAGGACTGTACTGTCAAATGAAGACACCTGAAACTTGTATATTGAAATAAGAAGAGTAAAAGACGGTGGTAATGGATTTGTTGTGATTCAAAGTTTGTAACTGGAACTGGAACGACAGACACACAAATAAAGGAACACAAAGGGAGGAAGACAGTAAGTGCAAACCTAATTGTCAGGGAAGTATAGCTCGTCCTCAAACTCTGGGGGTTCAGCCAGTAGTAGGTAATCATGATGTGACACACTACTTCCATCACCTGAGCAGCTGTCCTCATCTTCCTCGCTTGCTTCATGTATTGTCTATTTCGGTGGTATGAAGTGCTGATTCATTTTGATAATTTTTAACCTCTCCACGTTTTTGGGCGAGAGACTGGTCCTTCTCACTGTTACAATGGAACCAGCAGCACTGAAAACACGTTCGGAAGAGACACTTGCGACAGGGCAAGCCAGATAGCTTATCACCAGCCTGCTGAGCAGTGGCCATTCAGCCATTTTCCTATACCAATACTGCAATGGGTTTTGATCAATGTAACCTCTGTTGGGTCGTCCAGATAGGCCTGGACCATCCGCTCAATGTTCAGGGGTGCTTCTGCTAACCTTTTGGGCTCTTTTCTCTGTGCATCAGCACTGCGCTTATTAATGCCTAACTGTAAATACCAATCCTGTAACGATTCTACTGGGCCTAATGATCCAGTTATTGTTGCTGTTGTTGATAGTGATGGTGAGTGTTGTGAGCCAAGCGCTCTGCCCTCAGCCTTCGAAGTTGCACTTGATGCTGCATGCCCTGCTGCAGTACTCTTGCAAAATGTTTACAGCAGTATGAGATTTCTCAATGGCGAACATGGCTACAAATGCATGTTTCCGAGTAGCTTTAAAAATCTCAGCTGTGTCAACAGCACCTCGTTTAGATAGCTTATCTATAACCCCCATAAAAGAGACCCAGTGTTCAGTGATGCACATGTAATCTGTGGCTTGGCAACTGGTCCACATGTTTGCTGTCAGGTGGATATTGTGAAGAGCACTCTGCTGCAAAGCTTGTCCAACCAATATCAGCACATCATGATGTAGTGCGGGAACAGAAATTCTTGCAAAATAGGATCGGCTGGAAACCTTCCATTTAGGGCAGATGGCTGACACAAATTCAAGGAAACCCACCCCTTCCACAAATGAAAAAGGGAGAAGGTCCAGTGCTAACATTTTAGCCAGCTTTGCATTGTACAACCTTGCCGTTGGGTGGTTGCGTTGGAACTGCCCCTCCAAACTAAGCATGCTGGATTACTTTCCTTTGTGGTGCTGTTGTTTTCATTAACCCACTTAGGCTTAACGACGTAGTTTGTCTCATTGCGGTACTCGGCCGCCTTGGTGTCTCGGCCTGGCTCTTACTGCAGTGCCACTCAGATGTTACTGAGGAGGATGTGGGCGGTACCACTACACTACTGGGAACAGGGCTAGAAATGTCCCCCTCTTCTTCACCTTCCACCGCAATAATATCGTCCCCTGATTCTTCCTGACCAACTTCAATTGGTTGAATTTTTCTACTTTGTTTTAAGTGAAGTAGGTGATTCTCCCACTTGATAGTGTGGTGTATTCTGAGATGCCTTGCTTGGCCTCCGGTACCATAGTTTGTACCAAGCTTACCCAGCTGAACACCTTGTAGACAAATTGAGCATATAGCAACGTTCTACTCCTTGGTGCTACCAGAAAAGAAGTCCCAAACTGGGGAGGAGAACTTTCTGGCACTGCTGGATGTGCAACTTTCAATACCAGATGAACTGGAGGTTGTGCTTGGAATGTGACTCTGTGCAGCTACATTGTGACTTTTACTACCACTACCTACTGAGATGGTGAAGCTGGATGTAGGTCCCTGCCGGGCCTTGGAAAATATGGCAGCTGGAGGTCGTGGTGGAGTAATCTGAGTTGGTCGTATCTGTGCTACATCCTGGTCGTGGCTCCGTACTGACGAGACGCTCTTCAACTCCATTCTGTCCGAATACTAGGCGGTGCAGGATTAATAACTGCTCGACGTGTTACCTACTCCAATTCGCATTGATTTGCTCTATTTTGTTACCGGTGATTGACAAGATCTCATTTCATACACACCGGATGCTCCGCGTCTTTCCATAATACCTGAGCTCTATGAGGAATATTTGTTCTCACCTACAGCTTGAAATATCACGTGAAGCCCATTGCCTTACAACTAATAGTCAGATTTTAAAGACACTCCGATCCACAA
Source organism: Lissotriton vulgaris (assembly GCF_964263255.1). Classification (NCBI taxonomy): domain Eukaryota; kingdom Metazoa; phylum Chordata; class Amphibia; order Caudata; family Salamandridae; genus Lissotriton; species Lissotriton vulgaris. The sequence continues at coordinate 98,708 of NW_028253818.1, forward strand.
TCATCCATGGGATGCAATAACGATACTCTATGAACAGATAACAATATCTCTATACAGACCACAATTAATAACAGTCCTGAGGATGGTTTCAGCAAATTAACGCCTGAGAAACCGAAACGTCGACTATACACCTTATCCCTTTCTTTGTTTTACTCAATGTGATTTGGGATAGGTGCTTTTTTAGGTTCTGTTGTGTCACCTAGTAATTCACTTATGTGTGTACCCACAGTCCTAATCTCTATTTGTTTATTGATCTGTATATGAAGTTGATTTCTTTGAATGAACCACTTGATAAAAATATGTTTTTTCGTATACACCTTGTGTCTTTGTTTATATGTTTATATGTTATATGTTGATGCAATGTTTTTTTAAGATAGAAAATTGTTGATTTATTCACTTCAAGGACAATCGACTGGTCCTTTTCAAAACAATCTCAACTAGATAAAATACAGATTAAATAAAGTCTCTTGCAGGCAACTTTACCTTTTCACATCCTGCTCAGTAGCAGCCTTTCTGGATAGGGTGAGAACGTTGGTCTCCATCCCCTTTGGGGCAGGAGTGATGTGCGTGATGTCTGGCTCGTCTTCATCAACATCATCCCCCTCTTCTACATCTACCTCCATAACTCTAAGTTTTTCTGGAACCTTCCTTTTCAGAAGCATTGTCTTGTGGTGTGCATCACTCTCAGACTGAGCTGGTGGCTGCCAAGTGGCATCATGGGCATCAGAAGCGGGGCTTGAAGAAGAAGTTGATGGATTAAGCCTCCTTTTCCTTGCTGGTGGTCTGGAAGACAATTGATATTCCAAAACAGGTGTTTGCGCCACTTTGTCTGCAGGAAGCTCAATTTCCTGAAATGCCCATACGTCAGGAGCGGCAACTACTATTGTGGGCGGTTCTTGCGGCTGCTGCTGTTCTTGCGGCTGCTGCTGCTGTTCTTCTTGTGGCTGCTGCTGCTGTTCTTCTTGCGGCTGCTGCTGCTGTTCTTCTTGCGGCGGCTGCTGCTGTTCTTGTTGCGCCTGCTGCTGTTCTTGTTGAGCCTGCTGCTGTTCTTGTTGCGCTTGTGGCTGTTCTTGTTGCGGCTGCACGCTTATCTGCTGAGTTTCCACCTTTGTTGATTGTGTACTTCTTTGCGATAATGACATTTCAACATCGCTGCTCGTTAGTAGACTCACTACCTCTGCGACACTCAAGGGCTTGGACCTAGGTTGGTGGGGTTGGACCGCTGGTGCGGAGGTGCTGCTCCCAGCTTGGTTCCCGGACAACGCTGCTGCAGGCATCACTTTTTTGGACCCAAAAAAAGCATTGGCCGGCACACCAGTCATGGTTAATTGCACTTCCTTTTTCTGTTCCTTCTTCTCACTAGCAACTTTCTTGGTACTGGACCTGGTACCTTTCTTTGGGGCCATCTTCTTCAGATGTCAGGCAGGACGCAGATGCACAACAAGTTGTGGTAACACGTGGATGTGATGCACAGCAGGGCTTCTGTGTGGCCGGCAGTACAACGGGTGATGATGATGACACCTACTCCTCTGGCTTTTTGTGCACTTAAAAGCAAATAAGCCAGGAGAAGAACATCAGTGAAATGTTGCATTTGTTGTTGTTGTTCATTTACTTACTCTACCAGTGCAAACAAAAGATATAGTCTATCCATTTATGAGACTTTGTCAACAAGGGCTATGTTATACTACTGTGTACACACACTACACTCTCAGGAAGGATAAGAAGGAGAATAAGAACCACCAAAATAAAAATGTAATGGAAGTGGGGTGGACTCTATTTGCCATCAAATTATTTGAGCATCACATCATTCATGGAGCTGCGCTGCGGGGTGGATGGATGGAAGCAGTAAGCCAATAGGAAAACCATGCAGGCCTATATGGCAAAAGCAGGACACTAATAACTCCCAACACAAAAAAAGGCCACCAGCCACATGGACATTCACAAATATCAAGCAACAAGCAGGGGGCCCGGGAAACACCAGGAGCTGACAAAAGGCATATAAAAGCCAGGCAAAGGATGAATGCTAAAGCACTCTGCTCTGCCTTTTTAATGCAACAAAATACAATTACGAAAATTCACAGGCCCAAAAAAGGTCTGCAGGGTGCATGCATTGCATCCCAACATACACCAGACACACACAACAAAGGCATGTCTTTAATACGCCCAACATCAGAAAACCCACCCCAAATAAACACTTGCCAATTCAATCCAATGCCATCCAAGCCCTAAATGATATCTAAATTCAACAGACCACACAGAAACACTTAATTAAAAAAGCTGTGGCTACCTGCTCTGAGCCTACTGGATGAAAGCAGGCCTCTTGCCAGACAAGGCCAGGGAGGCTTGCTGGCCTAGGCTTCAAAATGGCCACCAGACACATGGCCGGGCCCAACATCAGAAAGCCCACCCCAAAACAACACAGTTCCCAACTCAATCCAATGCCATCCATGCCCTAAATGATGTCTAAATGCAACAGACCACACAGAAAGACTTGATTATTAAAGCTGTGGCTACCTGCTCTGAGCGTACTGGATGAAAGCAGGCCTCTTGGCAGACAAGGCCAGAGAAGCTTGGAGGCCTAGGCGTCAAAATGGCCACCAGCCACATGGCCAGGCCCAACAACATCAGAAAGCCCACCCCAAAAAAACACACTTCCCAACTCAATCCAATGCCATATATGCCCTAAATGATGTCTAAATTCAACAGACCACTCAGAAACACTTGATTAATAAAGCTGTGCCTAACTGCTCTGAGCCTACTGGATGAAAGCAGGCTTACTGGCAGACAAGGCCAGACAAGCTTGCAGGCCTAGGCTTCGAAATGTCCACCATCCACAAGGCCAGGCCCAACAACAGAAAGCCCCCCCCCAAAATCACACATTTCCCAACTCAATCGAATGCTATCCAGGCCCTAAATGATGCTTGAAAATAAAATACATTCGAAAAACACCAAAGGAACAGTTGCTTCATCAAGCACACACCCATGAGGCCATGACTAGCTTGAGCCTACTACTGACTACTGGTCTACTACCCACAACATTTTAAAAAAAAGGAATGATAGTTACCAAAATTAAATTGTAGTTGCAACAACTTCAATGCCCCAATCAAACAGACACAACAACCACTTACTTGTAAAATATCCAATTAAAAAATCCTCAAAAGTCAATTGCAATGATGTAGCAGACAAAAAGAGTGAACTTTCCAGCTCAAAATCCAAAGGCATAATGAGCAGGAGATGGACAAAGCACTGGGAGGAGCCTGCTGCACAGGAACAGGAAGTTGGAGATTCTGTGGCACTTCCTCCCTCTCCCCATCTTTTCAAAAAAGGACTCCTTGCACAAAAAAGGACAGCCAAATGTCAATCTGAGGAGTTTTTTTTCACCCAAATCATCATGTGCAGAAGGTTTCATGCTGCTAGAGCTGATATTCTTCTCCAAATTGAAAATGTTACATGTTCTAGTTCTCGAGCTTCACATTGCTTCTCCTGGATGTTGATGGCACGTCCAAAATGACGTGATTGCGTTCTCTCGCTCCCTGTTGCGTTGCATATGACGTGTTCGGGGTCTCTCGCTCCTTGTCGTGTTTGATATGACATGCTCACGCAGACCCAACAACATCAGAAAGCTCACCCCCAAAAAACACACTTCCCAACTCAATCCAATGCCATCCAAGCCCTAAATGATGTCTAAATGCAACAGACCACACAGAAACACTTGATTACTAAAGCTGTGGCTACCTGCTTTGAGCCTACTGGACGAAAGCAGGCCTCTTGGCAGACAAGGCCAGAGAAGCTTGCAGGCCTAGGCTTCAAAATGGCCACCAGCCGCATGGGCAGGCCAAACATCAGAAAGCCCACGGCAAAAAAAACACAGTTCCCAACTCAATCCAATGCCATCCATGCCCTAAATGATGTCTAAATTCAACAGACCACACAGAAACACTTGATTAATAAAGTTGTGGCTACCTGCTCTGAGCCTACTGGATGAAAGCAGGACTCTTGGCAGACAAGGCCAGAGAAGCTTGAGGCCTAGGCTTCAAAATGGCCACCAGCCACATGGCCAGGCCCAACAACAGAAAGCCCACCCCAAAATCACACATTTCCCAACTCAATCGAATGCTATCCAGGCCCTAAATGATGCTTGAAAATGAAATACATTCGAAAAACACCAAAGGAACAGTTGCTTCATCAAGCACACACCCATGAGGCCATGACTAGCTTCGGCCTACTACTGACTACTGGTCTACTACCCACAACATTTTTAAAAAAAGGAATGATAGTTACCAAAATTAAATTGTAGTTGCAACAACTTCAATGCCCCAATCAAACAGAAACAACAACCACTTACTTGTAAAATATCCAATTAAAAAATCCTCAAAAGTCAATTGCAATGATGTAGCAGACAAAAAGAGTGAACTTTCCAGCTCAAAATCCAAAGGCATAATGAGCAGGAGATGGACAAGGCATTGGGAGGAACCTGCTGCACAGGAACAGGAAGTTGGAGATTCTGTGGCACTTCCTCCCTCTCCCCATCTTTCAAAAAAGGACTCCTTGCACAAAAAAGGACAGCCAAATGTCAATCTGAGGAGTTTTTTTTCACCCAAATCATCATGTGCAGAAGGTTTCATGCTGCTAGAGCTGATATTCTTCTCCAAATTGAAAATGTTACATGTTCTAGTTCTCGAGCTTCACATTGCTTCTCCTGGATGTTGATGGCACGTCCAAAATGACGTGATTGCATTCTCTCGCTCCCTGTTGCGTTGCATATGACGTGTTCGGGGTCTCTCGCTCCTTGTCGTGTTTGATATGACATGCTCGCGTCCTCACGCTCTCGCTCGCGGTAGAGAATGACATGTTTGGGTTGTCTCGCACCTTGTCGCGTTCGATATGACGTGTCCGCGTCCTCATGTTCTCGCTCAGGGTAGAGAATAACGTGTTTGAGATCTCATACTCTTGCGGTGCATGATGTTGAGACGAATGACGTGATCGCGAGACGAATGACGTGATCGCCCGAGATTGCTAATATGGCTACCAACAATCCAACATCTTGTGGAGAACGCGACCGGATCGGGAAAACTTGTCGACAAATGCGGGGATTCAGGTAAGGCGAACGCGTGCGTGAGAACGTATTTTTACAGCGCAAGCAAGAAAAGAAATTCCGGGACGATGCGGATTGCGGAAATGTTGACATTTTCGCGCTCTCCGCGGAACGCAAAAATGTCAAAATATTGCAATTTCCGTGAGCGGAACGGAATTTGACGCCCGGGCCTAGTCATCAATATGATGGCATTCACGTTGCAGGGAATTCATTGGCTGATGAAGCTGCGAAGGCATCTGTGCAAACGGTTTACGTAGCTGCAATCACTTGTTCAAAAACAAAAATAGACAGCGAAAAAATGCAAGCTGTCACTGCTTCAATAAAAGACAGTGGTAAAACACTTCCAAAAGGCTTTTCACTCAAGTACTCATATATAACTGATGCAAATAATGTTACTTTTTCTCGAATCCCTGGAGTGGGCGATAGAGTAATTCTAAACATGGAACACAAATTATGACTAATCTTAGCAGCACATGAAGGACTTGCCTCTGCACACGCAGGTGTTTCCGCCACAGTGTCATTATTAAAGCAAAGGTACTGGTGGCAGCGTATGAGGAAACAGACCCAAAACTATGTTTTCGAATGTGAAATCTGCCAGAAAATGAAAGTTTCGACAGTGGAACGCCCGGCGCAGACGCTCCTCCTAATTTCAGATAAACCATTAGCATGTGTTTACCTGTACCACTGTGGTCCCTTACAGAGGGAGGATAGCTATAAATATATCATGGTCGCAGTGGATTCCTGCTCAAGATTCATTTGGATGTGGCCTTAGAGCTCGGCTGATGCCCGAACTGTTATAAAAGATTTGCGATTCTTTATCAGCACATACGCAATCGGCACGCTGCATTCTGACCAGGGTCCTGCGTTTAGCTCTCGAGCTTACAAGGAGGCCATGACCAATCTGGGCGTTGCATTGCGGTACTCAAGTCCATTCCATCCTGGGGGAAATTCGGTAGTGGAAAGAAAAAAACGGGACATAAAGCAATCTATAACAGCGAGGATATTAGGCTTGGGTGACTGGTGGGTCAAACATCTAATAAGTGTCCAAAGTAGTTTAAATAATCTGACAAGAAATTCTCTGGGTGGAATCACTCCATATGAAATCCTTTTTGGTACTAGAATGATTGTCGAAGACCTCAATCTTCATACTTCAGTGGTAGAACAAAAACCCTTTGATATCAAAGACCGGTTGGCTGTTTTGCGGGACTTAAATGACATACCAAGAAGTCTAAGCAGCACATTACAGAAGCCAATGACCACTGAAGAAAAACCGCCTGTCCCAGCAAAACCTGTATGGATTCCAAATATTGGGAATCTAGTCAGAGAAAAGATCGCGGATAAGAAGGAATTTGGGCCTTCTTACAGAAAACCAGTGCCTGTGTTAGCAATTCACGGATCAAGAACAGTGTTACTGCCGCCCCTTGGTGGAAGAAAGGAGAACCAGGTAGTGTCCATCGGTAAAACCACATCATGTGGCCGATAATAAGTAGTAGGCCCAGTCAATTCCAAAGATGTAGCAGATGACCAAATCTTGCTACTATCCAAGAGGTTCAAACTGAGAGACTCATCACCTTTGAAGAATCTGCAGTGCGAAAAGAAGGACTATGTAACAAAGCCATGGAACTTGTGCCTCTTGAGACCCAAATATCAGTCGTCCAGACACTCCAGTCTACAATGATATAGCTTCTGACTATACTAATATGACAAGGGATCAAGTAGCTCCAGTGATTTCAAGGAATCCTGATGCAATACCAACAATTGACAGAACTGCCTCTGGCTATTTCATCAACTTTGATACGTTTTCTGAAGATCCCAGTGAACCTGAAACTACGCCAGCAAATCAAACTTTCAAGGAACAAGTAACAGAACTTTTTCACCAGCTTGCAAATACATATCTCGTTTTACCATGGGTTGAATTTTGGAGTGTGTTGGGTGTACTTTTTTCCTACTTTGGCTCATTCTTGTATTAAGTTTGGGAAAGCTGATAGATGGAAAATATAGTAAAATGGACACAGCAAGTAAGAACATCAACTTCCTCCTGAAGCCACACAAATCATCTCATTGTGAACAAAGAGGCCTGTCATCAGTGAACATCACATCCTTCCTCTACCTGGTGGTATAGCATGGGTCAGAACTGATTATGACATTTCTTGTCCTGTAGAGCTGTTGAAGATTCCACACCAATTTAAGGTTTCCTTGAGTGACTTTGTTTCACCCAGCACATTTTCTGATGATTGGGACTTTGAGACTGTTAATAACATGATGACAGACTTAGAAATGTCAGCAAAATTTACAAAACATGACTACTTAGAAAGTTCATCAGATTATGAACATATGTATTGTTTTAATCCTTATGGTAATCATTATTTGTACAAATCTGTAAACACTAGAAATGTTTTACTTATAATCAATGGGAACATTGTCCAACGCCACTAAAGGGTAGCTCATAAACATTCTATGAAAAATGTCCATACTTCTCAGGTTTTAATGTCACAAATCCAGAAACATTTTACTTTAAAAATGTTAATAAGACAGGAATGAAAAGCGTGTTGACTAATACTAAGCACATTTATTCTGCTGCTTTTATGCTCAGTAGTCCACATTAGGTTTTGACTTTTGGAAAGACAACATTGAGATAAAAACTGCCTGGGGCATAAAAGACTGACAGGTGCAAGGCTTAGAAGCCTTATTCAGAGCCTGCATCATTCCAGAACAAATAGTGTTCTTGAATGACACTGTTCAACAGACACCTTGTCTTGGCCTGGCTAAAGACTTAAACAAACCATCCATACCTAAACCCACACCTGATAGTAATGGAACTACACATGAGAAGGTAGACGTGAAATATATTTTACAACAAAACAGAACTAATCCCGATTGGAAAAAATGGTTAATCTGGCCCACAGACAAGAAATAACTGTCAAGATAGATTCCTGAACAAGACAATGGTTCACAGTAACTTGGCCAGATCCAAGATATGTCCAGAGACAACATCCAGGAATAATAATAACATATATTGTAGGAAAACTGTACCTTGAGTGGCTACAAAATCTGCACTACCAGATATAAAACAACACTTAACTTTACTTAAAGATGGCGTTGATTTGAGAGACTTCTTACAAGGACCTCGTAAAACCACGTCATAAATGTTTCATATACGCCGGTATATATGCTGCTTATAATGAAGCATGGAAAATCACGCAAATGGAAACTGCAGAACGAATACGAGAAATTGATCGTATTAATTTAGAGAAAGCTCTCTCTGTAGTTGACAATGGGTTAACGACTCTGTCATCCAGAATTTATTCTTTGGACAGCATTGTATCCTCTGCCATAGACATAATGGAACAGGACTTGCTCATGTTACAACATGGACAGTTTCAATTGCGTTCTATAATGCTGCTAGGCTGGACGTTACAAAACCTTCGTTCAGGCATGTGCCTTGGCGTCTAATCAACACCACGTCATTGTTTTACTGGATTTAACCTTACAGATAAACAAATCTCTTTGGCATAGAGGGGAGCAGACTATACGCTGCTGAGCATAGAAAAACTGGAAAGATTACCATTAACCGTTTCTGAGAAACCAGCCATAGAATGGATAATACATGGCACCATCACGATGCCAGTGACGATTTTCCAGTTTCAGTATTGCTTGAAACACATACCAGCAGGCCTGTATGAAAGGTTGGGTAAAGAATACATAAAGATGACCTGGGATTTACCATACACACACAAATGTTGGAGTTGGGAAAAGGAGGTATTTCTTAGTGGTAAAAATTGCAAAAGCACACTGAGAGGTACACTTTTATGTCAGGGTATTAATTTGCGTGGAGCTTGCGGTGGTTCTTCAACCAACTTATCCTGCCACCTGCAAGGTTCTCCGGCAGCAGTGATAGTTCCAATTTTTAGGCAGCTTTCCAATGGGAGCTACATAATTTTGAATGATCACAGCTGTTGTGGAATGATGCCAGGAATAACCTATCTCGTTAATGTGTCAGTCAGGGTCACTTGTTGTTTGCAAGTATTGTTTCCTAAAACTAAGACAGAAGGGGAGTCGCCGCTATGGCATTTACTGAACATCTCTTCTATACCAAATGATACTTTAAGCAGAATGAAACCATTCTTTTACAAAAAACTTTAAAAGAATGTAAAAGAGAGACGTATGATCTGCAAGTTGCAAGGTCCTCTGCGGAGATACATGCCCTATTATCAACAAACTGCCCCATACATTTCTCAGAAATGTTAGGTCGTATCTTAAACATGTCTGATATCAGTGGTATTGTACATGTATTTAAGATGATTTTTTTGGGACTGTTAGCACCCTTTGCAGCAGTCCTACGTATTTTGCTTCACTTTGTGCACTCTGTGTTCGGCGGCCTGCCTCTCGTTTTGTGACTCGTAGCATTCTTGTTCCTTCTACTCCGATATGGCAAGTCCAGTCACCAGCGATACCCAGGTTGCCATTGAGAACACTCTTCTGGCAATGCAGTATCGTGAGCGCATAATACAGATTCTTAGCTTGGCTTGTTTGAAAGATCTGAATACCACATGGTTCCTGTCATTCAGACCAATCTGGCAAGATTGCATCTTACCTGTTCTACGATGCCTACTTTGTGGAGAGGAATGTGTGTTGGAAATTTGTCTGACACTTCCATCTGCACTGCCAACGGATGTTGACACTTTGCATGGTTCGGTATCGGCTCATGCATTGTGTTGTCCCCAACGGCTACCAATCCTGATGACGGCATTCATTGAGGTCTCACCAGCAATTCCAGCAGAGGGTAAGATACGTGGACCAACAGGCACACAGGCACCATCTACTGCGAACATTGCTAATACGACTGAGGACGATGCTTCTCATCTGTGTACGATTGATCTACTTAATGAAGTGGTTCAACTTTCACCTACTGTGGTAGACAATTTATTTGCCAGCTTAGAAGATTTAATGTTTTCTCCTGACACCGAGAATAACTTTTGAAATTAGCACACAGCGTTTCATCCCAATTTGAATTCGACCTTCGTTTTTCAAAACAAAGAAAAAAAAAACTTCTAACTTTGGAACTCTATTTTTCTACGATTTGATTTGACTTTTTTCCAAAATTGAACTTTGGCACAAAGTAATCTGCTTAAAGTAGAACTATACTTAGAGAACAAGAATTATTTGAATACTTCCTAGAAAAATTATTGACCTTATCCACAAACCAAACCAGTTTATATATTCTGCTATGGGATGGTCTCAACCTTTCTGTATTTAAGAGCCATTTCATAAAAGTAATTTTCATGATTCATTCAGTTAGCATTGCCAATAACATACTATATGCTTAAAATGAAATCATTGCTCTCAAATGCTTACAGTACAAATACCCATTTTCGTGTGCAACCATTTCAAATGCATTTTATGTCTTTTGGGGTGGGATTATAAACACATGCTTTAGATATGTTTTAGTGCTTAAATTTAGTAATGCCAAACATAATAAAGTGGAGTGGGTGTTGTATAGCATTTTAGGACTCTAGTGTAATTTTCCCGATTCATGCTCTTATATAGGTATAAATCACCTTGTCCTTATATAGGCATAGAAATCATAACCATATTTAGACATAGCCCATGCAGTCCAAATACAGGCAAGGATACTTCCACTAGTTCCGAAAAGCCACAACGATTTCTTGGAAAACTCGGCTTCAGCAGTTAGGGACTTCCCATTGCTTGAATATTGATTTGTCCAAGAACTCTTAGAGTTTTCAAAGAACTGCAATTCTTTGATGATGTTATTATGTCCAGCTTTACATCAAACTCGGCACCTTCAAGGTATAAATATGCCTACACTTGCCCTAGCAAACACACAGTGGTTTGGAGCAGCTCGACTATCTACTTGCCCGACACAGCTCACACCAGCAAGTGCCAGAGGAAGCTGACCCTCCAGCTGACGCACTGAGAGAGACGCTGTCTTTTCTCTCTTGCCGAGAAATCTGGCTCCAGTGTTTCCAAGCTCCCCTTGCAGGGTGTTGGGAAATCGAGTCCTGAGACAGAGAGATACCAGACCTCCTACATTCTAAACCAAGGTACGGAGCTGATTAGAACCTAAGATAAATCTTGGATAGATTAATAGCGACGAATACTAAATTTATGCTACACCTCACTTACTTCTTCCCTCGTACTTGACTTAGGTTAGGTACATCAGGGTAGGCGTACTTTAGAAGCACCAGTTGAGTACTTTTTAGTATTTATTTATTTATGTATGTATTTTATGGCTTAGAAACCATACCATGCTTTACAGTATTATTTTATAATACTCTCATTCTTCTGCATGAGAAAGAAGACTGTTCAATAAATACTTTTATTGAAAACGCCCGTCTATCTATTTCTCTGTACCTCTGATGAAACGAAGCATGCACGATTGACTGAGTAAAATATCTATCTATTGTTTTCACGACTCTGAAGATCAGTTTTATCTTGGGGAAACAAAGTTGGCATGTTTATGCGGTTGTCAGAAACTAATCCCTTCTTGTTTATTCGAGAAAGTTTCTAGTGACCTCTGAGCTAGCTGGCACTCAAAATTCAGTCTAATATATTCGATAGAGACCTAGTAGACCTAAGTCCTACGTCAAATCTATAGGACATATTATTCCAATGCGCAGAGCCTATTTGGAATATAGGAACTACACTAAAGTATGCCTACCAATACAGAAACACCCTTGCCAAAGCTACATGGACAACTAGTGGAGCGAGTAACGTAGACCGTGGTGAGCACCAGTCTGTCAAGGGTGGTCCAGGAGCCTGGGTCTTCGACAACTTTGTGTCAGACAGATATTAAGGAAGAACATTTAATGAACGCTGAAGGGGCACTGCAGAATTTTTTTGACTGTTGAGCAGTCTTCAGGTTGAGCCTAACAAGACAGCAAAAGACTTATTATGGGTTTAACTAGAACATAAAAGGGCATGTCCCCTGCCCATGGCTTACCATTGATTCGCTTCACTGTCATTCTTATTTCCTTACTCTGTATTGGAAGGTTTTCCTTATTTCAGCTTGTACATCTTGTGTTGGTCGCTCCCATGGAGCATAGCCTCTTTACTATCTCTTTGGCTGGCTGGTTTCTATGCTTCTCTGCTCGTTTTTAGGGAACTACTTATTTCTTTTCATTGAGCACTCCATGAGAGTGCACATGTTTTCAAGCTGTCTTTCTCATGTTCTTTTCTCTGCCTCCAGGTTGCTCACACTCGACCATGTGCTTCTTTCCTCCAGCAACACTTGTGGGGCTCTCTCTCGCTTGTGTGCTTTTCCTCTGTGCCCCACATTGCTCTCTTTAAACCTTGTGCCTTTCCTTTTGCCCTGTGTTCTCTCCTTCGAGTTGCTTCTCCACCGTCCACGATCTTGATTTTCCATCCCCAGCCATATTGCTTCACCCCCAACTTGTCACGTTGCTTCTCCCCTACTTCCATCCCCTCCCCAATTACTACCTGCAACCTGCGCGCCTTTTTTTCTAAAGCACTTTTATGCTACGTTTTGAGAAGTGCCTTTGCAGCACTTTTTTTTTATTTACTCATTAATCTCGTTTAGGTTTAAAAAAAGTTCATGTCTTTTTGAAGGCATGTTGATTCGTCATCATTTTATGTGACTGTTTATTGGAATTACTGAAGTATGAATGAGAGTTTTTGATAACAAGTTGTCTTTTCTTTTTTGGTGGTGGGGTGAATGATTTTTAGGGAAGGTTTGATAGTAATATTTATTTTTGATATGCTATTTATTTGTGAACACAAATGAATGTAAGAATGTGAATCAATAAAATATGTGTTTTTGATATTCACTAGGCTATACATTAAATCCTGTTGATTACTGAACATTGTAGTAAATATTTGAGATTCATGGGCATTAAGAAAAGAGGAGGGGTAGGTGGTTATTTTTTCGTTTGAGGTAGGCATGCACATTGATATCATGCGTGCTTCTGTAAAATGATGCAGCATCATTAACTTTTTTTAGCCATGCTGCACACTAGTCACAATGCTTGGCAGCATGGTTAAATAATACTGGCAAGTCAGTAGGTCTCAGTGGTGCGACCTATAATCTTCGCCAATGCTTGTTAATTGAAAGCGGATGTTTGTGGGAAAAAATGGCTATGAGGTGAAGGGAGTTTGGATCTGCTCATGGAATATATTCATCAAGGGAACTGCCCTAAATAGAGCGGTCCTTCCAGTGCATTAAAGATGTTGACTGCCAGATCCCATTTGGGAGGCTATGAGGTAATACTGGGCCTGAATCATGGGGATTGAGGCTCTCATTTCCTGGGTTCGTCTCATTATGAATTTGCAAACTGGGCCAAGTTCTACCAGCAGTAGTTCAGGGGAACAGTCACAGGCTTCTCGGGGAGATAGTGTTGGGGTGCCAGAGCTCCAACTTCAACAGACATCCTTATAATAAAGGATTGTGCATCCCCATGCTTGTCTTTCAAAAGCTAAGTCTGTATTGCGGACTAGAAGAATATACGACACACAGAAATATACGTAATGCAACTTAGGGGCTTATTTACAAGCCCTTTGCACAACCGGTGAGTCACTTTTGATATGGCAAACAATTGGCATACCGTCAGCGCAAGGGACTTGTAAATAAGCTCCTTAGTGTCCTGGCACTAAAGTCTGTCCACTCTTTGCTCCATTCTGGCCCATGGGTGGCCCCCTTTTACTGAAGTGTATTGCTTCCTTTTGGCCATAATACAGTGGGAGTTGACTCAGGTGCAGTTTTATAACCGTCACTCTTAAGATAGTGTACATTTTGTTAGCTTTTGGTACAATTTCTCACCCAATGCGTTTGTGAGTCTAGATCAGGCATATTCTCAGCGACTGCCCTGCTTCCTGTTGGCTCAGCTGCTCCTTCCCTTCCTGGTCAGGCCCTTTGCACAGTCACATCTGGTCTGGAGGGTTTCGGATAGATGTTGGTTTGGTGATGCGTGGTGTCGGTCCAGGGCCGTACTAGCCATAGCGGGCATCAAGCACTTTCCTGGGAGGCTGGAAGGGTGGGGCGAGTTGTTTGTTACAGGGGGCCGGTTTTGCCGCGGTGCTGCAATATCTACCCCTAATAACAAATGTAGCAGTGCTTCACACTTGCCCCCCACCCTCTCTCCTGCCCCAGCAGGGGGAGGGTGGTCCTACAAAATTGCCAGGGCTACTTTGGGTCCCCAGTACGGCTCTCTGTAGATCTATATGATTGATGCCACGTGCAGGATAGGTTTTTCACAGCTGGATTGGTGATGGGTGGAATCCTTTCTCAGGTCACGCCATGGACAATAACGTTTTGTGCAGCAGCTCAAGTGACTTGGCAGGTGATTACTCCCAGCACTGCTCAGGTCACTCCACAGTCAATTACTTCTTGCAGTGGCTCAGGGAAGGCCATGCATGATTACGTCTTATGCAGTGACTCAGTTGGTCTCTGTCTTTTACCACTAGCAATCCAGCTGTGCTGTCCTGGATGAATGGACAGAGTATTATCCTTAGAGGGATGACAAACCGTGACAAAGTCAGTTCATGTCCAGCACTGCCGAGCAAGTATATCACCTCATAAATAAGCGAACTGAGGAAACTGTCCGCATCTTCACAGATGCATAACGAGTGGACTGGTGCAACATCTGAGCGTTTGAAGCAGTCTGCAAAATGTTAAAAACCATGAGATGACACAGGATACTTCCAGCATCCTTGAGCAAGTATATGACTGCATAAATACCTCAACTCTAAGAGAACTGAACTAAATCCACTCAAATGCGCTGTAAGAAGACTTGTGCAAAACCTGAGAGTGTGAAGTAGACTAAAATATTTTAAAGACCTCCACCTGAGCAGGAATCGGGTCATGCAGTGAGTTGGACTGAGACTGTCTGAGCTGGCGGCACATAAAATTCTTTGGGCCTCGTTTATGTGTTTTAGCCTTAGGCCAGCGCAGTAGGCTCTTGAAATAAAGATGCCTTGACGCTTGCTTGCTGTTCAAGGGGTTTGATCAGGAATGCAGCGTATCAGCATAGCACCAACTATGCGGCAGGATGCCCAGCTCTGGAATGAGTGATTCATGAGTTGCCATGCATCACTACATTCCATGACATAGCAGGGTTCTAAGTATCTAAGATTTTTCACCATAACCTGGTCCCTGAGACACCATGTGAGGAAATGGGATCACGTACGGACGAGGACTCACCCCTCTCTGCTGCACTGTGTCCGAATGCTTCATTGTTATTATTATTATTAATATACAGGATTTGTAATGCGAATGGCTGCCTCAGCGACGAGGCGTCCCGGCGCAACCAGAAACCAATAGAGAGAACAGGCATACTTACAAGCACAAAAGATTACAGAGTGGGGAACAACCATGTTTTTAGTGATTTCCGAAATGTCAAAAGATTGGGGATGGCTCGAATGCTAACTGGAAGAGAATTCCAAAGTTTGGCTGCCATGAAACCAAACGAGCGACCCCCAGCCCTTGTTTTCCTCACTCGAGGGACACAAACCAAACCGCGGTGAGCGGAGCGCAAGACGCGCCTGGGCAAATAGGGCTTCAACAGGCCTGATAGCCCAATGGGGGCTTGCTGCCTCATGATTTTGTGCGCAGTGCACAGCACCTTAAACTGAATACAGGCTTCGATTGGCAACCAATGCAGTTTCAAAAGCACTCATGCAACAGATTGAGATCTTGGGAGTGCCACTAGCATGCCAGCTGCCACGTTTTGGACCCTCTGCAGGCGTTTGATACTTGCCTTGTTGGCACCTAAATATAGGGCGTTCAATCAATCAATCAGAATACTTGTAAAGCGTGCTACTTACCCGTGAGGGTCTCAAGGTGCTGGGGGGGGGGGAGGGGTTGCAACTGTTCGAAGAGGCAGGTCTTGAGGAGTCTCCTGAATGTGAGTAGGTCTTGGGTCTGTCGTATGCAGGTAGGGAGGGTGTTCCAGGTCTTTGCGGTGAGATAGGAGAAGGATCTGTTGCCGGGGGTAGTGCTTTGGATGCGGGGAACAGCGGCGAGGGCAAGGCTGGCGGAGCGGGGCTGGCGGGTGGGGGTGTGGAAGCAGAGTCTGCTGTTTAGGTAGGCTGGTCCGGCGTTTGGAGTGCTTTGTGTGCGTGTGTGAGGAGCTTGTGTCCAAACACCAACAAGGGACACAAAGAGTTAATAAAAACCCCTTCTGCCTCTTCACAGGAAATAGAGGGGAAAGACGGGAAAACCGACAAATGGCAAGGAAGGAACCAGCCGGATGAGGCGGGACAACCCACCTTAAGGGAGGAGACGCTGGAGAACGAGGCGCGCAGCAGTGGAAGGAACCTGGAAGAAGCCACGGATCGAGAGCCGACAGAACAGCGGTGGAACCAAGGACCCCAGCCGAAGCCAGAAGAAGAAGAGGAAACCACAGGCAGAAGCAAGAACAATGGGGAGGACACAGAGAGCTGGTCCGAGGACTGGTGGGCGCCCCCGGAGGATGCAGAGAAGCCCGGGCAACTCTGCAGAGTTGCAGAAGACGCGGTGAGTGGTCGTGTAAGGGAAGGGGTGAAAGGGAACGCTGGGGGGGGGAGTAACCTAGGGTATCCCCTGTTCTAAACCTACCCTGTTGCTTGCATGATTACACCTTCCCTGCACTGACTTCCTTGTGTCACCCCATCCCCACATCTCCGTATCACCTCATAATTAGCAGACTACCTCGACTTTATTTTTTTTATATAACGAGCAAGGGACCTAAGATGCCTGTAGTGAGAGAAGTCCTATAACACAGCCACCTTTGCGCTCTAAAAGCCTAAAGCAAGCAAAATAGCCCTGATAAAAGGAGGATTAAGAACTAATAGTTCATTAGTTATTTTTCCTTTTTATGTTCTGTTTGTGCACTCGGGTGTGGTGAAGGTAATACCGATAAAAAGAAAATACAGCTTAGGGACCGCTCTTTCCTTCTCTTTGAGCCTACCGGGACGGCTGAACCCAGACTGGACTTTGGAGAACAAAGAGGAGAGCAACAACTGGAAAGCTAACTTCGATCTCAACCACCTGACCATCTGAACATTTCCATCATCCCTGGATCATTTATACTGTTGACTGTTGACATCCACTACCTTAAAATGTCTTCTGCAATTCTTTAATAAAAATCCCACCATTCAACCAACAATCCGGCCTCCTAGTTTCCATTTCTGACCCTCCCTCCGACATACCACTTCTTGTTTTTCACACGCATCTTGAAGTGAGAACTCAATTTGTATTTTTGCTGATATTCAGCAATCCTAGAACGTCTTGTTTCAACAGAAATACCCACATCACTACATGCAGGCAACCAAGACGGGTTTTACTTTGAAAAAGCCTTCCTTCCCCCAAGGCCTCAAAAGGAGATCTCTATGTGACCATATTAGGAGTGGTACGGTGTGCCTACCATGTATCTCTCAAGACACTGCTGAAAGATAACCTTGATTCAAGAGCACGCTGAGCACAACCTTTGACAACCCGGTTCATCCTCCCGGTCAAACCATTGGCCTGCGGTGTATACAGGGCTGTTTTCTGGTGAATTATGTTCAGATCCTTATGGAACTTGCACATTTCTTGAGACACAAATTATACCCCATTGCCCGTGACCAAAAATGTAGGTACACCCTCAGACACAAATACTTCTCAAAGGAAGTTGATAACAGTATTAGTGTTCACAGTGGACACACATTTCGTGACCACCCACTTGGAGGTGTAGTCCACCAGCAAAAAGACAAAACGTTCCTAGAGGGCAAGTGTTCAAAAGGACCTATAATATCTAGGCCCAATTTCGACCACACAACATCTGGGACCTGTACAGGAGATTGAGGGACATGATTGGGAATACAAGACTTGTCCTTAACATCAAAGCTTTATTCGAGAATTATACTCATAAAAGCACAAACATACATTTAAAATACATCTTTTAAAAAAGATTTTTCCTAATTATACAAGATTTTAAAACAATTGTACAGACATAAACAATAAAAATATTTGATGTATGATTACACAAGAACCACAAAAAGTACTCCAATCAATTTACATTAGTAGAGATTGCCCTCCGTCTAATGGACCATGCCCACCCCAAATACTTTGCTATTCCTAGAACAATAGGCATATCAGTGGTGGTACAGAGTATTCGTAGTGCCTCAACACCCCTAGATGTCCCTAGATTTCTACAGACAGGAGCTAACCAGACTCTTCTCGGGATGGCGTAAGCTTTGCATGAGAATAGAAAGTGGCCTATACTTTCATCTGCTGCACCACAGACTGGGCAGCAAGAGGTGGTGGAACTCCTCCACCTCCCTGTCAATGATCTTAGAGCAAGGGCACCTGATCTTAACTGGAAGAAAAGCTTCCTATCTCCTGGGTTGGTGATGCTGTCCCAGTATGGTTCCAATGCAGGATACAGTTTGACGTCAAAGAAACGCCCCGTCATTGTGTCAGATCTCGTTTTACTCCAGAGTCTTCCATCTACCCAATCAGGGTAAGTAACTCAGCCAGAAGACCAATTTCGCTCAGAACTGCCCAGAGCTTTCTCCTCGGGACCAGATCGAAGGCAGCCAGCAGTTCAACAAAGGCAACATACAGGCTGCCCTCGCCAAGCAACACCGTCCCCCACTGCAGCAGAGCAAAGCGAAACACCTGGTCGACTGTACTTGTAGCCCACCGAAAACCAGCCTGATAAGGGGACAGGGCATTGTTCTCATCAACCCAATCCATTAGTTGATTAACCACCATTCTCCCTATCACTTTTTGGACGGTGGCAATCAAGCTTATCGGCCTGTAATTGGCCGGAGGGACCGATCCCCATTTTTATATATGGGTATGATGGTTGCTCCCTTCCATAGTTCAGGGACAGCCGTTCCCTTCACGATAGCATTTCCCAGAAGGAATACATACCTGGCCCACCTCGCCTTGTCGTTTATAAAAACATCAGAGGGTATCCCATCTAAACCCGGGGCCCTTCACCCGGGGGCAGTGCATATTGCAACCTCGGTTTCTTTAGGGGTAAATAAATTCCCAATAGGGAATACAGCTGAAATTGCTTCCACATCCTTAAACTCGGTAGTCTCAGCATATTGGGGTTTGAAATAATCCACCCATGCACCCTCAGCAACATTATTGTCGGGTTTGTCTGGAGTTCCACCTCTACCCCACTTAACAATATTCCAGAATAACCTGGAATCCTTAGCCCCCGAAGCCTCCTTTAGTTCTACCCAATGCTTTTCGTCCCATATTTTTTTTGCTAGGGATATACTAGCCTTGTAGTGCTTCCTAGCCCCACTAATCGCTGCCCTGTCCCTATTCCTAATTGCTCTTCCCAAGCTTAACCTGGCTTCCCTGCACTGATGGTTGAACCACCTAGCTGGTTTAGGTGGTTGTTTTCTATTTGTCTTGCAGGGCCTCAGGAAGTGCGGTTTTAAAAGGGAAAAGAACTTGTCATGTATGTCAGTTATTTCCCTAGACCCTGGCATTACAGGGTTTGCAGCCTCCATAGCGGTGATTGCAATATCCACCTCAGAACTTATAAAGGCCATAGATTCTGAATTAGCCAATACACTCGGCCAGTTAAGTTTGCGCATGTCGTTGGCCATAATAGCCATTGGTCCATCACTCAATTGAGGATTCCCTGATGTGGCCATCCACCAATTGTGGGTCACACAGAGAGGATTGTGATCGCTCTCCAGTCTACCCTCAATTTTCATGTCGCATATCAACTGCCACAGATTAAGGCTACAAAGGACATAATCTATCCGACTTTGGTTACGACCATTGTCGAATGTGCAGGCACCTTCCCTATCGCTCTTCGTTCTCCCATTTAAGGCTCTTAATCCTTGTTCCAGACAAATGGCATTCAGTTGTAATATATCTTTCGTCCACCGCTTGACCGGAGCCAGATTTAATATTGGAACGCCCCATTGCATATCCTCCTCTTGCCCCAAGGGATCGTCCGAGCTGTCCAACGGTTCGAAAGTCCTGTTTAGGTCGCCAGCTACTACAACTTTATTTCCCAAGGACTGTATTTCCAGAAAAGTGGACAAAGCCTCTAAAATGGGTGAATTCCCTATGGTACTACCCCTGGCATAGATGTTATAAATATCTATCCCTCCCCAGTTTTCTGATGCTATTCTTAACATTTGGATGTCCTTGCAACCCAGATCCACCACTTTGATTGTTATTTGTAAACGCTGCCTTATCCAAATTGTAAGGACTCCCGAAGACTTGTCGCTGGAGGCACATGACACACAGTCCTTAACAAAATTTTCACTCATGTGGTCCATCCCGGGCCACCAGTATTTTTCCCTCACACAAGCTTTAGTGAGACTTCTCCCCAAGTGACCCTCATGAGCTATGTTAATTATCCTCTCCCTGAATTCAACGAGAGGAATCACTGTGTCTCCTCTCATGAGATTGCCACAATAAAACGACAATACATCTCTCACAGACCAATATGCTGTTGTGTCTTGGTCTAAAACCTTGTAGTACGGCCATCCTTGGCTCGTCCACAATTTCAGAGAAGAAAGAGTTTTGTCTTTCTTTAAGCCATCCAACCATTCTCCACTGGACATGACTGGTTCAGAAACCCAACACACACTCTCGATTTCACCATCATTCTGTTCGTACTCAACAGGCAAAAGAGAGAGACAATCAGCTTACTTGTTGCTGGGGCCATGTATATATTGTACACAAAAGATATATTTCTGGAGACCTTGACTCCAGCGCCTGAGTCTGGGTGTGATAGGTTCACTGTGGCGACACAAAAAAATTTGGACTAAAGGGCGATGATCCCTGTCCGGTTTTCTCTTGTCCACCACTGCGAGCCTCGGCAACCCAGGGGAACATGAACGATAAGTTGAGAGAGCCAGTCCGATACAAGCACTTAATCGCACCAGGCACAAGCAAATCCAGTGATCCCAGGATGGGTACAAAGTACACAGTTCCCGTGTTGTAAGGCGTAGCCGGGCCAGGGGAGAAAGTCTCAGTGTTCAGCCCTTTCTGGAGCGGACCCCGGGGAACGGGGGGCATGACATGAGGAGAGCACTCCCGTCGCGGTCGCAATTCCCTGATTGCACGCCGTCCCAGATAAACACCATCCACAGCGTAAGACATCTCGGGATTTGGGGTATCGGAACCATCTCCATCGCACGGGGCAGCCATCTTGTTGTTGGCGGACATGGAGGAAGGAGAGTCACTGTGAACCTGCGTGTCAGCCATTTTGAAGCGACTCAGTTCACACACTATGCCGTCCACCTTGCTGGCCAGAGCTCGAGCAGAATACACGATATCATGGCGAAGGGAAACAACAGCCGCCAATAAATCACCATAGCCCTGCACATCTCCATTTGCCCCTCCAAACATGGCCCGCTGCTCCACACGTCCACGACAACACTGTGTCATAGACATCTCAAGGCTGCAATCCAATACACCCTCCATAGTCTTAAGTAGAGACGCCACGAGTCGGGCTAGGCTACACACAAAGGGCCATCAGTTCCCTGGGTGGCAAGGAGCAGCAGGCAGAACCGGGATATGGCCATAAACATCGTCCCTTAGAGATGCCGCCCCATCCGATATCAAGGGAGCGGAAAAACCGGGAGCCGCCCGCCATTAGCGGGAAACTGCACAAGCAGTCTCTGGGCAGTCAGTAATCCGGGCTCATGCGGACGGGTGATTTACACAATCGAACCGACAGGCACACGCATCTCTGTACCTACAGTCCAGTGGGGCGTACGGTGCAGGCTCATCCGTTGCGCGGTAAAAAGTTCCGACCGGGTCGTCCCAAACGCTGAAGCCCGATGTTGTTCGCCTGGTAGCCGGTCACAGCTTCCACTCGAGGTCCCGGCCTTGGAGCTGCTGCAGGCCGCAAACTGCAGTCGGACGGTTTGCCCACTTGCAATGTAGTGCGAGCTTCAGGTTTTCGGCACAGGTCGTCGGAGCCCGTCTGCTTCCGCGGTGTGCCGTCTTGGTGCAGGATCGCCGGCAGGATAGTTGAGAAGGAGGCGATGGTCCCCGGAGCCGAGGGACTACGCGTCCGACCTGGACGCCATCTTGGCTCCTCCCAACTCGGGTACTCTTGGTGCACCTCACCAATTGATCTCTAACTAGGGAGTCACAGAGTTCGCCAAATACACAAGTCCGTGCCAGAGTCTTAAGAGAGGCAACATAACTTCCCACACGTTCAGCCGGACCTTGGACCCTGGTAAAGAACTTGTGCCTTTCTAGGACAACATTAATGCAGGGACCAGAATATTTCTCCAACATAGTCATAGACATCTCGTACACATCAGCTGGTTCTCATCCCCATTACCAACTGGAATGAGATCCATACTATCATAAATATTCCTTCTTTCAACAGCTAAATTGTGGAGAAGCATAGTGTTGTACCTTGTGTTATCTCCTTGCTAGCTGCTCTGCCAGTATGAAAGTGATGTCTGTGTGGAATGTTGAATGCTGGATGACAGAGTGAGTAGAATGTTAGTGTGCCTGGTGTGGATGTGGAATGACAGTTGAAGAGAGAGGGCGGAGCAGTGACCATCCTGTTCCTGGTGGGGTTTCCTCCTGTTTATCTTACTTGAAATAAAGAGCTTCAAGAAACTACCTGACTATCCATCATTTCATTCACTACATTTTGGTGACGATTGAAGAACTGAGAGCGTGCAAGATACTACTTACAAGCGAACTAAGGTACCTTCAAGCATTGATTTCAATTTTTAAAGTTTTCTTCATGCTACCTGGCACTCCGAAACCCCACCAGTGACCCTGAAATCGGTCGCCCTAAACTCTAAATAGTGCCAGATCAAGTTAATAAGAAGTCTCCGTATACAATGAAACTGACTAGTAATGCCTAACAAGTAAATTTAAGAAGGCTAAATTATATTCAAATCCTCTTATGACACTCGCTTACTTGCTACCAAGAGCAACCCTCTAATATTACAAATGAAACAGATGAAACATGACCTGCTGACCTCGAGTTGACAAGGAGCTGTGAAAGTGTTTAGAGGCTTGTAAATGAATACAGCAACTGGAAAGATGTATGAATATCTGTTATCACATTGCGTAAAGTGCGAAAGGCTTATTGTAGTGTGGTGCATGTTACTTGGGGATTAAGCGCTGATGAGGGCAGTTATTCCCTCTTCTGAGGAGAATTCGATTGCACTATGATTTTTATTTATACGATATTTTAACCAATATTGTGGTAATTTATTTAGCAGTCTAGATAATTTATACAGCGATTCTTATAAGTCTGCTTGACGTGAAGTTATCCATGCAGAAATTTATGTAAGTAAGTTTGTAGTGATGTTTAAATAATTTATACAGCAATTTATGTAAGTCTGTTGTACTTAAAGTAATTCATACAGCAATCTAGTAAGTCTGCTGTTCTACATTTATGATTATTTATACAGATATTTAAGTAAGACTGTTTTGTTTTGATGATTTATACAGCTATTCAAATAAGTCTGTATTACGTTTAATGCTTCATACAGCAATTCAAGTAAGTCTGTGTTACTTTCAATGCTTTATACAGCGATTCAAGTAAGTCTGTATTACTTTCAATGCTTTGTACAGCAATTCGAGTAAGTCTGTATTACTTTCAATGCTTTATACAGCGATTCAAGTAAGTCTGTATTACTTTCAATGCTTTGTACAGCAATTCGAGTAAGTCTGTATTACTTTCAATGCTTTATACAGCGTTTCAAGTAAGTCTGTATTACTTTTATGATTTAATTAATTGTTGTTACTTACATGGTACAAATTTAGTGGTGCAGATTTAGGTTCATGATTGGGTGCTTCTTGTAATTGCTTGTACTTTAAGTTTAGAGGTTATTTTCTCCTGTAGGGTTGTTGAGAGCTGGTCTCTATACATATTCAGTGCGGGGTGTGCACGCGCCCTTTCCACTGTTTTCACCCTACGTAATCTTTGTACTTAGCATCAGCGTTACCTTTTATTTATCTGTACTCACTTTTGTTGTGCTGTGCCTACTCTGCAGTGGTTGTTTTATACATTTTGGTATTATTACATTTTACCATTTTTAATGTTCCCAAGGGAAGGGGATGTGTTTAGCTATATTTTCTTAGTCTATTTTCTCAGTTTCTCTTTTGCCCTCTTTCCTTGCTGCTTATCTTTTACTCAGGTTCCTTTCTCTTATCTTTGATATTCTGGTCTTATTTTGTGTATATATATATATTGCAAGTTTTATCTTTTGCTTCCTTTTAAATTGCTATGTAGTATATTATTGTGTTTTATTTCCATTGAAGAAAAGGGGATATGTTGTACCTTGTGTTATCTCCTTGCTAGCTGCTCAGCCAGTATGAATGTGATGTCTGTGTGGAATGTTGAATGCTGGATGACAGAGTGAGTAGAATGTTAGTGTGCCTGGTGTGGATGTGGAATGACAGTTGAAGAGAGAGGGCTGAGCAGTGACCATCCTGTTCCTGGTGGGGTTTCCTCCTGTTTATCTTACTTGAAATAAAGAGCTTCAAGAAACTACCTGACTATCCATCATTTCACATAGCTTGCTTTCTAAATGCTGAAAACTTCTCTCCACCAATTGCTGCAATGTAAGAGTCAAATACATTTCTCCAACTCTTCCAAGGAAGGATCAGTTCACCCTTCTCTGATAAGAAAGCCGGGGGCTGGGTAGTGCTTGTTGTGGCAGCCATGGTAATATTTGAAATATAATTTGGATGTGGAGAAACAACAAGTCAACTTGAGATAGCTAAAATGCAAGTAGACTAAAAATACAACCAATAGAAGTGCCAATAATTAAGATCCAACTTGAATGTAGTAATTTTTCTAGAAAATGTTGGCAAATAGCAAGAAAACAAGATAGGACCGCTGAAACACTGGACCAAAAACTGTCACCACTGCAATAAAAATAATGTCATTGCTGTTCTTGCTTTTTAACATTCCAAAACTACCAACTCTCACCATATAATAATTTTCTAGCGTGGTAATGGATGAGCAAAGAAAAGAAACGTTGTCCGTCTTGACGAGATGAGTTTATATTCAAATAAGCCACAAGCCCACGTGGACACAGCGTAATTATGTCCTTGAGTGCGGTGTGCGTTTCAGTATGTGTTCCAAGATAAACAAAAGCTGGATCAGGTATGTATTCAAGTGATGTAATGCAGTGCGATGGAGGTTCAGCACAAGAGAACAATACTCGAGCTTCAGAAAAGGCTTGTGGTGTGGCAGTTGGGCAGGTTAGCCTCGCGTTTCTTAAACAGCAGCCTTGCGCTCATCCAAGATGAGCCTCAATCATATAGAAACCCAAAGTAAACTCACAGTTCTCTGGTGAGAGTTCTTTGGGTGACAGCAATCAATGTCACAGCCTAGCTTCTGTTATGTTATGTTATGTTATGTTAAATAACTTATAACGCGCACGTACACCGAGACGGTTTCTTGGCGCTCATGACAGACATAACAAACCAGGGCCAGGAGATCACACTGATCCAGCTTTAAAAAGAAAAGTTTTTAAGGTTCTCCTAAATGACTCGTAGGTAGGGCAGTGACGAAAGGAAGAAGGCAGGGAATTCCAAAAGATGGGGCCGAGAGAAGAAAGGCGCAAGCCGCCATGCCGCTTCCGGCGGGAAGATGGAATGCAGAGAAGATTATCAGCAGATGATCTTAGATTACGGGTGGGAAGATATCTCTTCAGTTTAGAAGACACAAATTCAGGGGCGCGATCGTGGAGAGATTTAAAGACGGTGCAACCAAGTTTAAAGGAGCACCGTTGGGCCACTGGGAGCCAGTGAAGATTCCTCAGCAGAGGAGAAACATGCTGGTGTTTAGGTTGGTGATACACCAAGCGGGCCGCCTGATTCTGGATCAGCTGAAGTTTGTGGAGCTGATAAGCAGGAATCCCCACGTACAGGAGATTAGCAAAATCAATCCTGGAAATAACCAGAGCCAGTAAGACTAGAATGAGTGCCTCTCTGGTGAGAAAACGACAGATCTTACGGATCCTGCGCAGTTGAAAAAAACAGGATGATGTCACAGCCGAGATCTGGGGTTTCATGGATAAATCCTCAGAGATAACCACTCCGAGGCTTTTCACGGTCTTGACCGGGCTGGGAGGGATGCCAAGGGAAGGAGGCCAAAAAGTGTCATTCCAAGGATTAGAAGGGCCACCCAGCAGGACGAGTTCCGTTTTTGATGGATTCAGCTTGAGCTGGCTGTGAGCCATCCAATCTGAGATCAACAACATGGTGGTTTGAAACTTATAATGGGAAGAGGGTAAAGTGTCCAAAGGAAAGACCAACTGAAGGTCATCAGCATAATTGAAAATAGTTGCAGGGGAGTGACGAAGGGAGACCATAAGTGGTTGCATGTATAAATTAAAAAGGAGGGGAGAGAGAGCAGAACCTTGGGGGACACCACAAGTGAGGGAGAGAAAGGGAGCAGTGAAAGTAGACAGATGGACTGCCTGCGAGCGGCCTTGCAAGAAAGACCGCACCCAGTCCAACGCAATACCCTGGATGCCGGCGTTTCTGACACGGTCGACCAGGATAGCATGATCGACCGTGTCAAACGCCGCCGAAAGGTCTAACAAAATCAGGGCTTGGGAGAGGTTGTCATCAGCGCCCGCTCTGAGGGTGTCCAAGACAGCCGCAATCACCATCTCGGTGGAGTGGAGAGGGCGAAAGCCAGCCTGCTGGGGGTCCAGGAATAGAGAGGTCTCCACGAACGAACTCAGGCACCCGGTAACATAGGTCTCTAATATCTTGCCCAAGAAAGGGAGGAGAGATATGGGCCTGTAATTGCTGAGCACTAGTGGATCAGCGCCGGGTTTCTTTAAAATGGGTAATACCACGGCCTGCTTAAAGGTCTCTGGAACAACTCCAGATGATAAAGAGGTGTTGAGGAGGGCCAAAGCAGGACCGGGACAGGCCATGAAAATTTCCTTCAGGATATGAGGGGGGCAACAGTCCCTGGGAGATCCGGAGCAGACCTTATGAAGAAGGTTATGGAGGTCAGAGATAGAGATAGGAGGAAAAGAAGAGAATACCTGAGGGTTAGCAGGAGGGAGAGGGAACGATTTGGAGAGGAGGGTGGAGAGATGTTAGTTTTAATGATGGAAATTTTTTCTAGGAAGAAGGCATTGAGCTCATCACACAAAGCCTGAGTAGGTGCCAGTGGAAGAGTGATGCGGTCAGGGAGGGAGAGCTCATTGACGATTGAGAAAATGTCTTTTGTTTTGGAGGCCGACTCCAGGATTTTTGTAGAGAAATAGTGAGTCTTTGCCTCAAGTATCGATGATTTATATTTACTCAATAAGGAGATAAACTCTGTCTTGAGTAAAGGGTCATACTTGTGGCGCCATCGACGTTCAGCTTGGCGAAGGGCAAGTTTATCAGATTTAAGCTGGTCATTAAACCAGCGCTGGGCATCGTGGGGGCGTTGGACTTTTATGGTCTTTAGGGGGGCTACTGAATCGGCTGCTTCCTTCAGCCAGTGTTCGAGGGAAGAGGCTTTCTTAAAAACAAACAATGACACCGGTGGCGCAGATCCACAATGGTGACACAGTCCCAAGGCGAAATTGGCAAACAGGGGAGTTGGTGCTTAAAGTGTGTGTCCCCAATCAGGCAAAAGCTTCTTGTCGCCAGTGTTGAAGTTAAGATGCCTTGACCCTTGCTTGAAGTTCAAGGGGTTCAATCAGGGATACAGCGTATCAGCATAGCACCAACTGTACAGCAGGATGCCCAGCTCTGGAATGAGTGATTCATGAGATGCCATTCATCACTACATTCAATGACATAGCAGGGTTCCAAGTATCTAAGATTACAACACAGGACTTCTTGCTTCGCTGCCCTACAGCAAAAGAAAAGGGCAGGAATGCACGTATCTATGTAATATGGAACATTCCTGTCCTTTTCCCCTGTGCCGGCGCACAAAAGACTGCTATGCGCTAACACAGGCACCTTTGCACAATGGTGCAAGGTTGTCTGCATTGAGGGAATGAGGGGATGAACCTCAGGGAAACCTTCCTGCACAAAAACAATCATATGAGGCTTTTTCCTTTTCTATTTGTGCTGCAGAATGCAGCAAATAAAGAAAAAGGAAAAACGAGGATTTCTCCTAGGTGTGCCTCCCTTGTGCCTCCCCTAGGGTCGGATATGTTTTTGGCACTGCCTCACATTTACAATTTCATGTAAATCTGGGGTCGTGTCAAAATGCTAAGGATGTTGCAGGGAACACCCCCAGGAACCCCCATTAATGCCCCTTTCACGCAGAAAACTACGTTAAAGGGGACTATATTTACGAGGCAGCATTAAGCCACAAAAAATTGTTTAGTGCTACCTCGTAAATATGGAGCAGGCTCCTGTGCCACGGAACAGCACAAAAAGCAACGTTCTGACGGCGCAATGGGGCCCTTTGTGTTGCAGTAATATGTAAGTAGAAAGATAGTACCCTTGAATGCAAGGAATGTCCTCATAAAAATCATGGCAAAAGCCATTAAATGTATTAGAATGTCTCCAGCATGACTATGCAAATATATGACAACAAAAATGGGAGTAACCTAGACAACAGCTAACACAATGCATTACACGAGGATTGGTGCAGTAAGAGAGAGCGAGAGAAGCATACCTTTAGAGATGTTTGTCATGCATCCATTTTCTGAGCCTGTCACGTGCACCATATCTCATTGCTAATTCACACCAGTGATATGTGAGCAGCATGCAAAGACCACCAAATGGACAGAAAGGGAACTCTGTAAATGGCACAAAAAATAAATGTGTCCAGAGGTTTTTGTAGCAGGGCACTGGTGGCTCCTGGTGTGACACACCTTTTTGCCACACCCCCCACCCAACAATCTCCACGGATCCCCTAACGACCACCCGGCAAAAGTGCCCCTCATCTCTCCATAGCCCCTCTTTCACATACATTTCATTTGTTTTAAAGAGCTGATAAAGGCTGGCTTTACTAATCCACTCAGCTATCCAATAAAATATAAATCTGTGCTTTGCACCATGCATATTAACCCTCTGCACTACTTTATGGTGAGGCAAAACTCCCACTAGAAAAAACTTCAGTCTCTCTCCTTAGCAGGAACATTAGTCACAAGAGTTATCTTGACATGTTTATTGCTACCTAAAAGCTGGAAGCACAAGGAACTCTGCAGCAAGTGCTTTTAAATCATAAACACAGCGCCCCCCCCCCCCCGCGAGGTTGGTGCTCCACCCTCCAGGAAGGCGCTCAGTGCAGCCACACCTGTGGCACCGCCCTAAAGCTGGCCCTATTTCTAGCTATTCTGAGCAAATTTATGACTACACAACTATGTGAAATGTGCATAAATGGAATTATAACACATATACTGGGGCAAAATGGGAAAAAATGTAATCTCTATAATTTGTACTGGATGACTGTGTGTTAAACTTGCATGTGAACAGATGGCAGTACAGGATGCATGTAAAGTACTCACAATTGGTGCAGAATCACGCATTGTGCTGGGGCATTCAAGAAAAGGATATCTATACTCCACAGGTGCTGTAATACATGTGAAACTTCTGCCAAAAGAGCAGATAAAGTTACTTCAGTTTCGCATGAAGAACTCATGCCTGTAACCATGATGCTCTGGAGTCCCCAACCTGGTGATTGGGTTGAGAAACAAACAGTTTAACCTTGGTGCACCAGTGTTCCAATCTTCCTCAAACTCTTTGCAGAAGAGGAGTGCTGGCAACAGAGAAAGATAACGGGCCTATTCCAGATGCTCACAGATAATGTAGAATCCATCCATTCTCTTATGGGTTGGTGGAACTCTGCAGGTTTACATAAAAACTCAGTGAGATTCCAAAGAGCTCCCCAAGCAGATGGAACAGGCATGCCACACTGCTCTTGCTGATTTTTAGCGCCGGGTGCTTGTTCCGTGTTACAAAAGCAGTTCAAATGGTCCGCTGCTTATTTCTGCATCTCAAGTAGATTTTCTACTCAAGCGGCAGCTGTCTCAACGCGAACGGCTGCAACCTACAGTGACCGTCCGCGTTGAGAAATCTCACCGGGAGGCATTCTGGCTCCTGAATTTTCACGCTCAGGGACGTATATTCTCTCGCGCAAACTTAACGTGTGTAGCGAGGAAACTCTGCCACATGGTGGTTGGCGGAGTTTTGCTGTAACTCTGCTTTCCAAGTGGAAAGCAGAGTGGGCAATACTCAGTAAACTCTACCGGCAGAGCGGAATTATTCATCCACCCATATTTAGGACTTGAAAACCACATTCAACAAGTATCCAGTCTCCTCAAGAACATCAAGGCAGCCGTTTTAACATCAAGAGAATGGTGCCTTGTCTCAATCTTCAAAAAGAACAACAGACACCATGTTCTTGGAGCCCTGAAAGTGAGATCCCACTGGGGTCTAAGGGTTAATTTAATCCTCAAAACTGTCAGAAATTAGGTAATAATATGGGAGTGGGGTATCCTTACCAACCTAATAGGCTCCGAGAGGTTTGGATCACTCAACACAGTCCTATGTAAATCTCTGCTTAACCAATGGTAGATACGGAACAAGCAGCAATACAATTCCCTGAGAAATTAGTTCTAAATGCAATACGTACCAGCATCATTAAAGTAAAGAACATAGCACAATTAAATGCCGAAATCAATTCAGAAATGTCAATACAGAATTAGAAGCTGAAATGGTTAAAATCAAATAAGGGGAAATGGAGCTGTGAATTTTTAAAGGTTTAATGATTGAAGTGCCAAGAAAACATAAATCGCCATTGAGAGTTCATTGTTGTGATTGACTGGTCAAACGTTTTACCTTGGGCATTTGTTACTTTCCAGGTTCTCAAAATCCTTCTGTGGGGTAGGCAGGGTACTGACCTCAGTTATGGTGCTTTGAAATCAGATACCTCATCGCCAAGTTCTCACTTAAGTCTTCTCCGTTGGTGCTAAAAGCTCCAAGTGTGGCAAAAATGAGATTTTGTGGTTCCCAAAAGTACTTAGCTGCTGCTGTAATTTTACTGCTTCACTCTGATCTCAAATTGTACTTTCAAAACTAGTCCCTTTTTTGGTTCTCAAAATCGTTCCAATGTGTCAATGCTGAACGTTGCAGCCAGCAGGGCTTTATGAGGTCATATACTTTCACTGTGAGGTCCAGCAAAAACCTTATTCTTTGTAGTAAAAAGCTCTAATTGGGACAAATCTGGAATTCTTGCCCGCCAAGGGTGCACCCTAATTTAACCTGAGCATTTTATTGCATTCCTCTATAGGTAGAAAAAATAAATAAGAACCAAACCTCCTTCTTCTTACAGATGCTCTTTCAGGTTCAGGGTTGTTTTGAGAATGTGGTGATTAAATGCCATTCATATCCTGTACACTAACCACTGACTGCAGAATTCCGATGATGGGAAACTTTTCTAAAAAAAAAGTGAACCTTCTTTTTGAGCTCTTCCAGTCTCCGTTTAGTGTAACCTTCCTAGAGTCTCTTATTCAAGATGGCACTAGCTTTCTTTCCCTTACAAGAGCTCTATATTCCGTTTCAGAGTGACAACTGTGGAAATAAGAGAACATCCCCTGTCCTATGCTGGAACCAGCGTTCTGACTTACAGTGGATGCAGATGAATGCATGAAAGTGGTCTGGGGGAATTTTCTGTTCCAAAGGCGTATATTTGCATGCATATAAGTATGTATGTGGTATTTGTATTGTGAAAACCAAGCCAAAAAGGCAGTGGAGCACTTTAGAGGGTCGAAGACAAGAATATAGTTAATGGTTATCTGGTTACAGGACTAAGGCTGCATTGTTATGTTGTCTACTTAAATAGTGGCGGCGTAGTCCTTATGGTTATGGAGATGCTGTTCCAGATCTTGGGTGGGTAGATGGAAAAGCCTCCTGCGTTGATTGTTCTTTGTTACAACTCTTAGTTTCCAGTATAATGGTGGCCTAACTGTGGGTGTACCAAGGGCCACCAGAGATAGGGAGCTTATCTGCAAGAAAAGCAGGAGTGCCTATCAGCAAGAAAAGCAGGGGTGTTGGTCATTAGTAATGATTACTTTGTAAATGTTGCAGGTGGTTTTGAAGATGATGCAGGTGGACAAAAGGAGCCAACAGAGTTTTATCAGTATGGGAAGAGATGTGTTGTGACATGTAAGATGGGTTATTAAGGGGTGCCAGTGTGGCAACCGGGATACCAACATGCAGATGCAAGAGTAGGAGTGCTTACACAGCGCTTTTGAAATCACTTTCTGGAAGAAACAGTTTTGTGTTCTTAAGAGAGAGCTGGCACTAGGTTATCTTTGTTTTTATGTAATGTGTTCTTTGAGATTGAAGTTGGTACCTAAGGTGAATCCGTGTGACTTGGTAGTCGATGACATTTGGAGATCAAAGCCATGTAGGTTCATAATATTGATCCAAATTATACTATTTTTTTTATAAAAACCCATTTTTTATTTTCAATATTTTTCAAATATGACATCGTTGAACTGTATTGAGAATCTATTAACACACAAGAGTATTACATTAACTTCGATTACCATTGTCACAATTATTTGTATCAGCAATCGATTATACAATTTCTGGCTTGTTGTTCTTGGTAAATAACAAGAACTCTGACTTGGTGTGGTTGAACTTCAAGGGGTGTACATCTAGGTCTGGAGAAAGTGCAGTCAGTAGTTGATGCGTTGGATGGCTAATACAGAGAAGACTCTCAAGTATCGATATGTACCGTTCATTTGATATTTTTGATTGAAATTAAGAACTGTTGTCAAAGTTCATCTTGTGTTTCTTTCTCATAATAGATGAATCGTACTTGATATGTGGTCAGTGTTTATGCCAATCTAGCCTCTATTGGCCACATGCATCATTGCACCCGTTTGCGATTCCTAACTTGCGAAAATTAAGGAATCGCAATTTAGAAATCGCAAACGGCAATGCATGAATAATTCTCAAATATTTTTGCAATTTCTTAATTTTCCTTAATTGCGATTCACATTTTGCGAATCGCAAATAAGGAAAACCTTCCCATTGATTCCTATGGGCCAAAAGGCCCATAGGAATCAATGGGAAGGCATTAACATTTTGCGATTTTCATTTTGCGAATCGCAATTTGTTAATGCATTTCAAGGGTGCTGGGGGGGTCCAAAGGACCCCCCCTGCACCCTTGAAATGTTTTATTAAGTGCAAGTTTCACACACACACACGTCCAAAGGACATGTGTGTGTGTAATATGACACTTTCAAAAATGCATTTTTGAGCATTTTTGAAAGATTTCGCAAATCAACCCAAGGTTCAACCTCGTGTTAATTTGCTCCCCCTATTTGCGAATTCGCATTTTTTTAGACATTCATGCATTGCATTTAAGGAATCCCAAAAATGCGATTCCTTAAATGCAATCGCATTTTTAGAAATCGCAAAAAATTGCGATTTCAAAAAATTGTTTAATGCATCCAAAAAAGTGATTTTGGAATCGCAAACGGCCGAATTTTGCGATACGCACCGTTTGCAACTCCAAAATCGCTTGATGCATGTGGCTGTACACTCCCAAAGGCAGCTGCAATGATTTTCAGGTAGCCAGTCTATTACGAGTTCAGTAATCCTGGAGCAGGCTGCCAGCCACCGCCCTACTCCAGGACCACCAAACAGAGCCACCGCCTGCCCACCAGATTCTGAGTTCTTCATGTTCTAGCAGGAGTGAGGCGTGGTGGTCCTGCCGCGCTGCCTTTTAAAAGCACCTATGTGTTGCTTTGAAAGGCACCGCAGTAGCATCGCAACAGTGCGTTCCAGCACGGCATAGACTGTGAAGTCCATGCCTTGCTGGAACTGAGGGGACATGCACACAGAGGGGCACAACATGTACCCTGCTGCATGCACTCCCATGCTTGGGGCACAAGGGAATCCTGTTGGCCCCCCTTTGTTTCATGACCGCCAGCAGTTTCATGGAGGAAGAACCTTCACAGCATCGCTGATAGTCCTGAAACTCGTAATGTGCATGAACTGCCACTGCCATCCCCCCACAAGTCTGGCGGTCCTCAGACTGCCAGACTCGTAATCAGGACCTTAACCTGTGATTTCAATTTCAGTTACTTGAATGGTGGCAGCTAGTCAATCTCATTTTAACTCATATTGCCTTTCAGGTAGCTCACAGTACACCTTCTAAAAGTTGCTAACCAATACACATCAAAAATATGCCCTCACCATTGGATTAGATTTTTGCTAAAAAGTGAAAACATTGAATTCATTTTCTATTTTGTCAAGCTGTTATGAAAATTGAACTGTATGCACAATTGAGCATGTGTAGGGGAAAAGGTACATATCTCCGCACAAACAACAAACTATTGGCAACTTTTCACTGCATACTTTCTCTAATAGTCATTATGTCTCACTTTCATACACTTAGCACATAGCCCTATGGCAGTCAAGATGCACTAACCCTGAAATCCAGCTCCCATGAATCATCTCTGAAGCCACAGTTGACCTCATGTTAACAACACGTAGGTTAGAAGTAAATCGAGGCAAACGGGACAAGTTAGAGAAACATAGACGTTGTATATTTCTACACTGTTACACTGCCTGGTTGTAAAACTGCACTTGTTCTGCACATTGATATCTAAAGACAAGAGAAGACTTTTATTATCACTGTGGTGGGAACACTGGCAACTAGTTGCAATATTAGATACTGAAACCTTTTGCTTTCCCCACTCTCTGCTCTGAAATGAAAAACAATATTTTACTGAACTGCAATATAATAAAAGTTTATATGGCAACTGTTTGCTAAAAGAGTTACCTTCAATATTACACATCACTGATTTTATTCAATGTAAT
Organism: Lissotriton vulgaris; assembly: GCF_964263255.1. Classification (NCBI taxonomy): domain Eukaryota; kingdom Metazoa; phylum Chordata; class Amphibia; order Caudata; family Salamandridae; genus Lissotriton; species Lissotriton vulgaris. The sequence goes on from NW_028253818.1 coordinate 133,528, forward strand.
TGTTAATAACTGTAATATGAAAATGCTCTTGTTAATATAATTGGTAATATCATGTGATTCGCCTACAACCTTCAATAATGTTATGCTTATTCTACTCAATTGTTTAATTAACGTTGATATGATAACTGTGAAAGACTCAGAATTAATTAATTGTTTGCTAAAAGAGTTACCTTCAATATTATGCAACAGCCCTCTATAGTTCTATTAGCTTTTTTTTTATTGTCAAAAAGAAGGTACATCAAGATATTCTACTCCACAATAATTGAGAGTGGTAGTGAGAAGTGAAAATAACACCTTAATTTACAGTATGCAGGTTCATACAATGCGCACACACCCAGTACTTTACAAATATGCATATATTCGCTATACAACGAGAAGAAGAAAAGAAAACAAAAAGAAAAAGTGTATATATATATATATATTCAAACAAAGAGTTTAGCCCTCAGTGGAAGAAGCCAAAAGAATGGTAACATTTGGATCCATTTCTTTAAGGAGCAGCTGCAACAGGAGAAGCAGAGAGAACAGTCATCATCTGTTCGTGTACAGCCAGACCGGTTTCGGGAGTCTATCCCTTCTTCAATGGCTCCTGCTTGGCAATGATGATGTAGTATGCACTTGTGATATTAAAGCCTGCCTTCAAGGGCGTGGTCAGATGAAATGGCCTTCTGGGTCTTGTAGTGCATACACCATGTACATCGTGTGAGTTAATCATTGTGGCAGTTAATAAAAGTTCGATTAAAACCCATGTGGGCTGGTGAGCCTGTGGCTCTGGGTGTCCTCTTGTCCCTGCTTCTGGACACCACTCCCCCGTGTACTGATCGCACCGTTGGGCGTAATCACGGGTCTGCAGCAAGCGGCAGGCTTTGCTTCCGCAACTGGGCTCAGCCGAAAAAAATTCAAACAAAGAGTTTAGCCCTCAGTGGAAGAAGCCACAAGAATGGTAAGATTTGGATCCATTTCTTTAAGGAGCAGCTTCAACAGGAGACACAGAGAGAACAGTCTCCATCTGTTCGTGTACAGCTAGACCGGTTTCGGGAGTCTATCCCTTCTTCAATGGCTCCTGCTTGGCAATGATGATGCAGTATGCACTTGTGATATTAAAGCCTGCCTTCAAGGGCGTGGTCAGATGAAATGGCCTTCTGGGTCTTGTAGTGCATACACCATGTACCTCGTGTGAGTTAATCATTGTGGCAGTTAATAAAAGTACGATTAAAACCCATGTGGGCTGCTGAGCCTGTGGCTCTGGGTGTCCTCTTGTCAGTGGTCAGCTGCTTCTGGACAGCACTCCCCCGTGTACTGATTGCACCTTTGGGCGCAATCACGGGTCCGCAGCAAGCGGCAGGCTTTGCTTCCGCGACTGGGCTCAGCCGCAAAATATTCAAACAAAGAGTTTAGCCCTCAGTGGAAGAAGCCACAAGAATGGTAAGATTTGGATCCATTTCTTTAAGGAGCAGCTGCAACAGGAGACGCAGAGAGAACAGTCACCATCTGTTTCGTGTACAGCCAGACCGGTTTCGGGAGTCTATCCCTTCTTCAATGGCTCCTGCTTGGCAATGATGATGCAGTATGCAGTCGTGATATTAAAGCCTGCCTTCAAGGGCGTGGTCAGATGAAATGGCCTTCTGGGACTTGTAGTGCATACACCATGTACCTCGTGTGAGTTAATCATTGTGGCAGTTAATAAAAGTACGATTAAAACCCATGTGGGCTGGTGAGCCTGTGGCTCTGGGTGTCCTCTTGTCTGTGTTCAGCTGCTTCTGGACACCACTCCCCCGTGTACTGATCGCACCGTTGGGCGCAATCACGGGTCCGCAGCAAGCGGCAGGCTTTGCTTCCGCGACTGGGCTCAGCCGAAAAATATTCAAACAAAGAGTTGAGCCCTCAGTGGAAGAAGCCACAAGAATGGTTAAATTTGGATCCGTTTCTTTAAGGAGCAGCTGCAACAGGAGACGCAGAGAGAACAGTCACCATCTGTTCGTGTACAGCCAGACCGGTTTCGGGAGTCTATCCCTTCTTCAATGGCTCCTGCTTGGCAATGATGATGCAGTATGCACTTGTGATATTAAAGCCTGCCTTCAAGGGCGTGGTCAGATGAAATGGCCTTCTGGGTCTTGTAGTGCATACACCATGTACCTCGTGTGAGTTAATCATTGTGGCAGTTAATTAAAGTACGATTAAAACCCATGTGGGCTGGTGAGCCTGTGGCTCTGGGTGTCCTCTTGTCAGTGGTCAGCTGCTTCTGGACAGCACTCCCCCGTGTACTGATCGCACCGTTGGGCGCAATCACGGGTCCGCAGCAAGCGGCAGGCGTTGCTTCCGCGACTGGGCTCAGCCGCAAAATATTCAAACAGAGAGTTTAGCCCTCAGTGGAAGAAGCCACAAGAATGGTAAAATTTGGATCCATTTCTTTAAGGAGCAGCTGCAACAGGAGACGCAGAGAGAACAGTCACCATCTGTTCCTGTACAGCCAGACCGGTTTCGGGAGTCTATCCCTTCTTCAATGGCTCCTGCTTGGCAATGATGATGCAGCATGCACTCATGATATTAAAGCCTGCCTTCAAAGGCGTGGTCAGATGAAATGGTCTTCTGGGTCTTGTAGTGCATACACCATGTACCTCGTGTGAGTTAATCATTGTGGCAGTTAATAAAAGTACGATTAAAACCCATGTGGGCTGGTGAGCCTGTGGCTCTGGGTGTCCTCTTGTCTGTGTTCAGCTGCTTCTGGACACCACTCCCCCGTGTACTGATCGCACCGTTGGGCGCAATCACGGGTCCGCAGCAAGCGGCAGGCTTTGCTTCCGCGACTGGGCTCAGCCGAAAAATATTCAAACAAAGAGTTTAGCCCTCAGTGGAAGAAGCCACAAGAATGGTAAAATTTGGATCCATTTCTTTAAGGAGCAGCTGCAACAGGAGACGCAGAGAGAACAGTCACCATCTGTTCGTGTACAGCCAGACCGGTTTCGGGAGTCTATCCCTTCTTCAATGGCTCCTGCTTGGCAATGATGATGCAGTATGCACTCGTGATATTAAAGCCTGCCTTCAAGGGCGTGGTCAGATGAAATGGCCTTCTGGGTCTTGTAGTGCATACACCATGTACCTCGTGTGAGTTAATCATTGTGGCAGTTAATAAAAGTACGATTAAAACCCATGTGGGCTGGTGAGCCTGTGGCTCTGGGTGTCCTCTTGTCTGTGGTCAGCTGCTTCTGGACACCACTCCCCCGTGTACTGATCGCACCGTTGGGCGCAATCACGGGTCCGCAGCAAGCGGCAGGCTTTCCTTCCGCGACTGGGCTCAGCCGCAAAATATTCAAACAAAGAGTTTAGCCCTCAGTGGAGGAAGCCACAAGAATGGTAAAATTTGGATCCATTTCTTTAAGGAGCAGCTGCAACAGGAGACGCAGAGAGAACAGTCACCATCTGTTCGTGTGCAGCCAGACCGGTTTCGGGAGTCTATTACTTCTTCAATGGCTCCTGTTTGGCAATGATGATGCAGTATGCACTCGTGATATTAAAGCCTGCCTTCAAGGGCGTGGTCAGATGAAATGGCCTTCTGGGTCTTGTAGTACATACACCATGTACCTCGTGTGAGTTAATCATTGTGGCAGTTAATAAAAGTATGATTAAAACCCATGTGGGCTGGTGAGCCTGTGGCTCTGGGTGTCCTCTTGTCTGTGGTCAGCTGCTTCTGGACACCACTCCCCCGTGTACTGATCGCACCATTGGGCGCAATCACGGGTCCGCAGCAAGCGGCAGGCTCTGCTTCCGTGTCTGGGCTCAGCCGAAAAATATTCAAACAAAGAGTTTAGCCCTCAGTGGAAGAAGCCACAAGAATGGTAAAATTTGGATCCATTTCTTTAAGGAGCAGCTGCAACAGGAGACGCAGAGAGAACAGTCACCATCTGTTCGTGTACAGCCAGACCGGTTTCGGGAGTATATCCCTTCTTCAATGGCTCCTGCTTGGCAATGATGATGCAGTATGCACTTGTGATAATAAAGCCTGCCTTCAAGGGCGTGTTCAGATGAAATGGCCTTCTGGGTCTTGTAGTGCATACACCATGTACCTCGTGTGAGTTAATCATTGTGGCAGTTAATAAAAGTACGATTAAAACCCATGTGGGCTGGTGAGCCTGTGGCTCTGGGTGTCCTTTTGTCTGTGTTTAGCTGCTTCTGGACACCACTCCCCCGTGTACTGATCGCACCGTTGGGCGCAATCACGGGTCCGCAGCAAGCGGCAGGCTTTGCTTCCGCGACTGGGCTCAGCCGCAAAATATTCAAACAAAGAGTTTAGCCCTCAGTGGAAGAAGCCACAAGAATGGTAAAATTTGGATCCATTTCTTTAAGGAGCAGCTGCAACAGGAGACGCAGAGAGAACAGTCACCATCTGTTCGTGTACAGCCAGACCGGTTTCGGGAGTCTATCCCTTCTTCAATGGCTCCTGCTTTTTTTTTTTTTTTTTTTTTGGTGTTCAAACTGCTTTATTGCATAATTATGAAATTACACTGCTGTGTATACCCACAACCCGGGGGCCGGCAGCTACTGAGTTAAAACGATACAGTATATAATAGTGATAGTGGTAGACACAGCCTTAGTACCGGCATCCCGGAGGCCCTGTGGCGATAAACCATGCTAAGATAAAAGGAAAGGAAAGGACATTTGGTAAGGGAGGGAAAGGCAAGGGAGTAGACAGGGGTGGTGGGGGAGAAAGAGAGGGAAGATAGGAAGAAAGAAGAGGAGGACTAAAAAAGAGAGAAGGGGGAGGTTGACGGGGAGGAGGGAGGGGGAGAAGGGGCATGTGCAATTCAGGATTTACAGCAGCAGAACAGATTTTTCATTGTTTTCTCCCCAATTCTTAACAACCCGGAACAGGTAACAAGAAAGAAAAAAAAAAGAAAAAAAATATAAGAAAGGCCTTGCACACATGTCTGAGTGAAGAGAAAAAGTACAATGCAATATGGTTGCTCACGGAATAACATTCATAGGTCGCAACACGGGATTATGGTGGTGTACGTGGCTCTGACGGGCGTGTAAAATAATAGGGTCAGGGTCGTGTGGTGTATCCCAGTGAAGTGATAGTCTTGAGGAAAAAGATGGGAGCGTGGTGCGTATTGAAATTTGGAGAATCAGCTATTCACGCTGTATGTCGTATCGGCACAAGTAGTGAGGCGAGAGGGGGACATATGGGAGATCAAGGATTCAGGATATGCGAGCGTTAGGAACTCAGGTCTCTTAGGCACCAGGGTAGATAGCCCGGTCCGATACCCCCCCAGCTGTCAATTCGAGGTAGTGTCTTCATCACCCTGACTCAGCAGGTAGGAAACCAGTGGATCCCAGATGTCCTTGGGCCTGCTTGGGAGCGGTAGGAGTTCTGAATAAGTGACGTGTTGGACCTGACAGTGAGTCATATCCGAGAGCCAGTCCTTAAACTTCGGCGCCCTGCCACGGCCCCAACGACATGCCACACGTCGTTTAGCCAGGAGCAAAGCTGTGTCTATGAATTTCCTGCTGGGTTTTGGGAAATGCGGCGTGTGCCCCAGCAGAGTGATAAGCGGGTCCGCTTCCACAGTGATCTTGGTCATCGCGGTGAGAGCTTCGGTCACCTGCTGCCAGTATGCCCAAACGGCCGGGCACTCCCAAGCAAGGTGCAAGAAACCTGCATGATCAGCGCGGCAGCGCTCACATTTGTCAGTATCGGCAAAATGGAACCTGAGTTTTTTGACCGGAGTATAATAGAGCCGTTGGAGGAACCTGTAGTGGATCATCTTAAGCCTGCTACTAGCTGATATCCTGGCTGTGAGTGTGCAGCAGTATTGCCACTGTTCATCAGTGAGTGTGATAAGCAACTCAGCATTCCAGGACGCCCTGGCACCTGTCTCAAGAGGGTCACTGTCTGACCGAAGCCAGCGGTACAAGCCAGAGACTAAATGCGCCCCATCTTGCGAGCTAAGCAGAAAGTGTAGAGGGCACAGGAGTTCCGGCTCACGGGGATAATCTGGAAGGATATCCTTCATCCCCTGTCGGAGGCGAAGGTAGTAAAAGACGTCGAGTGGGGAGTGGTCTTGAGTGGCAAAGAAGTTTTCCATGGATTTGAAAACTTTATTCGCGAAGAGATCACCCCAGGTGACAATATGTAACCGGTCACAGAGCAGCTGGAAACCGCATTCCTGTAAGAGCGCGAGCGAGGGGTGAAATGTCAGGGGGAGAAGGGGAGAGTAAGGGAAGGAGCAGGAGAGTCTCCTGGCCAGGCGGCGCCAAGCGTCCAGGGTGCAGGAGACTGACGTGTTCGGAGTCTGGATCATCGACTCCGGACAATGAAGTAAGCCATTGAGCGGTATAGGATGCACTATCCAGTCCTCCACCGCGAGTTGCGGCATGAAGGGCGTGGGAACCATCCAATGAAATGCATAGTGGGCTTGCGCGCAGAGGTAGTAGGCTTCAAGGTCAGGGACATCGAATCCTCCGGCCTCGTAAGGCAGTATCAGTGTAGACCATTTCAACCGCGGGGCCTTGCCCCCCCAGAACAGGCGACAGAGTTCCGACTTCAGGGTCTTGAAGAAGAAAGCACCCGGGTAATACGGGACGTTGAGAAAGAGGTAGAGGAAACGGGGCAACACAACCATCTTGATGAGGGAGGCCCTACCGGCCATGGAGAGTGGCAGTGTAACCCAACGGTCGACCGTGGCAGCAAGGGACGTGATTGCCACTCCGTAGTTGGAGCGAAGGGTCTCTTCCCGATCCCGCGAGATTTGTATGCCTAGGTATCGCAAGTCTGAGCGGCACCATTCGAGAGGATAGTCGAGGGGAAAGTCAACTACAGAGTCGGTGAGGGGAAAGAACTGGGACTTGGACCAATTGATATGTATCCCCGACATGCCCCCAAAAGCTACAAATTCTCTCAGTAGAGGGTTGAGGTGAAGGTGAGGATATTTAACATAAAGGGTGATGTCGTCTGCATAGAGGGAGACATCTATTTGGCGTTGTAGGCACCGTACGGCACTCTCCCGATGCAGCTGACGGAGCCGACATGCCAGAGGCTCAACAGCAATCGCAAAAAGGAGGGGGGACAAAGGACACCCCTGACGTGTACCTCTCGTGATGGCTATCGAGTGGGAGAGACGACCATTGATGAGAACCCTCGCCGTCGGTCGTGTGTAGAGGAGCTGAATCCAGGAAAGAAATAGCTTGGGGAAACCCATACTCGACAGTACTGAAAATAAGTAGGGCCATTTGACCGAATCAAATGCTTTGGAAGCATCTAAAAAAACAGCAGCGACTAGGAGGTCAGGATGAACCGTGCGGAGGAGCGAAAATAAGGTGCGTAGGTTATGAGAAGTGGAGCGACCGGGAACAAACCCCGACTGGTCTGGCAATACAATCCTGGTCATGAGCAAGGACAGCCTAGTAGCCAGAACCTTGGCTAGTATCTTTACGTCGCAATTCAGGAGGGAAAGGGGACGGTAGGATCCACAGGATCCAGGGTCTTTACCAGGTTTAAGGAGGGAGGTGATAACTACTTCGCGCATAGAGCCTGGGAGGATGCCATCAGCGAGCGATTCCTCGTACACTTCACGGAGGACCGGGGCCATGATGTCTATATATGTTTTATAAAATTCGGCCGGTATGCCATCCAGCCCAGGCGCCTTACCATTTTTAAGGGACATAATGGCTTCCCTAATTTCGTCCAGTTCGAACGGAGCCGCCAAGAAAGCCCTGTCGCCATCACTAAGCCAGCAAAGAGCCACCTCACTCAGATAGTCGGCGTAGGGCATCTCCGCCGAAGCCTTGGTGGTGTATAGATTGTGGTAATGTGAGGTGAAGGTGGCAAGTAGTGCTTCCGAATCCCTAACCGTGTGACCCTGGTCATCAGTGAGCTCTAGAATGGCATTGCGATCACGGGGGACCCGTGTCAAGGCCGCCAGAGCCATACCCGGGCGGTCCCCCTCACAATATCTCCGAGCCTGCCAGTGCTTTCCCTTGAATTTTGCCTCCCTGTCAGCTTCCTCTTCATATATGGTCAATGTGACCCTGAACTCAGCATGTAATGCAGGATCAGCCTCGTCGACCATACGATTCTCCAATGCTCGCAACTCCCCATGAAGTTTACGGATCGTGGCCTGTATGTCCCGGAGGACCCCAAAACTCTTAGCTATACAATATCCCCTGACAGTTACCTTAAAGGCCTCCCAGATATGTTCCACTGACTCGACCGACCCCCTGTTCCTCGGAAAGAAATCCGTTATTTCCTCCCCCAGCTCAGAGCGGAACAAGGCATCCAACAGAGCCGCCGGCTGTAGGCGCCAATGAGGTCTAGGGCAATCCCACCCAGGTAGTCTAGTGTGCAGCAGGACAGGGCTATGATCAGAGTACGTCCTTGGTAGGTGTGTGACTGTCGATACTCCAGGCACGACTCCAGGGGTGACAAGGAAGTAGTCTAGTCGTGCCCAAGTGCCAGTCTGTGAGGTGAAGTGAGTTCCCTCCTGTCTTACCGGCTGTAAGGACCGCCATATGTCTACCAGAGCCCCTTCCGTGATGATACCCTCGAGGGCCTCCCTTGCCTTGGGTTTATAGTGGGCAGCCCCATCTGCTCTGTCCATGCTGGGTACCAATGCCAAATTGAAGTCCCCGCCCTAGATGATATGGCGGGAGCCCACGTCAAGGATTTTACCCCAAAGAGTAGTGAAGAAGGTGGGTGTGTCCACGTTAGGTGCATAGCAATTAACAAAGGTGACAGTGTCATGGCCCATTCTCCCCCAAAGTAAAGCGTAACGACCTCCTCCATCTGTCAGTTCCCCGCATTTGTGAAACGGGACAGTGCCCCGGAGTAGAATAGCAACCCCCCTGGCATACGTGGAATAGGAGGAGAAGGTGCGAGTGTTAGCCCATTTACATGCAAAGGTGGCCCGCCCTTGTGGCGACAGGTGTGTTTCCTGGAGCATGGCAACATGTACATTATGCCTGGTGAGGTATGCGAGCACATCACAACATTTCCTAGCATTATTGAGCCCACGGACATTCCACGACATACAGTGTAGCTGTGTTGCAGACCCTAAGACCGACATTTAGTGTAGTATATTGGAACATCACTTCTCGAGCAGAGTAAGGCAGCCGTTCTTAACTGACTCAAATCCATGTGAGCAATATGAAATGACATAGTCCAAAACAACTTTCGGTGTGTAGGCCTCCCCCCCCAACGAACCCCCTCCCCCACCCACTACAGCGCCCCAAACTTGTCTGCAGCCATCCATTCCCGCCCTCAGACCCTCCCCCCCACCCCCACCCCCAACATCCAATTCTAACACATTAACAGTCAACATGGGGTACACCCGATGGGGTAACGACATCAAGGGCGCACAGCCGCTATACCCGCCGATGGCCTCCAAAACTATACCGCCCTCGGTGGAGGCCAGGTCTAGGCAAGCGGAACTTGGTATACATTACCACAGATGCAGCCAGACACCGCCATGTCATGTTGAAGAGGCAGTCACTTCAGAGCACGTAGGGCAAATAGGCAGCATACCTGCTCTAGATAGTCAAAGGTTTAGTTCAGGTAATCGTTCATGGTCAGTGTTCGTTCCCCGCAGCAGAAGGATCATCATCCCCTGAGTCAGCAGCAGCAGCATGGTCACTTCCTCTGGCCCTGCGGAGTGATTTCAAGTAGTCTTCGGCTTTTTGGGGATTTGTGAAGAAACGTTGCTTCCCCTGATGCGTGATCCGTAGCTTCGCTGGGTAGAGTAGGGCATAATCCAGTTGCGCTTCGCGTAATTTCTTCTTCACAGGGAGAAATTTACGCCGTTCCTCCTGTACCATGGGGGTGAAATCCGGATAGATAGAAAAAGTGACGCCATCGTACTGAAGGGATCGTTGAGTGCGAGCAGCTCTCAGTGCCACATCGCGGTCACGGTAGTTTGACAGTTTAGCGATGATTGGCCTGGGTGGCAGGCCAGGTTTAGGGACAGGCGCTAGTGACCAGTGTGCTCGCTCAACAATGAACTGCGGAGAGAAGGCATCCTCGCCTATGGATCCCTTGAGGATCTTCTCGACGTAGAGCTCCATCCTGCCCGTGTTGGTGGACTCCGGAACACCCGTGACGCGGATGTTGTTGCGTCGGCTACGGGCTTCCAAATCTTCATTCTTTGCCGCTATAATCCTAAGAAGATTGTCCATGCGGGCTAATTGAGTGGTATGAGTGGAAGCAACATCGTCTGCATCGGAGATACGTTGCTCCGTGGCCCTGAGTCGTTCCTCATGCCGATCCACCCTGTGGGCCAAAGCGTCAAGTCTAGCGGTTACACCATCCACCTTCTCCACCACGGTGGCGAATCCCTGTCGCATCTCTTGAAAGAGATGGTGTAGGTCGAGCTCCTTGGCAGGAGAGGGAAGAGTGGAGGTGGAAGCGGCGCCGGGGCTAGGGTCAGCAGGGACCGCCTTCGTGGGTTTCTTGGCGCCGTCGAAGCTGATTTTCGTTTGGCGGTTCTCAGGGTGTACCATCTTGGCTTCTCAGATCGGCGCCGCCGCCCGTCCAGGCCGCACCAGCACAGCACCAGCCGGGACCAGTCGAATAGGCAGGTCTAAGCACGTGGAGAAATCTGCCACAGACAACTTTGAGCAGGGGTGTCCAGCCGCAGCGCAAGAGGGCAATGCGGTACACGTGGTCCCAATGGTGGCAGGCAGGAGGGTCCTGGCCGGGACCAGTCAAATAGGCAGGTCTAAGCGCGTGGAGAAATCTGCCACAGACAACTTTGAACAGGGGTGTCCAGCTACAGCGCAGGAAGGCAATGCGGTACACGTGTTCCCAGTGGTGGCAGGCAGGAGGGCCCAGGCCGGGACCAGTCAAATAGGCAGGTCTACGCGCGTGGAGAAATCTGCCACAAACAACTTTGAACAGGGGTGTCCAGCCACAGCGCAGGAAGGCAATGCGGTACACGTGGTCTCTTTACGTGATTACTTTCCGTCTGCTTACCCACGCACACAAATCACTCTACGACATCGGACCAGATTGCCTCAACTCTCGACTGTCCTTCTACACCCCCTCCCGCCAACTTCGCTCTTCCAGCCAAGCCTTCGCCACTGTACCTCGCATCAACAAGACCACCATGGGAGGCAGATCCTTCTCATACCTGGCTGCCAAAACATGGAACTCACTCCCCGCTTGCCTTCGCCTCACCCAGAATCACCTAGCGTTCAGAAAGCAGCTTAAAACGTGGATATTTGACAAATAATCCTCCTCCCCTTCCTAAGCGCCTTGAAACCCTCTGGGTATGTAGTGCGCTATATAAATTTTATGACTTGACTTGACTTGACGTGGTCCCAGTGGTGGCAGGCAGGAGGGTCCAGGCCGGGACCAGCCAAGTAGGCAGGGCTAACCACGTGGAGAAGTCCGCCACAAACAACTTTGAGCAGGGGTGTCCAGCCACAGCGCAGGAAGGCAATGCAGTACACGTGGTCCCAGTGGTGGCAAGCGGGAGGGTCCAGGCCGGAGGTCCAGGCTGTCCGCCTCGCGGCTCTGATGAAGTAGAAGCACCAGCGGGTGCTGGCAGGGCTGCAGCAGCACGAGGGCTCCCCGGGGGGGTGGGCCCGGTGCTAGGTCAGTGCGCAGGGTAGTATACACGGCCCGCAGGCCTGCAGAGGGATGCGGGATGTTGTAGCGTAGGCAGCAGGCAAACCTGGCTGGGTAAGCAGGCAGCAGCAGTAGGATCCGTGTGGCGATGAGGCTGCAGGTGTCTAGGGGCCCCCATAAGCGCCCGGGGGGGACCAGGCGGGCCAGCAGGCACTGGGGCTTGAGCAGACCAGCCCAGAAGCGACGCGGGACCCCACGGTCCGCTCCGGCTGCAGCAGGTAGTAGGCGTGGGGCAATCACTGGAGGTAGGATTCACAAACGGAGCGCCACTCACCAAGCTCGGGACCGCAGCGGCAGTCTCTGGCAGCCGTTAGTAGTGGGCCTCCGCTCCGCCAGGTCGAACAGCTCCTCGGGGGGTCCACCATCCAATTGTCCGACGCAGGCACACCCAGCACCCGTCCGCAGTGGGGGACTAGCGACCAGGCAGCGGGCCCCCAGGTCGCACAGCAGACCAAGGATCAGACGGGGTGCACCCAGGTATCGCGAGCACCAGGGTAGGCGAGGCCTAGGGCCGCATGGCGAGCACCGACCTCACGTGGGACCTCACAGCCGGTCTCCTCGCCCAGCAGCAACCAGGGCTCCTGCCGGTCCGATTTCACCCGGCCAGATCTCCGCCTCCGGTGAAGATAATTAAACGGGCTCCGGGACGAGTGCAGAGCACAGTATTATGCTGCAAGTGGCGGGGTCAGGGGCGATGTCGGACATCTGTGGCAAAGGATAATTAGGGATCGATGGCCAAGGTGCGGGAGCTGCAGTGTTAAGCAGCCATTCCGCGTGTGCGCCCTCTAGCGCCCCCTTCAATGGCTCCTGCTTGGCAATGATGATGCAGTATGCACTCGTGATATTAAAGCCTGCCTTCAAGGGCGTGGTCAGATGAAATGGCCTTCTGGGTCTTGTAGTGCATACACCATGTACCTCGTGTGAGTTAATCATTGTGGCAGTTAATAAAAGTGCGATTAAAACCCATGTGGGCTTGTGAGCCTGTGGCTCTGGGTGTCCTCTTGTCTGTGGTCAGCTGCTTCTGGACACCACTCCCCCGTGTACTGATAGCACCATTGGGCGCAATCACGGGTCCGCAGCAAGCGGCAGGCTTTGCTTCCGCGACTGGGCTCAGCCGAAAAATATTCAAACAAAGAGTTTAGCCCTCAGTGGAAGAAGCCACAAGAATGGTAACATTTGGATCCATTTCTTTAAGGAGCAGCTGCAACAGGAGACACAGAGAGAACAGTCTCCATCTGTTCGTGTACAGCTAGACCGGTTTCGGGAGTCTATCCCTTCTTCAATGGCTCCTGCTTGGCAATGATGATGCAGTATGCACTTGTGATATTAAAGCCTGCCTTCAAGGGCGTGGTCAGATGAAATGGCCTTCTGGGTCTTGTAGTGCATACACCATGTACCTCGGGTGAGTTAATCATTGTGGCAGTTAATAAAAGTACGATTAAAACCCATGTGAGCAGGTGAGCCTGTGGCTCTGGGTGTCCTCTTGTCGGTGGTCAGCTGCTTCTGGACACAGCTCCCCCGTGTACTGATCGCACCGTTGTGCACCATCACGGGTCCGCAGCAAGCGGCAGGCTTTCCTTCCGCGACTGGGCTCAGCCGCAAAATATTCAAACAAAGAGTTTAGCCCTCAGTGGAAAAAGCCACAAGAATGGTAAAATTTGGATCCATTTCTTTAAGGAGCAGCTGCAACAGGAGACGCAGAGAGAACAGTCACCATCTGTTCGTGTACAGCCAGACCGGTTTCGGGAGTCTATCCCTTCTTCAATGGCTCCTGCTTGGCAATGATGATGCAGTATGCACTCGTGATATTAAAGCCTGCCTTCAAGGGCGTGGTCAGATGAAATGGCCTTCTGGGTCTTGTAGTGCATACACCATGTACCTCGTGTGAGTTAATCATTGTGGCAGTTAATAAAAGTACGATTAAAACCCATGTGGGCTGGTGAGCCTGTGGCTCTGGGTGTCCTCTTGTCTGTGGTCAGCTGCTTCTGGACACAGCTCCCCCGTGTACTGATCGCACCGTTGGGCGCAATCACGGGTCCGCAGCAAGCGGCAGGCGTTGCTTCCGCGACTGGGCTCAGCCGCAAAATATTCAAACAGAGAGTTTAGCCCTCAGTGGAAGAAGCCACAAGAATGGTAAAATTTGGATCCATTTCTTTAAGGAGCAGCTGTAACAGGAGACGCAGAGAGAACAGTCACCATCTGTTCGTGTGCAGCCAGACCGGTTTCGGGAGTCTATCCCTTCTTCAATGGCTCCTGCTTGGCAATGATGATGCAGTATGCACTCGTGATATTAAAGACTGCCTTCAAGGGCGTGGTCAGATGAAATGGCCTTCTGGGTCTTGTAGTGCATACACCATGTACCTCGTGTGAGTTAATCATTGTGGCAGTTAATAAAAGTACGATTAAAACCCATGTGGGCTGGTGAGCCTGTGGCTCTGGGTGTCCTCTTGTCTGTGGTCAGCTGCTTCTGGACACCACTCGGGAGAGTGGTGTCCAGAAGCAGCTGACCAGAGACAAGAGGACACTTAGAGCCACATGCTCACCGGCCCACATGGGTTTTGATCGTACTTTTATTAACTGCCACAATGATGAACTCACACGAGGTAAATGGTGTATGCACTACAAGACCCAGAAGGCCATTTCATCTGACCACGCCCTTGAAGGCAGGCTTTAATATCACGAGTGCATACTGCATCATCATTGCCAAGCAGGAGCCATTGAAGAAGGGATAGACTCCCGAAACCGGTCTGGCTGTACACGAACAGATGGTGACTGTTCTCTCTGCGTCTCCTGTTGCAGCTGCTCCTTAAAGAAATGGATCCAAATTTTACCATTCCTGTGGCTTCTTCCACTGAGGGCTAAACTCTTTGTTTGAATATTTTGCGGCTGAGCCCAGTCGCGGAAGCAAAGCCTGCTGCTTGCTGCGGACCCGTGATTGCGCCCAATGGTGCGATCAGTACACGGGGGAGTGGTGTCCAGAATCAGCTGACCACAGACAAAAGGACACCCAGAGCCACATGCTCACCAGCCCAAATGGGTTTTAATCGTACTTTTATTAACTGCCACAATGATGAACTCACACGAGGTAAATGGTGTATGCACTACAAGACCCAGAAGGTCATTTCATCTGACCACGCCCTTGAAGGCAGGCTTTAATATCACGAGTGCATACTGCATCATCATTGCCAAGCAGGAGCCATTGAAGAAGGGATAGACTCCCGAAACTGGTCTGGCTGTACACGAACAGATGGTGACTGTTCTCTCTGCGTCCATTCCTGTGGCTTCTTCCACTGAGGGCTAAACTCTTTGTTTGAAAAAAAAAAAAAATATATATATATATATATATATATATATATATATATATATATATATATATATATATATATATATATATATATATATATATATATATATATATATATATATATATATATATATATATATATATATATATTAATCCCAATTGAGCCAGTACACTATGTGTCCTCTAAATAGCCCCAAATAGAATCACATTTTTGCAGGGCTCGTATTCCCCTAACTCTGGCTAGAGCCTTCTCTCTTTCACCAGTTTCTCTCAAAATTACCCACCATTCGGCCGCTGAGGGAGGCTCAGGTGAAATCCAGGTCTGGCTATAGATAGTTCTGCATGCCTGTCATATCCAACCCTGCCTCTTGGGAGTACAATTTTTGACAGAAGATGACAAATTGGTCAGCAGTATCTTGGGGGGTGCCTGTATAATATAGTATTCTCTCCTTTAATAACTTTAAACATGGTTTTGGTGCAGTTATCAATTAGCTGATGAGAGAGCATTTTCCCAATTCGGTCTCCATATTCATATTGTAGTATCTTATGTTCTATGTAACTTGCAGCTTATTTCTCCTTTGAAGACCTATTCAATGCTACTCTTCCATCTATCAAAGAAGCAGACAGTGAGTCCTGATTTACCGCACCTTGACGGACAGCTTCAGCATGGTGAAGTTCAATGGCTATTATCTTTGGAAAGCCACTTTGCCTAAGATTTCACGTCCCTTGTTTTGCTGCCAGACATACTGCTGGGTAGCCTCCGTAATAGATGCCTTCATTTCATCCTACACTACACAAGGAGAGGCTGACCCCACATTATTCTCCAAATAGTCAGCTAGTATTTTAAAAATGAAAACCAGATAGTCAGAGTCATTGATCAATTAACGGGGGAATGAGAAAGACCGGGGTATTTTGGGCCCTGAATTAGCCGGAAAAGATAATAAATAGGATTGTGATCGGATGTAATCTGGGGGCACACCTCCTTATCAGAATTAGTCAGTATGCTATCTGAGACCCATGCCATGTCGATCCTGGAGTACTGTTGATGTGGAGCAAAATCGTATGTATATCCCTGGATAACTTGGAATAGGGAACACCACCCACCCTTTAAGGAGTCCAGCCGTCCTAGTTCCCGAATTGAAGCTCTCACCTTCACCATTCTGAGAGTGGACAAACGGCTAGTAGAGTCAATAGTGTATTCCACTACACAGTTAAAATCAACCATAATTACTCGTTCGCCCTGCCAGTCCAGTAATTGGTGGTTACCGTGATAATATCTTCGATCTCTGAGACCGGTGTTGGTAACTCCACGTTGCGGAGAGGTGTAAAAAGGGGCTTGGCCCCATTATACCTCTCTGCAACACAGTCCTCTGGCGCATACTGGAGGTTCCAGATGGCCTACTTGGCCCCCAGGGACCCCCAGTATTCAAGGGAATTACTTCTGCCTCTGCAAACTTACCAGAGGGCACGTTTGCAGAGTGGTGCAAGGAGGGGGCGTGGCCTCCTCCCCA
This sequence comes from Lissotriton vulgaris, assembly GCF_964263255.1. NCBI lineage: Eukaryota > Metazoa > Chordata > Amphibia > Caudata > Salamandridae > Lissotriton > Lissotriton vulgaris. The sequence continues at coordinate 149,957 of NW_028253818.1, forward strand.
ATTCCGTTTTATAAAAAAAAGCCCCCCTCCTCATGCCACTTAAGGCCCTGGGGACCCATCCCCCGGGGCCGGCCTGACTTCTATTTTTTTATTTTTTAATGTTTTGGGGAGGGGGACCCTGGCCATCTCGGTCCCTGCCGGCTCCCCACATCCTGCGGGTGCCAGCATTGCTTTTCTGCATGGGGAGCAGCTAACATGCTACTCCCCATACAGAAAAGTAATCAGCTTTGGTTTTTGGAAGAGAGAGCAGGTTTCCTGCTCTCTCTTTTAAAAACCAAAGCAGTTTGCTATGGTAGGGCCGGAGCCACGAGGCTACCGCCCTACCATAGAAACTACAGTTTCCATAGGAAATCAGCAACATTCTATTTGGAATAACTTTGGCCCCCGTCAACAAATCTTTGTGAAATTCTCCAAGAAGATGGGGCACTCCGCTCCTGTTCTGAAAGTTTTGGGGTGATTGGTCAAGCGAGGGCTGAGAAAAAGGGGGTACCAAAATGTGTTTCCCCATGCAATTTTCCATAGGGACCTTTAGACACGGCTACAGCACGGACTGCTGAACGGAATTACACCAAATTTGGCATAAAGGTTTGGTTCGCAGATTGCGCTTTTTGTTAAATGGTGTAAATCCGTTCAGTAGTTCCTGAAAAAATCAAAAGTAAAATAATAGAAATATCAATGGACGAAGTAGGGTATGAGGATTATGCACGTACCCTTACGAGCACGAGCTGCATGCTTATTGGCTGTCAACTGTCTGTAAAACACACCAAACCAGGAAGTGTTGGCAGCCATCTTGTGTCTCGTTAGAAGCGAGGCACAAGAAAACTGAAAAACAAGTGTGCAAAAGGCACAGAGGAGGCGGGATAGAAACACCCTGACGTCCTAGGCCTGCTCAGGGGGTCCCACAAGGACCCCCAAGGCCCAAAAAAATGTATTTTGTTTTAAAAATCACGGGAAAAGCGTAGGATACGAGTATCCCGCAAAAATAAACCAACCTGAAATCTGCTTTTTTCTACTTAGCCCCTGGGGGGCCAAGTCCCGGGGGCAATGTGCTTTTTTATAATGGGGGCCCAGAGGGGCCCCCCAGCCCTGGGGCCCTCCACCTCCGGAGCTTTAAACTTACGTATGCGGGGGGCTCGCGGCTCCCGCAGTCCCGGAGACCGCCACCTCCGGGGCTTCCCCGGGACCACCACCCCCGGGGCTTCTTTTATTTTCTAATAATGCGGGCCCAGAGGGGCCCCCCAGCCCTGGGGACCCCACCCCCTAGGGCTTTAACATTATGTATGGGGGGCTCACGGCCCCCCCAGCCCCGGGGACCGCCACCCGCCGGGGCTTCTAAAATAAATAAAAGAAACCGGTGTGGGGGGGCTCAAGCCCCCCCACACGCCCCAGGGACTGCCACCTCCCTGGGCACTACATTTTTAAATTGGGGGGTCCATGAATGACCCCCCAGCCCCAGGGACCACGACCCCCAGGGCTTTTAAATGTTGGGAGGGGGGCCGTGCAGCCCCCCTCCTGGAGCCTTGTGGTTGTCCTGGGGACTGAGGTTCCGTGACAATTGTAAGTGATGCTTCTGACTCGTACGAATATGGTCGAGTCTGGTATCTATGAACCGCAAATGACGAGTTTAGTAAGTGTGCGCAGTTTCGCTGTGCTAGCTTAAACCGTTCGTTTGTTATGTGGGTTTTTCACCTGTACCCACGGGTTCCATCTTAGATACGGCATCCATTTTGTCTCTTGCCCTCAAGTAGCCAGCGAACGGACGTTGCCCGCTTCGCGACCCTGGGACTCCCAAGATATTTGTGGAAGACACATGTTCTTTGTAAGTGTCTTTATGACAAGGGGGATGCTACTGTAAGGCAGATGGCGCCGCTTGAGGCTCATCTTGCCGCACGGGCTTATTGTCTCAGCCGTGCATCTCATTAGGCACGTCCCTTTGATGCCTGCAGCTCGTGTTTCCCGTTACCACCCCTTTTACACCCTTTCCGATCTCCCCACTGTCTCCGTCTTCCTCTACACCTGTCCTTGTTCCTATTCTCGATCTGTTTTACTGCTGATTGGAATTTGCTAATGGTGGGAAGATGGGTTTTTACAGTTGGGAACCACCAAATGTTTCCGCACTTATGTTCCGGACCTCATGTGTTTCAAAATGACCAAAGCGACCCCTCTGAGGGATAATTGTGGGAACCGGGTTGTAAACTTTTGTGTTCAATGTTATCCTATGGGTAAAAACTGTATAAAAGGAGCGATCCACAGAACCAATTTGAAGCAGTCTCCCCAAGTTGCACGCTGTGTACTTGTCGTGATCTCTGTGTTCCCTGCAGCAAATAAACCTTGAATCTTTGACGCCGAAGGAAGTGTCCCGTGTCTCTGTGACTTGTACGCCGGAGCAGGTTACCCACGAAGGTTTCAGGTGTTGTGCCCTGGCACCGCTGGGTCTTACAGAACCCAGTCCTTCAGTTGGCGCCCAACGTGGGGCTGCATCAGTGGTACCGGTCCAAGCCCGACGATCGTGAGGAACTTCGTGTGAAATCTCCGAGGGAAGGTGCACTCCGCTTCATCGATCCAGTTGTCGAAATAAGTGGCCCGAAGACTTTTCCCGCGAAGATTCCCGCCTCCGGACGGCTGCGACGGACTGCTGCCCTGACTGTAGACCTGTTTTGGCGCCTGGCGTAGACCTTGGTATAGCGAGACGATTGACGGGCCTTCCTGGTGACGCCATCGATCTTTGAGTTAAGTATTTGTGGGTCGCTCCCATAGCTCTTGGTTGTTGACACTTTAGCGAGTGTTTTTGTTATACACGCTGTGTGAGTGTTTTTGTCGGTGACACTTTTTGCTAGCGTACTTTGTTGTGTTGTTTGACGACTGCAGCCGCCAAAGACCGAGGGTTTTGTTCCTTGCTGGGACTTGGTAAATCCCGTAACCCTTGAAGTTTGTGAAACTCGGCTAGTGTGCAAGATGCCTGGTCGCAGTACTTTGTTCAGTTGTTTCAGACCTTGTGGTGCGGATTCCCGACTGGAGGACTCGTGTCCGATACCTCCGGTTGGAACTCCTACTTATGATCTATATAGCAAACATGGGCTAGGCCCGATTACCTTTAACGATTATTGGATTAAATATACAAAGAAGGACGGCGACCTTCGTTGGCCACCTCACGGTAGCTTCGAGGCGTCAATCTTAGATAATCTAGAAATGAAATTGTTCGAAAGAAAATCAAGGCCGGCCATGTTTGATGCCTTTCGGTTGTGGCGCAAAGAAGCCCGACAGAAAGAAATCAGACAGAATAAACGTAATCAGCGAGATAATGTTGCTACCATAGTGAAGAAAGCAGAGCAGTTTCAGCGTGATAAGGAGGATAAGGATAAGGAAGTGTTTGAGAGACTACAGCGTATGACCATAGATAAATGTTATCCTGCTTTGCCTACGGAGTCGGATAAGAAGGAAGAGGCAGTTGAGGATCCTTTAATGTCCTATCTTATGAAGTCGCCACCACCGTACGTACAGGGTACCGCAGCTCCTGTGGCCCCTGCCGTACCTGTTCTCCCACCTATTCCTCCTCCACCTGTTCCTCAACCTGCACCCGTTCTTCCGACTGTTCCTGCTCCTTTGTCTGCTTCTATCCCTACTGCTCCTCCGCTTCCTCATACTCCTGCTCCCGCTGCTGCTCCTGTTTTGTTAACCCCTGCTGTCGCTACTGTTTCTACTCCTTCACTTGTTAGTCCTGTGTCTTATACTTCTCCCTCTACTCGTTCTCGTAGTTCTCCTCTTGCCGCTAGCTTCTTTCATTCGCTTGGGCCTGTTCATGGGTCCGCTAGCTCCGGTGGTCCTCAAAGACGTAGTCAGCTTCCTGGAAACAGAGAACGCGTTGCGCTATATAATATGGCAATGGGTTGGATGGTAAATCCGCAGAGAAATCCGCCACGTGTTGTACTCGAAACATTTTGTCAATTTAATATACCTACCCAAAGATACGTGTTCGATGAAATGTGTAAGTTCCTTCGCGATCAGATAGAGGCTGATGCGCCTGACGAGGTGCTGACCGCCCTGTCTGAGCTTCAGCTCCAGTTTTCACATGGACTGATAGTAGATACTAATGTTCGACGTGCTGTTGAGCGGTTGTTATCTCTTCGCCCCGCTCCGATACCTCATGCATTGTTTGTTGAGGATCTTGAACCACAACCAGACGAATCTGGCCAATATCCTATGCGTGAAGTTCCGCCGGTTTGGATACCAGCTGATGCTAATGCTAATCCTCCGGTAGTGGCGCATTTCCAGAAAGTGTGGATACATCTCCCATGGAAACGTTCGGAAGTGCTACAGGTGAAGCAATCTTTGCCTGATCCACGCAAAAATCCTACTGGGTATTACAAGGAATTATCGCAGCTTGTAGATGCTACAGTAATGAATCTTGCCGATATTGACATGTTGTTCGGCAATGTCGTACCGCAACCGGTATGGGCTAAGATTCGTCAACAAGATCACGCAAATGAATTAGGTGGTGATTGGGCTGCCATTTTAGCGGCAGACGCCGGACAAGTAGCTGCTACTAAACCCGACCAGTTGATTCTTGACCTTCCTCAAAGGATTATTACGTTAATGAAAACTCTTATGCCAGCTATGAAGGTGAACTGGGACAAATTGTCAGCTTGTAAGCAGAAGAAAGATGAGAGTGTTTCCGACTTCTTTACGAGGTTCGAGGAAGCATTCATCGACCATAGTGGTCAGGATATGGGTTCCGAGGGTGGACAGAGGTTGTTTGTGGATAAATTTGTGTCGAACTTATTGCCCGACTTGAGCAATAAATTAAAGAATTCGGAAAGTGCATGGGCCGTTTCTACCTCAGCTCAGATATTGGCTACAGCACAATATTATGAGAATAGAGAGAAAGAAGAGAATGACCGTGCTGATAAAAAGACGAAAGAGCTAAAAACTAAAGTGTTGCTTCAACAAGCATATCCTCCACGTTCAAATCAGAACAATTCACAACAGAATCGATCGCAGTCACAATCGAATCGGTCGCAGCGGCGTAATGATTCCTCCTCCCAAAGATCATCGTTAGGGTACAATCAATGTGCATATTGTAGACAGGAGGGACACATTAAATTTAATTGCCCTGTTTTGAATGAACGTAACAGTGGTAACTCATCTAAAGGAGGTCGTGGTGGTTCGCAACAGGCGTCACGTGGTAGAGGTCGTGGTGCTCAGAATGATCGCTCAGACAACTCATCCAATTCTAATAATTGTTTCGATCAACGTGGATCATCGCGAGGACGATCTGCGCAGTACAATGTAGACGATTATTATGTCGATCAGGGAACTGACGACAGTAATTACTAGGACAGCCAAAGGCAAGGAGAGGGAGTGGTATCAGTTCCGGTTGATCAGAGAGGGCCTTACGTCGCAGTTGCTACATCGGGCGTCGTTGAGCCTTTTCTGTTGGACACTGGTGCAGCGAAAAGTTCTATCCAGCATTCGAAACTCCCTGGCGCACCTTTGTCTGGCTTAACAAATGTTTCCGTTGGATTCTCTGGCGCCCCCGTTAGCAATCCAGTTTCACGCCCTTTGCCCCTTCAAATTGGGCCACGTGAGCTAGAAGCTCCGTTGATTTTAACCACGGGTTGTGGCGAGAATCTCTTGGGCCTGGATTTACTTAAACGTTTGTACGCAACTTTGTATTGTTCTCCTGCGGGTGTAAAGCTTACGTTAGGAGAGAGGGTTGTCTCTCCTATGTACTTGTCTCTTGATGAGCTTCCACCGGAATTGAGTTCTCTTCCTGCGTCTTTGTGGGCGACGGGTCCAAATGACGTGGGCCTACTTGATATCTCCCCTTATGTTGTTCAGTTGAAAGCTAATGTGCGATTGCCACGTATTCCCCAGTATCGTATCTCCCTTGATGGTGAACGAGCACTGTTGGCGATCATCTATGATTTGATCGAGAAAGATGTTATTGAAGAGACTCGGGGAAACGTGTGCAACAGTCCTGTACTGCCTATTCTTAAACGCACAGATCCTACAAAACCGCCTGTTTATCGTTTTGTTATCGATTTACGGGAGGTGAATAAAATTGTGGTTCCTCAATTTCCTGTTGTGCCTGACATTACGGCGCTACTGACTCTGATTCCAGCCACTGCATCATGGTTTTCGGTGATTGATTTGAAAAATGCGTTTTTCAGCATCCCGATTGCCGAAGAGAGCAGGGACCTTTTCGGTTTCTCTCTCGGTGGACGAAGCTTCCGGTTCAAACGCGCTCCTCAGGGCTACTGTGAAAGCCCATCGATTTACAGTCAAGCCTTGAAGGGTCAACTGGATGCGTTTCGGTTGCCGGTTGGTGCGGCCTTGATCCAATACGTCGATGACCTATTGGTGGCTGCCGATACTCAGGACATTTGTAAAATAGCTACGGTATCATTGCTGCAACATCTCTGTGAGCTAAATCATAAGGTGTCCCCTTCTAAACTCCAATATTGTTGTCGAAAAGTAACCTACCTAGGTCACTTATTGTCAAAGGAGGGAAGGAGGTTGACCCCAGAAAGAATTGCAGCGATTGCACGAATGGCTGTGCCAAAAACCCAAAGAGATGTGCGTGCCTTTCTAGGTATCACGTCGTACTGCAGGCAATGGATTCCTAACTTTTCATTGCTAGCGAAACCATTGGTGGCTCTCACGTGCAAGGATGTTTTGACTCCTTTACCATGGACGGAAGAATGTCAGAAAAGTTTTTCTGAACTGCGTGATTCATTGTGTTCGGCTCCTGTGTTGGGTACTCCTGACTATAGCAAGCCGTTTACATTATATGTTCACGAGAGAGAAGGTTGTGCTTTGAGTGTCTTGACGCAACCTTTTGGTGGTAAGCAGCGTCCATGTGCATATTTTTCCTCGACCTTGGACCCAGTAGCTAGAGCATTGCCGAGTTGTTTACGAGCAACAGCGGCAGCTGCGGTCTCCATCCGACAATCAGCAGGATTGGTCATGGATAATATGCTTACGGTGATGGTTCCGCATGCAGTCGATACTCTTTTAAATCGTACGAAAACTCAGCACTTGACGAGTGCGAGGTTGTCTGGGTACGAATTGACGCTCTTGGCAAGCCACATTCAGATCAAACGTTGTAATGTTCTGAATCCGGCAACTTTGTTACCAATTAGCGCAGAGTCAGACGAAGTAGCAGAACATGACTGCTACTTGAGGACTGAAGAAGAAACGAAAGGTCGAGTGGACCTTAAAAACACCCCATTAGAAGATCCGGATGGTACCTTGTATGTGGATGGGTCATGTTTTAAGTTGCCGAATGGTGATGTGACTACGGCTTATGCAGTTGTAACATTGAATACTGTTGTTGAGACTGCAAGATTGAATCAGAATTCTGCCCAAGCTGCGGAGCTGATTGCTCTTACTAGAGCATGCGTGTTAGCAAAAGGTAAACGTGTGAATGTGTACACCGACAGCCAATACGCTTTTGGTGTAGCGCATAGTTTTGGACGATTGTGGCGAGAGAGAGGTTTCTTGACGTCGCACGGTACGAAGATTCAGCATGGCCAGCTTGTGAATGATCTTTTGGATGCATTGACTTTGCCTACGCAAGTTGCGATTGTTAAATGTAGTGCGCATCGTAAGGTGACGGATGATGTTGGTCGTGGTAACGCGTTTGCAGACGAGATTGCTAAGGAGACTGCCCGGAACCTTAGCACTCGAATGTATGTGACGAGTTCGGTTAGGTGGCCCACGGAATCGAGTATTTGTGAAGACACCATCGAAAGTGTGAAAGAAATTCAGAATGAGGCCACCGAGACTGAAAAGGCGAAGTGGAAAGAAAGTACGGGAAAGTTGGATGCGAGTGGTTGTTGGATTGATTTGTCGGACCAGAAAAGATGGTTGTTGCCTGATGCGTATGTGCTGGCCGTTGTGACAATGGCACATGGGTTAGCGCATATTAGCGTGAAAGGCATTTGTAAATTATTGTCGCCTGTGTGGAAGAATGATGGAATTACGAAATGTGCTGAACGATTGGTGAAGAATTGTATGGTGTGTATGATGTACAATCCTGGCAAAGGAACCCCAACTCCTCCTGGCAGTTTTGCTCCCCCTTCGTATCCCTTTGAGGTGATTCAATTGGACTTCATCCATATGGAGCGATGCAATAACCTGAAATACGTTTTAGTTGTGGTTTGCGCATTCTCCCGATGGATTGAGGCCTATCCTCTCAAAGACAATACTGCTTTGTCTACTGCGAAAATCCTATTGAAGGAATATTTTCCTCGGTATGGAATGCCTAGAGTCGTGTGGTCAGATAACGGAAGTGAGTTTGTTGGAAGTGTGATGAAGAGTGTGTGTAAGGGCCTTGGAATAAATCAAAAATTCCACAGCGCCAATCATCCCCAGTCAGCTGGATTGGTTGAAGGGTACAACGGCACCCTTAAACTAAAGCTAGCGAAGATTCAGGCTACGACTGGTCTTCCGTGGCCTGACGCTTTGCCCTTAGCATTATTGTCAACTAGGGCGACTGTACACTCCCGAGTAGGGCTTAGTCCCTACGAAATAGTGTTCGGCCGTCCTGCGAATGTGTGGGGGGTTCCTAGGCCAGGACTGTTTTCTGATCTTGGGTATCCAATGTTGATTGACTATTTACATGACTTGACTGCTAAACTGAGGTTAATTCACCAACAGGTTTACGACGCATTGCCAACGCAGACGGAGGGTCCAGGCCACCAGCTTCAGCCCGGAGACTGGGTGGTAACACGCAACTTTTCACGCAAGAATAATCTGGACCCGAGGTTTACTGGACCCTACCAGGTGCTCCTGGCCACGAGGACTGCCGTTCGTCTTGAGGGGCGTAAAAATTGGGTGCATGCCACCCATACGAAGCGAGTCCCTATCCCTTTGCCGGCAGACCCGTGGGTAAGGAAAGGCATTGCGTCAACAGAAACTGAAATATTGCCGGCGTTTGTGCCTTTTAGCGACGCACAGCCTGTTGGAGAATCCTCAGCGCAGCAGAAAGACACTGTTGAACAATTGTCAGCAAAAGACTCGAGAACGGAACAATCAACTGATCAGCAGGACGCTGTCTCTTCAACGGATCCTTTGTTCGACGAGCAGACACGTCCCGGGAGACATCGATATTCTTTGCGATCTCGCACTAAGGACAAATAAAATATCTTGCTTTGATAAGTTTGACAACTGCATTATCCCCGTTTCCCGTGATCCGCTTGAGCATTCGTATTATTGACATTTTTGTATATATTGAGCTTCTTCCTTGTATCTTTTTATTTCCACAGCCGAGAGACTTTGTGCTTGTATATACATATTGTGTATTGAAGGCGCGCGTACTTCCTTCTGGATAGTAGGTCTTGACGTTAGGTTAAAGGCCGTCGGTTCCTGGGAACTCCTGGGGATTGACTATTGCTACACAGAACGAAGTGCGCCAAGAAACGTTGCGGACGGTCATAGGGAATGGCATTCTCGAAGCTGAATGATTTGGAGGACGCTAAGGCGCACAGGTTTAAGCTGCAGCAACTCAGTCGTACCAAATGTTTTATATTCCAATTGTTTGTGTTATTTTTGACTGCTTCTGCATTATTGGTGGGTGGGGTGTACTATACGATGTCTTACTTCTTACCTGCTACACCTATCCCTACTCCTTACCCTAATCTTACCTCTACTGTTTCTCCCCATTCCTTTCATATGTTACCGGAGCACGAGCAGGCTAGACGTGTAGAATTCCGCAACAATTCCTTTATTCAGCTCCTCCATCAACATCAGTTAGTGGTTAATACTACTAATTGTTGGGTGTGTGGGTTGATGCCACATACTACGGATAAGGGAATTCCATATCTGGTGTTACCGTATAGTTCCCAAGGGTCAGCTCGAGCATTCCAAACAATGTTTCGAAGCGCACTGGGTTTCCACCCCATTCGAGAACCACGTTCCCCCTACTCTGGTCCTACCTCGTATCAGAAGCCTTTGTCGATAGCCATAGAGGATTTAGATAGCGATATCTATGATCCCTCGCTTATCCCTGAAGAAGAAGTACAAGCCTATAGGGTCCTAAGTAGAGGTGAATATAGTGTGTTCACTAGCGAAAAGCAGCTTAAAAGCTCGCCTCCAATATGGGTCGTTCCCCACACTGGTAATTTCTGTCTTATGGGTCGTGGCCGAAGATCGCAAGCCCGACTTGGAGCAAGTGCTTGCACTGAAAATTACATTCTGCCGATGTCCTCGTCCCCTGTGTTTCTGGCTGCCAAGGGTACATACTTTATCTGCTATGATCGTGCATATGCATGGTTGCCCGCTGACTTCATGGGCTCATGCTTCATTGCAAATCTGTTTCCTCCGACGTTCACTGTAGATGCCGATTATCACAAGACTAGAGTTGTGAGAGGCGTAATTAGCGAAGAGGATACTGCCGGTCAAGAGGCAGGAGACTTTTTCAAGGGTTTCCTCCCGTTTTGGGGACCTATGGTTAACAGTAGGAACCTGAGACAGTTGACTCGAGTGGTAGAATCAACAGCTAATATTACTGCCAGTGCCCTTGGTAATATCACCACTGAACTTCAGGCGGAGAGACTTATGACGTTGCAAAACCGTATGGTTTTAGATGTCATCTTAGCAGATCGAGGTGGGGTATGTAAGGTGATCCATTCGAGCTGCTGCGTTTTCATTCCAGATAATGCTCCAACTGTCTATCAAGCCATCTCGAGGTTGCATAAGATCTTCGAATCCATACACGTGAATGTAGGGGATTGGACGCTGCTAGGATGGTTTTGGGGCCTGATGTCGACTTGGGGTTGGAAGATTCTGATGATCATCGGAGTTGTGGTAGTGTTCCTGTTCACGTGTTGCCTTTGTGTGCAGTGTGGTCCTGCCTTATGTGGCCTCTGTGCTACAACGTGTATGAGACAACCATCTGTTACCAAGGGAACTCAGTTGGACAGAGTTATGCTACAGCAACATCTCGATGGTCTGATGAATATCGAGTATGATTCCGACTAGTGCTTGCCTACATGAGGGCAAAAGGAGCGTCTGAGGTTCCGTGACAATTGTAAGTGATGCTTCTGACTCGTACGAATATGGTCGAGTCTGGTATCTATGAACCGCAAATGACGAGTTTAGTAAGTGTGCGCAGTTTCGCTGTGCTAGCTTAAACCGTTCGTTTGTTATGTGGGTTTTTCACCTGTACCCACGGGTTCCATCTTAGATACGGCATCCATTTTGTCTCTTGCCCTCAAGTAGCCAGCGAACGGACGTTGCCCGCTTCGCGACCCTGGGACTCCCAAGATATTTGTGGAAGACACATGTTCTTTGTAAGTGTCTTTATGACAAGGGGGATGCTACTGTAAGGCAGATGGCGCCGCTTGAGGCTCATCTTGCCGCACGGGCTTATTGTCTCAGCCGTGCATCTCATTAGGCACGTCCCTTTGATGCCTGCAGCTCGTGTTTCCCGTTACCACCCCTTTTACACCCTTTCCGATCTCCCCACTGTCTCCGTCTTCCTCTACACCTGTCCTTGTTCCTATTCTCGATCTGTTTTACTGCTGATTGGAATTTGCTAATGGTGGGAAGATGGGTTTTTACAGTTGGGAACCACCAAATGTTTCCGCACTTATGTTCCGGACCTCATGTGTTTCAAAATGACCAAAGCGACCCCTCTGAGGGATAATTGTGGGAACCGGGTTGTAAACTTTTGTGTTCAATGTTATCCTATGGGTAAAAACTGTATAAAAGGAGCGATCCACAGAACCAATTTGAAGCAGTCTCCCCAAGTTGCACGCTGTGTACTTGTCGTGATCTCTGTGTTCCCTGCAGCAAATAAACCTTGAATCTTTGACGCCGAAGGAAGTGTCCCGTGTCTCTGTGACTTGTACGCCGGAGCAGGTTACCCACGAAGGTTTCAGGTGTTGTGCCCTGGCACCGCTGGGTCTTACAGAACCCAGTCCTTCAGGACTGCTACCCCCCAGGCCAGGCTCCTGCAGTATCCCGGGGTGCCTACCCCCAGGACACTGTAGTTTGCTATGGTAGGGCGAGAGCCTCGCGGCTCCGGGCCTACCATAGCAAACTGCTTTGGATTTTGGATTTTGGAAGAGAGAGCAGAAAACCTGCTCTCTCTTCCAAAAACCAAAGACAATTGCTTTTCTACATGGGGAGCAGCATGTTAGCTGTTGCTGAGGGAGAAGGGGGGCCCCCTCCTGGAGCCGTCGACGGCCCTGGGGACCTCTGATAGAGCGCGCAGGTCACCCGACTACTTTTCTTACCAAATATGCACACTTGGGCCCATAAGAATATTTTCATTACCCATTATTCAGGTAACCTACACTTTACTACTTTCTCTGGGGGTATCGCTGCATGGATGTATGACGTTATAACGCATACTTTTACCACGTATACCATTACAACGTGGTATTTACAACGAATACCGTCAGAACACATAGCGCTTAGAGGTGCTGGATAGTGGTAAGTATAATTTTATATTCCAACTCCAGTCCCCGTGGACACTAGGGAAGGTGTTGGATATAAAATTATACTTATTCCCTATCCTAGAGCGCCCCCCAGCGCAATGCGTTGTAATGGTATGCGTGGTAATGCCTGCGTTGTAATGGTAGTGCATGGTAAAAACTTCGTTGTAACAGTTGTATACCCGCTGCATTCACCATCGTAGCCGATTATTGTGGAGCTATCTGGTTCTTCACCCGTTGAGACTATGACTAGCAAAAATCAAAAGTCACTACCGTCCCTTCCCGCCCTTTTGTTTCTTTTACATCTACGGACAGAAGGATATCTGGACTGCATTTCGGTGAGGGAGGTCTTACCGGTGGCCGATGCTTGCAGAGACTCAATGTGTTCGACTGGTCTCATATTAATCTTAATTGAACTTCCTACGAACTTTGACTCTCCTGGGGCGGTGATGGGGTTACCGGACAGAGTCCGCATGAAAGATCGGAGGGGTCAAGGATGAGACTGTTGGTCTGGGTCTGATTTCGGGGCTTTAAAGGACAAGGGATTCACTAACGTAATTCTTGCGGGATGTTGGGCGATGTTCAACGTCTCCCCTGTCTGGCTCTGTCTATAATATTTTTGAGTGCTCTGTGGTCTTAGGACAGGGTTTGTTCGTTTCAGGCGGGGGGAAAGGTGACCGGGAGTTTGTATGACATTCTCCTCCTCCATTCTTCTTTTACTTTTTGTAGTTTAGTTATTCGGGCGACAGGCACGCTGCTAGTTGGGGTTAGGCGAAAGCCACATGCAGGGGTGCCGGTTGGGGGGATGGGTCTATAGTTTTGGTAGTTAGTTTAGTTTTTATGGTTTCTTTATCTCATGCTTTCCTTTCACTTTTCTTTCATAACGTTGGGGTATTATCCTGATTTCGTATGTATTCCGGTATCTGGTAACCGTACTTCTTTTTCTATCCTGGCGTCAATGGGTGGGCGGGGTCTGTGTGCGGGCGACTGCGTTGGGTTATAGATTGCTTTGTCGTACATCCTGTTTTGTGCTTGCTAGCACAGGCGCCTCGGTCGTTCCCTTTAAATTGATCTGTGATTATCTTATTTTTGTACCTGCTCACTTTATCATAGTGTTTGAAGATATGGTACCAGATATGTCTGTTTCTTTTTCCTCGCTTTTAGGTTGGGGGGCTTAAACATAAAATGAAACCTTCGTCTTATCCTGTAACGTATTTTGAGCTCAATACAATGTTTGTCCTGATTCGCTGCCGGACCTCAAGGTTGTCGGCCGAAGAGCTGTGTCATTTGATGATATAGTGGGTCTTATTCTTGTGTTGCAGCCGGCCCCTGCGGTTGTTGGCCTGTGCTTGTAATTTTATTGAACTGAACAATAAAGGTTTTAAAAAAAATAATAATAATTGGAAAAAAAGAGGAGGAGAAAAATAAGGAACTCTCTAATTTAGATTAACAGACTTTCACAACTTCCCTAAAGGCGGGTAAAGAAAGGGAACATACTCAACTTCCGAGAGCAGTCCGTAGGCTAGCTGACATGGGGTTTTTAATTGCGCGCAGAGTAGTAGCATGCTGCTGGATGAGAGGACCAAAGCCGACACCTAAGAGATGGGCACATGATATGCTGTACTGCTGTACACACGCCGAGAACTATTGTGAACTCCTTCCCCCAACCAGTAGACCCAAGAATTTCTGGGGGCTTTACCACACTTATTTAGCGGCTCGGGCTGACAGCACTGCTGCGGGGGGCCTCAGGGGACCTAAGAAAGCTGGACGCTATGTCTGACATACCTGGAACGTTGAGCACTCTTTTGCTTTAGGGACCGGGTGCTGGGAGTTTTGACACTGGAGTTTCCTGGCGCTGCCTGGATAATATATGTCTGCAAACATACGTACCTTCAACACCGCCTGCCCTAATGAATGGGTTGTTGGCTAAATGGCTGTGTAATCATTGGAAACTGTGAGGACAGGTGTCTGATGCTAAGTGGATGCACTGCACAATTGGCGGGAGGGGGAGGGTGGATGCACTGCACAATTGGCGGGTGGGGGAGGGGGGAGGGGCATGTTAGTAAGTCTGTACCTTGTATCTGAAAGCTCTATAAATAAAATATATTTTTTTTAAAAGAAAGGGAACATACTAATGAAAGTAGACTTTCGAAATTCACTAACGGTTCAGAGGAAACAAAACGTATGCAATTTTACTTATCCAGATATGTTTATTCTCTATAGGGAGGGTAAGAATGGAACAAACTATATATGCAAAACGATTTAGTATTGGACTAAAGGTAGGTAGAAAGTGGAACATACTATTAGAAAATAATGCATGAAAATCTCATTTATAGAAAAACAGAGGAGAAAAAGGAACATATGCAATTATGCTTTATTCGAGACGTTAGAAAGGGAATTTAGAAAAACGAACACCCACACCTCTTTATATTTACCTAGGCTAGATTGAAGATGAACCCTGGCCACGGGTCGGTTGGAAAAGGCGGGAAAGGACCCTCAAGGATTTAGGTTGCCCGTAGGCGAACAGGTACAGCTCATGGACAGTCAGGACAGGATAACCCTAGGATTTGGATCAGGACCGGGTTCACCAAAGGGTACGACCAACACCAGCAGCTTCGGTTGCAATGCCTGCGCTACTCCCTCTCTGCAAGGAATCTGCCAATAACCCCGATTGGGTTCTCGAATCTCCCAGCACTTAAGGTTCCCAAAACCCCGACTGGGTCTGTGGAAAATACGGACAGAGGGCTCCGCAGCTCCCTGTATCAGTCACCTATAGAGTATGTTGGGTCAGTGACAGGTCAGCTATTCGGACAAGTCGGACAATTTCTCTAGCTAAACCTAGGCTAGTTATACTGTTTTTTGGGTCAGTGTATCACCCCCCAATGTTGCAAGTGAAAGAATCCCCAAGTTCTGATTGGACAAAGGAGGAGGTTAAGTCATCACACCACCTAATTTTTAGACTTTCTCAGGCTTAATATTCATTTTCGTACCCACCCCCTTACATTCTAGTTTCCCATGGCATATGGTTTACAGAAGACAATGGTGTATACAGTAGTTTATTACAATTGTAGCGATCTGAGGTACAGTTCAGCTTCGTCCTGCTGGGTTACAGGTCGGTTCCCAGGAGCATCTTGGGTGAGGCTGCCAGCTGGCTGGGTTCCACTGCTGCATGGCTTTCTTTTCCCCCATCACGTGAATGGTACCATACGGGCTTAAAAAATGGAGTAACAAGCGCCTCCCAGGCCCAAGGAATACGATACATGGAAAGCAAGCAAAAACAATTTAGAAACACAGAATAAAAGATTACACTGTATACCATGAAATGGCTATACTACATCCTTTACTTTATAATAACTATTGCATTAGGGTAAGTACAGAACAAACAGCTTTGCAAAAGCGGCAATGCAAGCTCGGCGCATGTGAGAACATAAGCAGCCATCTTTAAGTGCATTGTGCATGAGCAACAAATTCCCACCAGAACTGCGAGTACGTCACATCACATGGGTATAACCGACGCATGCGCAGACTATATTCCCGCAAAGCAGCGGCCATTTTAGAAGCAAGAGTATTACGTTTTAGAAAACACATAGGCAAGCGTCTCTGGGACACCCCGTGTAGTGTAAAATGTGCAGTATTAGTAACACAAACAGGTTGATTTAGTCTGTTAAGGTTATTTGAGGTTCTTGATACAAGCAAGTCGCTTAACGTGCGAATACTTGCTCCATCACCTCCACCCCCCAGGGCCGACTTCTGCAGTGTTTCGTGGTGCCCATCCCCGGGACACTGCTGTTTGCTATGGCAGAGTGGGAGCTGAGGCTCCCGCCCTGGCATAGCTAAGTTGGTTTGGATTATGAAAGAGAGAGCAGGGAAACTTGCTCTCTCTTTCAAAATGCGAAGCAGATTGCTTTTCCCCACGGGGAGCTGCATGTTAGCAGCTCCCCAAATAGAAGTTGAGTGCATCCTTCGTTTTTGAAGTACGATCAACCGTTAGTGGTAATCGTTGTTCAAAGAGGAGTTGGAGTGCACGAGAATATACAAGGTTAAATAATATGTTATGGTAAAGTTTACATTGAGAGGAATAGAGCGCATTCTAGAAGCTTAATGTTCGCGTGTAATGCAGTGGCGGGAGCCTGTGTGCATGTACACTCAGTAAGTAGGGCTACGCTGCCTGCTGGCTCAGGTCTATAGTACAGTCCAGTAGGTCCTTAAAATTAAACCGATGTGACTGAATGAGGTCAGAGATCACAGCATAACACTTGGTAATATTGCTTATTCGCACATGCGCAGTCTGCCTGATGCCTCCCACCCCTCTTGCAGCACCGCTCTGAAGAGGTGTCTGTAGGGAACCGCTGCCCACTGGCTCAGGTCTACAATATGGTCTAGCAGGTCTTTAAAATGAGACAGAGATGAGGGTGAATGAAGTGAGAGATCACATCATTATGCACAGCAATATCGTTTGTTCGCACCTGTGCAGTGACACTGATGCACCTCACCCCTCTTGCCGCACCATGTTCAATTGGAGGCCCTGTGCACCTAGGCCGCTCTGCTTACCTGCTGCACACACTACAGGCAGCAGAACTCACAACTGAATTCTGCTTTGGATTTATACTGCAGACAGCTTTGAATTCAGCCTTGATTTATCAATCTGTGCTGCGGACAGCAGGGTTCACAACTTGAAAAGAGAAAGAGAAAGAGTGTGAGAGAGGGGAAGAGAGAGAAATAAAGAATGAGACAGAGAGGAAGAGTCAGAGAAAGAGAGGAAGTGTGAGAGAGAGAAAGGAAGAGATGGAGCAGGAGAGGGAGTATTCACACTGGAGAAAATCTTTGCAGCTCACCTTTTTGCCACTGGTGTGTGTCCAACCACGTGCCGGGTCATAGTGCACCTTCAAGTTTAGTGATCTGAAAGAGTATAGAATTAGTAATTGCAGAGTATATACAACTGCACACGCATGTTTCTGTGTTATGAATCTGTGCACCCAGGCTGTTGTATTTGATCAACTCCCACTGCTAAGAGGTGTCTGTGCGCTATTTTACTCCCAGGGGGCTGTACCCTATCCACTCCAACTGCCCAGAGGTGACTTCCCATTACTGCGTACCCAGACTGCTGCACCCCATCAACTCCCAGTGCCCTGAGGTGAGTGCCCATTCCTGCGCACCCATACTGCTGCACCCTATCCACTCCCACTGCCCGGAGGTTAGTGCCTGTTCCTACGAATTCAGGCTGCTGCACACTATGCACTCTCACCTTCCAGAGGTGACTTCTCTCTGCTGCGGAAAGAAGCTTCTCTGCTCACCTTGTGCCACCAGCATGTTTGAAAGAGGGTCCACCACGTGCCAAAGCAACCTTCTCAGGCATTGTCAGGATGGCCATGTATCATCGCAGGTTCCACAGACGTTGAGCTCTGTTGGTGTTGGGGGAACACTAATTTGTGAAACACAGCCTGTTAGATAAAAAGCAAGATAAGAGTGGGTGTCATTTGTTCATCTAAGGAGAGGAAGAGAGAGAGAGTAAGAGTGAGAAAGTGACACTGCAGAGAATCTTCGCAGCTCACCTATCTGTCACAGGTATATCTCTCACCACGTGCCGGGACATAGTGCACCCTGAAGCTTCACATCTGAAAGATAGTAGAGTATTGGTAACTCTAGGAAAGGCCAGTATGCAGGAATGAAAAGACAGAAATGGTAATTCTCTTGATGTGAATTAATCCGCAGAACACGACTGGTATACAGCAAGTATAAAGGAAGAATGACTAAACCTCCATTCATTTCTACTTCTCAACCTTCTCATATTTAAAACATAACATTCTAAAAGCAACGCGAGGAAGCCGTGAGCTGTGACACGAATGTCACGCACCTGTCTGCATGGTTCGATGTTCGCAACACACGTTACCTCCTTAAAAACAAGCATTTGCAATGCAATAAAAATTGCATTATTAAAGTTTGAGCTATTGGCATTGCTAAATAATGCAACACCAATAGCCCAAATTTTGTGAGACCTAATGCATTGCAAATGCTTGTTCTATGATAGAGTTGAACTCAAAGTGATATTGCAGAGACCATTATGTATGACACAGATTCTTTCACAGGAATTACACGAAGGAAGAAATTTAGACTGGTAATTGCCAATATCTTACTCTGGACTATAATAACAACGCACTCTTACACCCCCCCCAATAAAAACACAACCATCTGCATGGTCCCAACTATTTTATTGGGCTTCGATTTATCAACAATTACTGGAAGTAGTAATGTTTTCCATCCGGTTATAGAAAACAAGTGGTGTGCAGCCACACATGTGATTTCAATTATCACACCAGTGGCTGGGTACGATAGTTGAAACCCCATGACCTGTTGGTGTCTATTACACGCAGCAAGCATGTAATAGACACCAATAGGCCATGGGCGGAGCAATGCGCCCGCCTCTGGCCAATTGTGTGCAGTCTTTTAGAATAAGTCACAAGCAAAGGCCAATGGGGTAGCACGGAAGGAAATGCACACGCACAAGCATATGCGATTCCTAGGTTAGTTTAATATCCCCATTTTTTCACTTACAAAATGTCTTGTGCTGCGCACTGCAATGAAGACACGAGCCGTACTGCACACATCAACGCAGGCACGAGTCCTAAAATAACTGAGAAAGGAAAGGTTGTGAAAATAAGATGGTAAATTTAAGGGTACATACTATAAAAAAGTAAATACTCATCTACTTTGCTACAGATGTGGGAGCGACAGACATCTGGTCGACTATAAAAACTGTTGTGCTATTGCTATTCAGTGGAGTGTTGTAGCTGTAGCAATACAGGGCCATGAAAAGTTCAGGTTGCAGTTTTTTGCACATGAAGGGCAGCTAATTAGAGGGATGCTCGTGGTCGGAGTTAGGCTGTGCCAACATATATACCCATGTGGTCAGTCGGGTACACTGTTGAACTTGGTGCTCATGTAAAACGCTGAAATACTTTTGGGTCGAGTTTGCGCTATATAAATATGCTACACAAATAAAAACACTGGCAATCGCAGGCACTTATAAATTTACTATACCCTTTGCTTGTAGTACTCTAATGATTCAGTCTCTACGTTTGTACTTGTAGAATGAGCAAGAGAAAGTTACATAACCATAGTTTTTCCTACTGCCAGAGGTAGGATGGTTGCATACGTTGTTTACAGCACAATGTAATGTGGTAGGGCCCAGGGGCCGCATTTTGTAAACATAATGAATACACAGACACCGATAGATAGTTGAACTCGGTACGGGAACGTGCGCTCAACTCCATTTTATTACCAGGATCACACGTCCAGTAATGTCTGTGCTGGGTGAATTAGGAGTGAGTGTAAGTCAGCCCTCCGGTATTTGTGGGTAACAAGTGCAATAGTAATCATCCAATCATACACAGATATTCCATCATAAAGGGTTTATGACTTGTGCTGCACAAAGGTAGGAGCACTACATGTGAAATTATGCACAAAGGATTTTTTTGTAAAGGGTTCATGACTTGTGGTGCACTCAGGTAGGGGCGGCAGATCTGAAATCATACACAAAACATTCTATCATAAAGGGTCCATGAGTTTTGGGGCACTGAGGGAGGGGCATCAGAAAGAAGCATTCAGCGTCTGTGGACCCAGCTATGATACGTGATCTGGGCGAGTTGCGCTTTGAGCATTGTCTGTTGCCTACTGGACTACATCATCTGTAATCGCGATTCGAGCAAAAGAGGAAACATATATGCAATACATTGTCGAAACATGTACGTTAGATGAATTTGGTTATTGTACTAAACCTATAACTGATATAAAGCAAGTTCTTGAAGGAAGGATACTAAAAGGATATTGTGTAGGGTTGAGGGATGTTGTACTTAGTTTTGTCCTGCAATTAATGAATGAAGAGTCAATTTAATTGTGAACCCTGATGACTGCAGTGTAGGCTGGAGGCAGCGGTTAGCAAGGGCCCACGGCCACGTGACGTTGAGTAGAGCTGCACAGTATTGGCAATTCAGCGTGTGTGCAGCCGGCGATGATAATGGTACACTGAGTTAGAGGCACCTAAAGCAACTAGCTTGTGTGGAGCCTGCAATGATGCGTGGTCCGGGCAGGCCACACTGGTAGCAATGTCTTTTCCCTACTGAATTTTGCCTTAATAAGGCCACATGGCGATTATTTATGGTGCACTGAGTTAGTAGTGCGTCTGGTGCTCAGATTGTGCACACCCTGCGATGATGCGTGGTCCGGGTGAGCCGCACTGGGACCAATGTATTCTGTCTAATGAATTGTGCCTTAATAAGGCCATGTGGCGATGACTAGTGGTGCAGTGAGTTAGTGGCACCTGAAGAACTCAGTGTGTGCGCACCCTGCGATGATGCGTTGTCAGGGCGGGCTGCACTGTTACAATGTGTCTTGCCTACTGGACTGCGTCATCTGCAATAGCCATTCCACCTGATAAATGATCCCTGCTGTGCGTAGTGTAGATCAAAGGCAGTAGTCAGAACAGACATCGAGGAAGGCTTTTTGTCACATCCTTTCACAAAATCTGAGGACATAGAGTACAATTGTCTCTGCATTAAATAAATCAAGGCTGAATTCCATGCTGTCTGTAGTGTAGATCCAAATCTGAATTCAAGTTGTGAACCCTGCTGTCCGCAGTGTAGATCGAAGGCTGATGTCAGCACAAACATCGAGGAATGCTTTTTGTCACATCCTTTAACAAAATCTGAGGACATAGAGTACAATTGTCTCTGCATTAAATAAATCAAGGCTAAATTCAATGTTGTCCGTAGTGCAGATCCAAATCTGAATTCAAGTTGTGAACCCAGCTGTCTCCAGTGTAGATCGAAGGCAGTAGTCAATATAAACATAAGTCTGTGGTGCTGTGCGCTGGGTTCGCAGGAGGCCTGTGTCGAGGAGGCCCTCGGTAATGGTGGCAGCCACGTGGCGGGGTGAGGGACACCGCTCTGGCAGACTCTTTTGTCTTCGCACAAGTGAACTATGCCCAGGGCGTTCCCTATGTCTTTATACTCTTATGCTGGAGATGCGTACGTTGGACCAGCCCACTCCGCTTCCGCTTCAAGGGGGGATAACCTAGCTACAAGACCGAGATATTACCCAGTGTCTGAAATAATATGGTTGCGTCCACTGTGCAGTACACTACATGTATCAATATCACGGAGAGAGGCGACAGGACAGTTACCTTTAAGGGAACATCTCCCCGTTCCATAGTAGACTAAATTTTTGTGTCACCGGGTATATTATCCAGAGTCAAGAAATATAATGCACTTTTTGTAGCCTAAAGCGATCATAATCCTGTCCTGCTAGTGATACAGGGGGCGGACTGGTTGCATACTAAGCTACGAGGGGATGTCCCGGGACCGTCAGTACGTCCCATAGATCAAGGACGCAGATTAAAATGGGGAAACGTGGTCCCTGAGAATTTTATGCAGGAAATCTTACCAAAGATTGGGCCCCATATAGCGATCTGTCAGGAGGCAGGCACACCTGTTGAAGTTATCCTGAGTAGTTTCGAATTAATTTGCTCAGAGGTCTCAGCCGCTCTAATTGTTAAATGTACCCATGGTCCCCCTAAACTCCACAGGTTGTTCGACGACAAGTGCTCAAAAGCCCACAGGTCACTTATGAAGGCACACAAATGTTGCCCGAGGGACAGGGGTAAAATCTCAGAAGCAAGAAGGGTGTATAAAGCATCCATTACTGGAAGGAAAAAAGCGGTCAAAGAAGCAGCCTGGGATAACTTAACTTCCTCAGCAGTTGTCCGGGATAGCTCATTGTTCTGGGCCACTGTGAATCAATCATTTCTCTCAGAGTCAGACAACTGTTCCACGGATTGTGTGATACCTGATGACAAGTGGTTATCCCACTTCGGCACAATCTATGGTTCTGGGGAGATGGCTAACCAAACTGAAACGTGGAAACCCTTGGTGTGTGCCCCATTGGTCTTCACTACAGGAGAGGTAGAAAGGGCTATTTTAGAGACCTCTAAAGGAAAGCCCCAGGCCCGGAAGGGGTGCCTAGTGATTTCTATATGTCTGCTCCAAAACTGTGGGCAGGTGTCCTAAGTCAGGTCTTCACAGCTGCCAATAAGAATATTTTTCCCAAAAGTCGGGCAACCGCGGTTATCGTGCCAATCTTTAAAAAGGGCCAGCGCGATGACCCAGGTTGCTACAGGCCCATCTCCCTCTTGGACTCTGCAATTAAGATCCTGGGCAGAGTCCTATTGTTCCAACTGAGAGAAAACATCAAGAAGGGGGAGGGACTGTCAAACATACAGTATGGTTTCAGGGATAAGAGGGGAACTGTGGACCAATGCCTCATCTTGCAACTATTGATCTCTAAGTATACGGTCGCCAAGGAGGGGTCTTTGTTTCTTGCATTCATGGACCTCTCCTCAGCATTTGATATGGTCAATAGGGCAAAATTATGGCCAGTCATGCTGGAGATGGGGGTGGACAGCTCTTTGGTGAATTTTATAACCTCCCTACATCAGGACTTGTTTGCCAAAGTGAAAATGACGAAAGAGGGCAGGTGCACCACCTAATTTAGATCGGAAAGAGGGGTCCGGCAGGGCTGCATCCTGGCCCCCCTCCTCTTTATGATCTATATAAACGGGCTTGAGAAACATCTGATGGTCGTGGAGGGGGATGTTCCGCGTGTAGGGGAGAGGAAAATACCAGCTCTCCTATACGCAGACGATGCTGTCCTGATAGCCCGCACTGGGGTGGGTCTCCAACGCCTGTTAGACTCATTTGGCAATTTTATGGACCAGTTAAACCTCAAGATCAACACCAAGAAGTCTCATACCATGGTGGTGTCCCGTAAGAAGCATAAAACTATGCCCCTTCACTGCAAAGGAGAGGTTGTGTCCCAAGTAACATTGTTCCCCTATCTGGGCATAACCTTTGATGAAAAGGGCACTTGGGGTCCACAGATCAAGATAAAAAATTTGGCCATGACTAGAGCCGCTTCAGCCCTCGTGGGGTTTGCGAACAGGCTGGGAGGAAGACCCATGGAGGCCATTTTAAAAATATACAACGCGAAATGTATTGCTATAGCTACATATGGTGCACCCCTATGGGGGTACCTGTCCAACGATCTCCTACAAAGGGCTGAAAATAAATTCCGTTGTCGATTACTCTCCATTCCCCAATCTACCCCCACTTTTTCATTGCATGCAGAGCTGGGTCTAGATTTTATCTCAGACAAGCTGAAATTGGCTCCCCTGACGTGTTGGTTAAAGTTATGGCTGAATGAGGAATTATCCCTTAATCACGTTATTTTGAAAGATGTCATGTCCCTTGATCAAAGGAAGAAAATCCCCTGGTTAGAATACATGCGCCTGGCGTTTGAAAAACTTGGCAGCCCAGGCCTATTTAACCTGCCATCTTCTATCAGGGTTGAGGATATCAAACGGGTTAAAAAACACTTTATGGAGAATGCAAGGTTAGCTCGGGAGGAACTCGAGCTGACTAAAAAATCAGTAAGATCACACTATATGCTGCTATCCTCCCCATCCATAGAGCCGTATCTTACCTTTGTTACCAAACCATTACATAGACATCTCCTTATTAAACTTAGATTTAATCAAATTCCCTACGTGCTGGGCTGCTTCCACCTTTGGAGCTCGCCAGAATCAGGAGCCCCATGTAAATGCGATGATTTCTCAACGCAGGACACGTTGCACTTTATGATGTTTTGCAGTATCTTTAGGGAGCCAAGAAACAAATATTTAGTACCTGTTTTAAAGGATGCTGGTTTTATACAAGTCAGGCCTGCCCTGTTGTACTTACAGTCTTTAGTTAATATTTTCATCACATACTCTGTGGCTAGCTTTTTCGTTGCTGCATTTAGAATCAAGTCGAGGCTTAAAAAGGGTAACGTTGTAACATGAATGTTGACATTTCTGTTCCGTTATTCATGACTGTTTAAAGTGTAGGAAAAGGAGAAGGAAAAGGAACACCCGAACACCAGAAGTATGAATGTCCCAAAGAAGGACAAGAAGAAAACAGTGAAGGAAACCTAGTTATAAACATATCTAACTACGAACCTGCTCCTCATGAATTAGCCATTCTACAAAAGGGTATCTCATATGTACCTACATCAGACAGTAATCTATTGGAATTGGAAATTGATCTGTTTAAATTGATGAGAAAACTTCGTTTAAGGAATTTCTTTGACAATGTGATACAAACCCAAACATCTGATGAAACAGAGGAAGATGATGAACTCATGGGTTTAAAAAATCGTAGCACATACATGGCTCCCATAAGCCATAAGACTCTTGACCTATTCAAAAACATGGTGAAAAAAGAACTCAATTCCTTAAAATTCAAACCAACCAACAGAAAAAACCTCACAAGAAGAGATTGGGATACCTTAAAAAGACTATCTAATAACCCTGACATTACGTTTCAAAAAGCTGATAAAGGAGGAGGATTGGTTATTATCAACACTTCACATTATGAGAACAAAGTACTGGAACAGATAATGGATCCTAATACTTATTTGCAACTTGAAAACAACCCCACCAAAGAATTCAGTTTGATATTGAAAAAAAATGTTGAAAAAGCTGTAGAGATGGGCACTATAAAAGAAAAAACAAAATCGTTTCTACTTGTCACTAATCCCAAAAGTCCTAACATATACATGTTACCCAAAGTTCATAAAAACCTCACAGACCCCCCGTTTCGACCAATAGTCTCTACTTGTGGGAGTATTCACGAACATACTGGTCAATTCATTGACAAATACCTACAACCAAGTGTAAAAAAAATGAAATCTTTCACTAAAGACACGACTGAGTTCATCCTAAAACTACAAAAAATTAAATGGTTAGAAGGAGAGGAAATCATCCTATGTACAGCTGATGTATCATCACTCTATACTTCTATCCCCCACCAATTAGGTTTGGAAGCCATTGAACATACTTTGCTTAATAGCAACTTGGAACACACTATGCAAGTATTCATCATGGAACTGGTGAATTTTTCGTTGTACCATAGCTACTTCAAATGGAAGGAGGAGTGGTTCCTCCAGTTAAGCGGTACTTCCATGGGGAATTGTATGGCCCCTTCGTATGCGAATCTGGTGATGGAAAAATTTGAGGAAGATCACATCTTATCAAACTTGGAGTGGATGCCTCACATCCTAATGTATCAACGCTACATTGATGACATATTTATGTTGTGGAGAGGTAATGAGGAAAGTGCAAGACTGGCCATTGAAACGTGGAATTCATTTAATGAACACCTTCAATTCACTCACACAATTTCTGATACTCAAATTACTTTTCTTGATGTACTCATATCAAAAAAAAGTGATTGCTTGGAAACAGACATATTTAGAAAATCAACTGACAAAAACAGTATTCTCCACTACTCAAGTCATCACCAACACTCCTTAAAGAATAACTTACCCACATCTCAAACGTTGAGGATAAAAAGAATTGTATCTGATGAACACAAAGTTGAACAAAGAATTAAAGAAATGTCTGACAGATTCAGTAAAAGAGGATATCCTACAACCATCATTTCTAAATCGTCTCTAAAATGTCAACAAATCACACGGAATGAAACCCTAACTAAAAGCAAAGGAAAAGAAACCACCAGGATGGTGGTAGTCACGAAGTTCACAACGTCCAGTCAGACTTTTAAAAAAATTATCAATAAATACTGGCCAATGCTAACCATGGAACCTGACTTTAAAAACTCATTCCCTGAACTTCCACTATTTGCTTACACTAGGAACAGAAACCTAGGAGAAATCATCAAAAGAAAAGAACCTAGAAAAAAGACGTACACAGGCACGATGCCTTGCTTGAACTGTCAAAACTGCCATAACATCATTCGTGGAAATGTTATTCATCACCCCATGCGGGGTCAGGAAATCAAACTTAGAGTATCTGCCACTTGTGAAACCAACAATGTAATTTACCTTCTAAAATGTCCCTGCGGGAAAATCTATGTAGGGAAAACTGAACGCAAAATTCGTTTGCGCATCAATGAACATAAATCCAATATTAGGACAAAGAATGCTAAATCCACAGTGGCTACCCACTTCCTTGAATTTAAACACAACATTGCGCAACTAAGGTTCCTCATACTGGAAATTGTTGAAAAAACTGAAGGAAAAGATAACAACAAAGAACTACTGCGCAGAGAGAACTACTGGATATATCACTTACAGGCTCTAAAACCGAATGGTTTAAATGAACGGACTGAATTTGTTTGCTATTTATAATATTCTCTATTGTTTATATTGCTCTTTATCTTCTGAATATGTGATGCCTCAATTTGATTTTCATTTATTTGTTACTTTATAAATTGACAGATTTGCAACTTTGCACTCAGTTTTATAACCCTCACGCTGGTATTTTACCACCTTAAGATGGCCGCCACCATTTGGCTCTTGATCACGTGACTGTTTACTCCAGTCCGTCTTACTATGTCTACCATTTACTCAAACACTCGAGTTTAAATCGGCAACCCGATCGCTACTAACATCACCGCTCACGGTGTACCGGACGATTCACTGAACGCGCGTCTTTCATCTACATTCAGGTAAGAAGTCCTGAAAGCGTTACGCTGCTTTTTTGAAGCGCTTTGGTCATTTCTCGAAGCTCGAGTCGAGCTCTTTTTTTAAATGTCAGCCCTCTAATTGTCTGACACGCGTTTCCGATTACTTTTTTCAGATTTACCCCAAACTTGACAATCTGATTACGTGAGTAGTTGACCAGTTGTAGCATTTTTACATAGCACGTTTTTCACTTGGGTTATAAGGCCAATCCAGCACACTAGTCACATCGCATCACAGATGTGTTGTTTACTATTGAGTGATGATTATTGCTTTAATGTATCTATAATATGTATACTTTTGTGTTGAACCTGAATTCATTGGTTGCATTGTATCTATTTTAGAATGCACTCCCTGATGAAGAGCGGACAACCCGCTCGAAATGCATTGGAGGTTGGAATATGTTCAAAACCCATATAATTTCATGATGCTTTCGAAATGAAATAAGAATTACGTGAAGCATATGAACTTTTTTCTTTTGAATAAATAAAATTCAACAAGTCAAAACAAGAAGCCTTTACTGTGATCACTTACAAGGAGTGCCCCTGTTGGGTTTTGTGACCAAATATCTTTTGGAAACACACAGCTATGTTTAAAGTGTTGCACATTCTAAAGATCTGTATGTACCTTTTTAAATTGTAAATATTACTGTGTTTTTATTGGCTTTTATGATTTTAAACAAATCGAATAAAGTGTATTTTGAACTTGAACTTGTATGATGATGAGGCATTATCCTATGTCAATGATATCTATCTTACAGACGATGACCTGGAGACTCACTTGAAAAGAGTGAACACCATAATACTTGGGTTCGCATCTGAAGGGTACAAATTTAACTTTAAAAAATCACGAATTGCCCATCTAACTTTCCTATTTTTAGGATATGAATTATCAAGTGAAGGCAAAATCCTAGCAGACAACTTCTTAGAGAAGTGTGCAGTATTCCAAGCTCCAAAAACGCTGAAGAACTTACAATCAGTACTAGGTTTCCTGAATTTCGGAAGAACATACATTCTAAATTATACAGAGAGGGTTAAACCTCTCTACGAACTAATAAAACCTGATTTTAAACCAATTAATTGGACTAGAAAACACACAAAAATTTTAAGATCATTACAGACAGACATGTTAACTAAAACAAAACTGCAAACATGCGCAAACGAACGCAACCTTGTAATCCGAGTCATCCCAAGAAGATGCGAATTCACATACCTGACCTCTAATGAGGGAGAAACGGTACCAATAGCTTACAAAATCACATTTATACACACAAGCTGAAATAAAATTCAGTTCAACTGAAATAATTCTAACTGCGGTTCAAACTGCTGTAGCAAAAGAAAGAGCCCTAGCCCAATGAAAAAGGATATCTGTTTTAACAGCAGTATCAGCCCTTGAGGCGGTAACAATACCAGGTAATCCTAATGCTAAAGCTCTAGATCCAAAATGAAGACAATGGGAAAAGTCTCTTGCTACAGAAAACATGACACACGCATTCGATCCGAAAATGAAAAAACTAGAATAACTGGAATACGAAAATGAATGTCCTCTGCCGAACAAAATTCTGCCTCTCAAACAGTACACCTGTGTATTCTACCCGGACAGATTTGCACAACACTACGATGAGGAAAAACAGATTTGCAATGCTGCGTGTGCGATTGTTAAAGGTCGCTGGCGCTTATGTAAATTCAGACCGATGGTCACTAAAACTGAATCTCTCAGAAACTGTACAGCTCAGTGAGCTGAAATAAGATCTCTAAAGATGGCGCTTGAAAATGCTGATCGGGAATTCTCGACACTAATAGTGTGTGATTCGCATTACTGCGTCCGATCTTACAATAATTCCATGCAGACCTGGATACAAAATGGTTACAAAGATGAGACAGGTGCCACAATAAAGCATAAAAAACTATGGGAACAAGTAGTTCTTTTGCAGAAGGAACTACAAAAGACTCATGTGATACATACGCAGAGTCTTCAACGTGATGGTGTTCATGTTGCAGGGATTCATTGGCTGACAGAGCCACAGCGGCAGCTGATCACTCGGCATCCGTAGCTACAAAAAAGCGTACGAAAAAACAAATAGATGGCGAAACGCTGCTTGCAGTAAAAGCCTCAATGGAAGGCAATTATGCAGCGTTACCTCTAAACTATCCACTCTTGCAATACATACATAATTGATGCGAACTCCGTTCTGTTTGTTCAAATCCCTGGAGTGGGGGATAGAGTAATTCCAAACACGAACCGGAGAATCTTCTTGATACAAGAAGCACACATGGGATTGGGTCTGAGGCACCAAGAGATCCTGAAATCTCTAAAAGAATTACAATCACAATACTGGTGGCCGGGGATGAGCGTAGAAAATTATAAATTTGCAATGAATTGTCAGGACTGCAACAGAGATCGCAGTTGTGAAACAACATCTTTCTTTTTTGTCTGAGGATATGATTTGATCAGATTTTTTGTTGAGTCATAAGTCCCCTCACTCTAAAAGGTTGATATATGCAGCTTATAATGAAATTTGGAAACTATCACAAATGGAAGCTGTTGTACATCTGAGACAAACTGATCAAGAAAATTTGGAAAATGTGCTTGCTGTAGTAGACAACAGTATTAACACATTATCATCTTGTATTTATAATTTAGATAACATTGGGCCAGATGTACAACCCTTTCATTTAGCGCCTCGCAATTTGCGACACATTGAAAGTCGCAAATTGCAAGGCGCTAAATAAAATGTATAACAGACTGTTTTCACTGTTTTGCGATTCCCAATCGGGCAGCAAATTGCGAGGCTCATTAATATTAATAAGCCTCTCACAATTTGCAAGCCCACTGTGAATGCCAGCCCTCCCAGGGATGGTGACCTGCTGGGCTCAGCAGACCACCAAGTCTGGGACTGCTTTTTAAAAAAGGAAAAGATGCATTTTTAAAAAAAGGAAACGTATTTGTTTCATTTTTTAAGGGCAGCCAGTAGTCCCTGGAACCACTGCCTGCCCCTAAAAAAATATTTTGCATGCATTTGCAAAAGGGAAGGGGTCCCCATGGGACCCCTTCCCTTTTGAAAATTAATTACCAGGTGGTAATTGTGAGTGCTTTGGGACCGCGATTGCAGTGGCAAAACATTAGTACATTGTTTTGAGACTCGCTATTTGGAAGGGAACGCCCCTTCCAAATAGCGAGTCACAAAACCTATTTAGCGATTCGCAAAAAAATGGTGACTCACTAAATAGGCTTTGTGCTTGGCCCAATATGTTTTTGCATGCGCAAACAGGTTTGCAAAACCGTTTGCGCATGTAAAAAAGGGTCGTACATCTGGCCCATTGTGTAATCTGTTATTGATATTGTGCAGAGCAATATGCCAACATTGTATCGTGGTCAAAGTCAGCCCAGATCTATTATGCAGTTTAGCTGGATGCTTCAAACACTTGGCATTAAAGGAACTGTACTGCTTTGTTTTTGACATTCAATTTAACTCGCAAACAACAAACAATGGCTGTGAAAGATGTCACTTACATTATGTTACATATA
This sequence comes from Lissotriton vulgaris, assembly GCF_964263255.1. NCBI lineage: Eukaryota > Metazoa > Chordata > Amphibia > Caudata > Salamandridae > Lissotriton > Lissotriton vulgaris. The sequence continues at coordinate 180,499 of NW_028253818.1, forward strand.
GAAAAGTTAGAACAAATCCCATTCACTTTAGCCGAAATGCCTTCAGGAGTGTGGTTATTTATTTTTTATTTTTTTATATATATATATTTTTTTGTCCTCATTCTACACAAACATGCTCTTAATTCAAGAATATAACCCTGGTCAGATTGATTATTACAGTCTCTGTTGCAGGAAAGTGAAGACCCGGTCTCTTCTCATCGAAGGGTGAGTGGGTTAGACCCCCGGGTGGTATTTCCTAAGAAACTGATCAAGAATAACCAGGAATATTCCTCTTTTTTGTAGGCCTTCCCCACTTGGCAATTGTTAGGTTCCTATTATTTGGGCCATACGAGCAAATTTGTAATCTGTAATCATTGGACCAGTGGGTATGTACATTGTGTTATCCTTAGACACAGAAAAAAAGTGAAAGAGTGAAGAGAGATAAAAGGAAGAAGAATAAAGAAAAGAAAACTGACCATTAAGTTCCAACGCCTAGGTAAACAGATAACTCCAATTGTATTTAACCCAAGGATCAAAAATCAAAAGTTTGAGTTGATAGAAAATTAAGTAAACGCTAGAAGAAGAAAGGGTAAAAGCTGCAAACCAACTATCCCATAAGTCCCAGAATTTAGTTTTTTTTAACACTTTTACTTGTCCGATCGAGAGTTGAGACACGTTGAATTGAGCTAATCCATTCTTGTTTATTGGGTGGAGTGGGAAGGATCCATTTTACGCAGATCTCCCTTCGCGCCAAGAGGATCAAAACAAACAGGAGTGCCCTCTGATTTTTTGAGAGGGGTAGATTTTCAGTTACTCTCGCCACCCCAAAACTGACTTTAGAGGCCATTAGCCCAACCTCTCTACCCTTAATTACCCATGTGATCCCAGAAGAGCTTGATAGAAGGATACTGCCAAAACATATGTACCTTGTCTGCACTGATTTCCTCGCACTTCGGACACTTCTTTGTCGATCTGGTCCCCAGTTTGGAAAGTTTCAGTGGCGTCCAATATGCCTAACCGACAGTAAAGAGGTCATTTCTTTTTAATGGGGCAGCTTTCACATACGATCAAAGAATAGACATAGATACTTGCCCAAGTGATTCAAGGTCGTTGACCGGCATGTCCTTCTTCCAGCTCTCTGTGAACGGGTTCGATTTCTTATCTCCACTCTCGATCATTTGCCAATACCTTGTTGCCACTTCCTTTTGGGTTCGTCTGATACAGATATCTTTTACCAGGTCCCCATTCCCGGTTATTTCCTTGCTTGTTGCCTTAGTCCAGCTAAGAATTTGTAAATATTTAAATCTAAATACTGAGTTATTAGTAAGAGTGGAAAAGCACTGCCAGTGTGGTTATTACACAATGCTATTTCATTGCCCATCTCGACTTTTAAGTTCACAGCATAACATAAACATTTTCCAATAAGTAGATATGAACCCCTTGGGAGCAGCTACATGCATGAGTTATGGCCCCTGCCCTTTGCCTATCACTGTGAACGTGTTGATAGAGACGTTTTTCTTATGGGAGAGGAGTGTGACTCTACTGACGGACATTCACTTGTTTGTCAACACGTTATAATTCACAGCGCATGTAATGCTTCAGCACCTATTTTGCTTGTTATTTAAAAGGAACTCCATTTCCTGCAATTCTCCCCTTCATTACAGTACTTTCAAATGGAAGCTGTCTCATACTTAATAATCAAGACTCTTATGGTATGCGAGCACGACTCCTGTATATTGTTTCCGTTTCGCAGTTAGTCACTTGTTGAAACAACGTCTTGTTTCCCCCTCCAAAGGGATAGTAGATAGCTTGGTGTGGCCTTCCATTCCAACTTTGAAAGCAGAATTTAACCAGTTAAGCAGACCCAGAGCCTCATTGTTCCAACAAGAAGGAGCTCTCACATCTGCCGCCAAGACCTTCGAATTTCAGCTGGCAATCATTTCCAGTAAAATACAATCATTGTTAAATTTAAATCTTCCCCTGCATTTCGGAGAGTTGATGCATCTAATATTTAATGCCTCTGATAGAGCGGGTCTAGTGCACGTTTTAAAACTTGTCTTGTGACATCTTTCCAAACTATCTTTGGAGTTATTCTAGCCTTCTACACTCCATTTTTTCCAGCGCGTTGGCAGGTTGCCGTTGCTACTGTTCCTCATTGCTCCCATGAGGCAAAGGGTCAAGGCTGATTTGCATATGGCCATGTCTGAACTGGGGTGGTGTGGAATGTTAAAAAAACATGGATTTAGGCCCAGATCTCTGTACTGGGGTGGATGTATAACATTGTTCTGCATTCTGTCCATCAACTGTTGTTTTTGCATTTGTCATCCTGAGTGCGATGGGTATGCTCAGACGTGAGTCCCATGCTCTCCACACCACTGGAGTCAAGCTATCCTGGCTGAAGATGGCTGATAGCCAGAAACCGCTCCTATAATGCTTGATTCCAGTACTGGAAGGACATGGCTTGGCAGTTCGGGCTGGACTGTTCCCATGAGGCACAGGGTCAAGGCTGATTTGCATATGGCCATGTCTGAACTGGGGTGGTGTGGAGGGCAAAAAACGATGGATTTAGGCCCAGATCTCTGTACTGGGGTGAATGTATGACATTGTTCTGCATTCTGTCCATCAACTGTTGTTTTTGCATTTGTCACCCCGAGTGGGATGGGTATGCTCAGATGTGAGTCCCATGCTCTCTATACCACTGGAGTCAAGCTATACTGGCTGGAAACTGCTGATAGCCAGAAACCGGTCCTAGGATGCTAGATTCCAGTCCAGGAAAGACATGGCTTGGCAGTTCGGGCTGGATTGTTCCCATGAGGCACAGGGTCAAGGCTGATTTGCATATGGCCATGTCTGAACTGGGGTGGTGTGGAGTGCAAAAAAACTATTGATTTAGGCCCAGATCTCTGTACTGGGGTGAATGTATGACATTGTTCTGCATTCTGTCCATCAACTGTTGTTTTTGCATTTGTTACCCCGAGTGGGATGGGTATGCTCAGATGTGAGTCCCATGCTTTCCACACCACTGGAGTCAAGCTATCCTGGCTGAAGACTGCTGATAGCCAGAAACCGGTCCTAGGATGCTTAATTCCAGTCCAGGAAATACCTGGCTTGGCAGTTCGGGCTGGACTGTTCCCATGAGGCACAGGGTCAAGGCTGATTTGCATATGGCCATGTCTGAACTGGGGTGTGTGGAGTGCAAAACAACGATGGATTTAGGCCCAGATCTCTGTACTGGGGTGAATGAATGACATTGTTCTTCATCTGTCCATCAACTGTTGTTTTTGCGTTCCTCATTGGCGGCATTCTCATTCTGTTTGTACTATTCCATAATGGATGTTTCCTCCATGGACGCCCGGGAGGTGGAATCCATCAAACACTGTAGTCAGCGTATGCTTCAGATCTTTAGGATACTTTTGTTGAAGGCCTTGAATGAAGTTTGGTGTTTAACATTTCAATATGCTTATTTCACCTTCATGCAACCTGTGTTTCACTGCATCTGGTGCCCCTTTGAATGGGCACTGGACATTTGCCTGGCTTTGCAGACTCCCACTGCCCTGGCTTTCAAACTGCTGATGAGTCCCTTAGTGGCCTATTATCAGCACTGTTTCTTAGGTTTGCGAAATGTACATCATCCGAGTCAACAAGGATTCCTGTGCAATGGCACAGCGATTACTGTATCAAAGTTTCTGTGAAATCGACACAGGTTGCCTAGTGACTGTATCCACATTAGATGAGACTGACTATCATGTATTCTCTTCACAACTTCTGAATTGGACAGTGGCCCTATCCTCCATCGTTGTGTCAGAGTCTTTCGCTTTTGAAAAGACTAATCCCATACTGGATGCCTCCGTTCTGTAGAAGGGGAGAGGAGTTAGGCTAATGTGTCGTAGAAAATGATAGGGCTTTTCATAATATAAACTGACTATGCTGAATGTAATTTTGTTAAGCATTTAGTTTCTTCGGGCAGTTTTTCATCCACGGATCATGCTTTAACTTCTAGGCCTCCACAGGGGTTGGCCTTAAGTCCGTCACTTATCAATGTCTATGTGCGCCCTCTGGCCAACCCGGTGAAAAGCTGAAGTCTTATGCTATTCTCCTATGCGGATGATACCTAAATCATCTTCTCTTAATTATCTACTAAGGACCACAGTTCCATGTCTTAGAACTCCTGCCTGGCTCAAGTAGCCTCATGGATAAGTAAGAATTCACTGAAACTTAATGGTGAAAAGACAGAGGTGTGGATCTTAGGGAAGGACTAAGCATGGGCGAATTTTGCGAATCTGGCGTTCGCGAATTTTGCGAATTAGCGAACTCGCAATCCGCAAAATCCGTGAATTCTCGCGGATTTTTTTTTTTTGTGTTCGCAAGGGTTTCTGCCAGTTCACGAGGGTTTGGTACCAGTTTGCAATCGCGAACTTACTTGTCGGCTCGCAACGGTCGCGACTATGTTGTTTCTACGTCTGGTTCATCATCACAGGTTCCCAGCACCCTCTGTTTCACCACTGCCACCCTCTGTTTCACCCATGCCACCCTCTGTTACATCAATGCCACCCTCTGGTTCATCATCACTGTAGATTATGGGGGGGAAAAGCAAGCACACCTGCCCTGCTTCAACTGACATGAATTAATTTGGGGTTAGTTTATTAATGTGTCACTGTTTTAAAATTCCAGGTCTGGCACCTGCTTCCTTATCAGTAATTTGCTTTCTGTTGCAGTGCAATTTTTTTTCCAGGACCTTTGTGGCCTACTTGTAGCTATTCTATGAGCCTGCTGTGAGGGTCAGAGCAGGGTCATACAATTGTTGCAACTAGCAACTGAACTCTGGAGGGGCCCCAGTCAGGAAGCACTACAGGGAATGGTTACTAATGATGAGTTTGAACTCTTGCACCTGCCGAGTGCTTTCAGTTTTGCAAAACTCGTTTTTCTGCAATTTGGCGGGATTCGCGGGGCGCGAACACGCGCGAGATCGGATTCGGAAGCCGCAAATTCGTGCGAATATGCGATTAGTTTTTTTGCGGCGTGTTAGTTCGCAAGGTTTTGTGCGTTTTCGCGAGCCGCTTGTAGCGCAAGGCGCGAAGTTACCCTCGCGGTCGTTCAAGGGCGCGGCCATCTTGTTTGCATGACGTATTTCCGTTTCCGGGCGCGAAGTGTAATCCCGCAAAGTGTGCAGCTCGCCAGTACAATTTCGCGAGTGTTCCCGAGGAAAATCTTGCACGAACTTACCCGCGCGGTCGTGAACGGGCGCGGCCATCTTGTTTCTCTTTCATTGCTATGGTTCTGGGCATGCTTTTGGTATCGTCTCTGTATCTCTGCCACCCTTTGCTTGTTTGAAGTTTTTTTTAATCTATTTTACTTATTATCGATCTCTTTATTTTTCTTGCTCTATATTTTTGTGTTTTCTGCTACTTTTGGTTAATTTTAAACTACTTTTTTCAACTCTTTACTTTTCTTCTCTTCCCTATTCTATTTTCTTTATTATTTAGCTTCCTTTCTGCCCAGACTATGGTGAAGGGAGCCGGGAAGCATCCCAAGAAGGGGAAGGGTCCCGCACCCCTTGCCCGGCTCCCGTGCGGGCGTTTGAGGGGGGAGCAGGTCGTACCCCGGGAGATCTTTAGCCCGGAGGAGGTGGCCGTACTCATTTTTTATGTTCAGCGCCGCCTCCCCAGGACCATCATGGCAGGCGGCAGGATCGGTGTCGGGTACGGGATCCGGGAGCGCCGGAAGCGGTGGGAGAAGGTGTGCCGGGCCATGTACCACCACTCTTGGGTCCGGCGCACCTACAACCAGGCCACCCACCGCTGGACGGATGTCCTGGACCGTGAACGAGATCTGCTCGACCTGCTTGGCCTTGAGATCCCCGGGCTTGGTGAGTAGTAGTAGCTATTTCTTTACTACTCTGTTTTCTCCTACTCTGTGTGTTATTATATTGCAAGTTTTTTTTTTTTACCAAGAGCAATAATGCTGCTCATTACATTGTAGGTACATTATATTTCAAAATCTTCTGTGCATTTCAGGTGCACTGCTCTCCTTCTCAGTAGTGTTGCTACTATGCTTATTTGTTTTCGATTTTGTGTTCATTTCATTGGCCTGTGAAATTATGCATGAGTGTAGTTTAAAGAACTGCGTAATGCTAGACACTAAGGTTCAGATTTTTAATTACCGGCGCATCCCTGCAAAGTAGCAGGGATGCGCCAGTAATTGTGCGACATGCCACCACCACCCATGGTGCGCCGTATTTACAATGCGGTGCACCATGGGCCCAAAACGTCACCAAAGCGTTACGCATCTGTGTCGTAAAGGCAGCGCATTGCTGGAGTTGCGTCGCAACGATGGCGCAGCTCCATTAATGCTCTGGGGTGCCCTATCTCCCCAATGCTGCGTCAAGCCATACGTCTGCTTCAAGCAGGTGCAGGGTTTGAGTCACGCATCATTGTCGTTAAAGTGAGTGATTGAAATCTTGTAGATTTCCCTCAGCCACTTTTAGGATGCGTTCCTGCGCAGGAACGCCCTCCCTTGCCCCGGAACGCCCCCTGATGGCGCAGGGCTTTACAACGTGATGCATCTCCCATATGCGTCACGTTGTTAATATACGCCGCACCATTGCTTCTCTTTTGTTCTGCCGCTGCGTCACAACAGTCACGCAACAATGGAGCAAAAGAGCCGCAAGGGGCTTCTAAATCAGCCCCTACAGACTCAAGTCCAGTCCTTCCTTTGTACACATGGCGATAAGAAGAAATAGTGGTGGTGGATTGATAGTTTGAGTATTTTAATGACTGGTTAATGTAGTAGGAAACTTTAGTGTTGTCGCTGATCTGCAATCACGATGGACTTTGTCTGTCACTTCGCGTGCTGCGGACTGCTGCCTGCCAATCCTAGGCAAACCTTTTTAGTACTTTGTTTAGTGAGTTACATAAGAAGTTTCCAATTCGACGGTCCGCAAATCAAGCAATACTAATAACGTAGTAGACCACATAAGATCGGTCAATAATATATCCCGTGGAATAGTTGTCTATTTGCTATTTCGCCAAAATATTTTGTTATTGTTCTTTTGAAATGTTTGATTTGGTTGACAAATATCATCCATTTTTTCTGGTCTTTCTTTCTTTCATGTTGTACATCAGCTCCCCCCAGGGGCAAGAGGACACAGGAGGAGGAAGAGGAGGGTGCTGTTCAGGATGCAGGCCAGGATCGGGCAGGCGAGGGCTCCTTTGCTGGCCCCAGTAAGTTTTAATTTTAATATAGAGTACTTATTTTTTCCTAGCGTTCCTCATTCGATTTTTTCTAAATCGTCTTTGATCTTCTTTGTAGACTGGATCTAAATTCTTATCCTGCCTCAACTATGACTCCCTGTGGTATTACTAGACTATTCTTATTAGTCTGTCTATGTAGCTAACTAAGATTGCACATTTGGCAATTCCATTGGACTCCCATTCTAGTCAGCAATAGCTCTATGCATATAGTGAAGTCCTCTGGGATTGTCCATAATGTCTTTTCAAGTCTTCTAAATGTTTATGCTTTGACAATTGCCAACAATAAAAAGGTGAATGACCACCAAGAAAGAATAAGATACTACTTTACTTTTGGTTTGGATAGTAGGACAATCCATTCTACTACTGTTGCAGGGACAAATCTGCACAAACAGAACTATGGACACTAAATAATGCATTGATTATCGATGATCAATTATAATAGGTGCTGTTAGTCTTTCCACATACCTCAGTGATAACATACTTTGTAGTTGAACCCCCAATCTCCTTACTGACAAGATAGTGTGGCAGAGTCATTTAGCTCCCAAGGTCACCGATGATTGATCCCCAATGATGTCAGAGGCACAGACTCATGCTTGCAAAAATTCCAAAACCTTTAGCTCATTCACTCTAGTCTGGAGGACCAAAAACCACAGAGTCTATTTAAGTTTAAAAGCTTTATTAAAAGTAAACACATTTATCAAGTTAGTCATAAAAGTAAACGTTTAACTGAAAATGGAAAAGTGCATAGTGCTGAAGATTAATTGGACACATTTCTTGTGGGCGAGCCGAGCTCTCACCTGGTTTGAACTTGATCCTGCTCGTGTTCTTAGAAGTCAAGCTTCTGTCTGTTAGGAGAAAAAGTGGTGCGTGTTAAAAATAAAAAACAAGCATTCATCAGTTGTGCCAAAAAGTGCAGCAAGACAACAGCCTTCCCTGGAAAAATGGACATTTTTACTTTAGAGAAGACAGTCACAAATTATTAAATTGTATTCTGTTTTTTTCACATTTCTTTCTTCCTCCTAGACCAAATATTATATAGTAGTGAGTGGTGTATTCTAACATTATTAAATGTACTTTGTAGGTGGAACATCTGGAGGTGGGGCCAGCGCGGAGGTGGTGGCATTGGACGAGGGGAACAACTCTGGGGAGGAGGCGGTGCAAGTGCCGGACATGCCTGTGAGGGATAACACGGTGGTGGCGGGCAGAGGTAAGCTATATATTCCTTACCTATTGAGGTTGAAGACTGCAGAGTGTGCTTTCTGCATAGGTGTATTATAAATCAACCAGGTAGTAGCCTCCTCTAAATGTACTTCGACTTAGCTGTGAAGTTTTTGGCGAGAAAAATCCCAATCAGATCTGAGATGAACTTGATGGATGGGATGAACTAAAAGCGAAAGAATGGTGTAAGTAAGTGTGGAAGGACGAGAAATGTAATGATGACTGGCAAAGAAGAATGATATGTGTTTGCTTGGTCCCCGAGGTGGCTGGGAAGGAAAGAATATGGTATGGTGCATGGCTGGGTGAATGATGAAGCAAGGATGGGTGGAAGGAGAACAGCCTGGGTGGGTGAAACAGAAACTGTATGTGTGCATATACTTTGAATGGATGGATGCCTGGATCATGGTACTATCTGACTCTTAGATAGCATATGTGTATCTAGAGAGAGTAGACGGTCACTGGATGAACTAAGTGTTACTTTGAAGAGCATGTAACACCGCACCCGCACGTCCGTTCCAGTGTAGGAAAGGCAAGGAAAAGAAGTTGTAATTGTGTCCAAATACTACCATGAATAGTAGCAGTAGTTTGTATTGCAACTGCAAGCATAGCATATATCCGGTTATTACGGTGGACACTCCCTACCTCTCTTAATAACTTTAGTTTAGTAGTAGTACGTCATTCATGTGTGGGTGTATCACTGTTTACTCAATATTAAGCAAAGCACCTAAAGTCATCCCATATGTCATCAAATACATCCCATGTGAAGTGATAGATAATCAGATTATTTAGCTTCTTAATTTTCCTTTTCTAATACTCATTTGCACTGTAGGGTGAAAGCTAACTTAATTAAGCAGTAGCCCTTTTAACAGACTATTCTCAGTGCCACCCGTAATAGAAAAGTAAGAGCTTCACCACCTGCATGTACTGGACCGGTACAGTAACGCAAGTCTGTCTCACTCATCATGGTGTGCGTCTGTTTTTCTCGGGTGCAAGTTCACTGCACTGGCATTATGCCGGCTTGCATAAGATAACGTACCAATTTTCCTAAACAAGAGAGAAGAAGAAGAATAAGACTGGTGTACTGTCATAGTTGACTGTAATGGAAGTCCATAGTGCTCGTAGAATTTGTTCCTTAAACTCCCACTAATGTTAGAGCAAGGATGAAGAAGTCAGAGGTTACATAGATACTGTCCTCAATAGTTATGTACTGTGCTTTCAATTTGCTACTTGTACTGTGACACAACTTTCTGCTCAATCATTTTGTGTTAATCTTAAGGAGCATTGGTTACAGACTATGTCTTTCTTTCTTCATATAGTTGCTCCTTCCAAATCAAAGACACCATCAAGGAGGAGGGAGCTGGCTCGAATGGCCCGGCAACGGAGGCTGGATGCCACTGTCGCCGAATATCGGCGGCTGGTGGCCCTGGAGGAGGAGAAGACGCAGTCTACAGGAACAACAACAACATCCACTGGGACAGCTGCATCCTCCTCAGTGCCCCCACGGGCTGCCAGCCAGCGCAATGCTCCAGCGGTACGGAGCCGGGCTACCAAAGCCAAACGCCACCGCCGAGCAGCAAAGACAGCAGCTGCCCCCCACAGGATTTGCAAGGCACGCCAGCGCCGCTTATGCCTCAGAGTGTCCTACCTGGAGCAGGAGGTCCTAAGCTATAAGACCTTGGTGGAGGGCCTCCGCTTGGAACATGCCACCCTCCCCAAGGAGCATGTTGCCCTGGCCGCTAAAGTCAACAGCACCCTGCCGTAGTGTCCCTTGCCCCTTTTTAGAGACTTTTGGGGGGTGGGAATTGGGAGTTGTTTTTTTTGGGGACTTTTGAAGGACAATCGTTGGGGTTAGGGAGGGTCTTGCGGGAGATTATTTTGTTAGGGCTATAAAAACATACTTTTTGAAACTTTATCTGACCATACCTGTTTTTTACTGCTTTTGAGTCTGGTGGGTGGGGGTTTAACAGTAAGTTTGTTTTCCTGAATAGTCCTAGGACTTTAGTAGTACTACCGTCAATCTCTCGTCTCTCCTAATACTCCATTATACTACCTCCAACCAAACGCTTATATTACCTGTAATTTGTGTTTGAAAGTAGGGCTAGGCCCAGGGCTGGCTCCACGGGAAATGGCGATTAAGGTTGGCAATCCAGGCGGATGAAATTTCCTCCTCATTGCGGTGGTACTAGTGGTGTGACACAGTGGCAGTTGCATGCCTATGGAAAAAAAGAAAATGAAACCTGGTTTGTCCTTACTGTAGCATTACAACGGTACGATAGAGAATATAGCAGGTGACAGTACACTAGAACAGTGCACAATGTCAGCGTTTGCGACAAAAAGCCTCAGCTAATGAAATACAGTGCGTTAAAGATATGAATGGTGTTCTTCATGAACGTAGGGAAGAAATATTAGAGGCATTCCATGACTTTTATAAGACATTGTATAATGATCTCAGTAACGAAGTTGACAAGACTCTTAATCCTGAAGATTATCTTAGAAGTGCTAATCATCTTTCATTGTGTCCAGAAGAGACAGATTTATTTATAAGGCCAATAAGCTGGGATGAGATTGAGAAAGCCATTATGAGTCTTGCGGCAGGTAAAGCGATGGGGCCAGACCAGATACCTCTTGAATTTTATCGGACATTTAGACATATGCTGAAACCAGAGCTGTTAAAAATTTTTAATTTTGCGTTTCAAGGTAAATCTCCTGATTCTTGGTCTACTGCCACTATAGTTGTTTTTGTAAAAAAGAATAAGGATCCAAAAGAATTAGGGTCCTATCGCCCTATCTCTCTTATCACCGCAGATAGCAAGATTTATTCTAAAATTCTTGCAAATAGATTAAATGATGTTATGGCAGGCTTGGTCTCTCATATTCAACATGGCTTCATTAGACATAGGGATACTACAGATCACGTTAAACGTGTTATCACATTATTGGATTGAGCTCAAGCAAAGGAATCCCCAGTTGGGGTGATTCTACTCGATGCTGAAAAAGCGTTTGATAGGGTTGACTGGGGATTCCTTTGGACTGTACTACAATGGAAGGGCTTTCCGTTACAATTTATCAAAGCTGTACAAGCACTCTATTCTAATCCCAAGGGTGTAATAAGACTAGGCACCGATACCTCTAGATCCTTTTTAATTACTAGGGGGACCAGACAAGGTTGCCCCTGCTCCCCGCTTCTATTTGCACTCTACCTAGAACCCTATTTGAACAGATTAATTATGGAACCCGGTATTCCACCAGTTCAACTCTACGAGGTAGACCATAAAGTTTTAGCGTACGCAGATGATGTGGCCATTGTAACTTCTGATGCTACCACTGCGCTACCTAAAATAATTGAAGTAGCTCGAGAATATGGTACATTTTCCGGATACAAACTTAATATCTCAAAAACCCAGATCATACATTCTGAGACTGGTACACCTACCGACATCCCATTAAATTCTACTGGCACATATCTTGGTGTAATTATTTCTCCTAAAATCGATGATATTGTTGGATTAAATTTGGATCCTTTACTCATATCTACTAACAGAATCTTAGAAAGGATAAACAATTTACACTTATCTTTACATGGACGAACCAATGTCATCAAGATGATGATCTTCCCAAAATTTCTTTATTTTTTTCGAACTATTCTCCTATTTTTTTCAATGTCTCTTTTTAACAAAATAGACAGGATGTTGTCCAGATTCTTGTGGGGGTACCGCCGCTCAAGAAGATCCTTAAAGTGGTGTACTCTTCCGCAAGAACGTGCTGGGTTGGGATTTCCGAACTTCAGACTGTATTATTGGGCTATTACTCTTAAAGCAATCAGGGTGTTACTATTCCATGACCATGTTACCGAAACCTCTATGGCACCCTCTATTTTTGAAATGCTAATGGGCGCTCATGTGCGTCAACGTCTACTGAAGTTCATGGAACCAAGCTACTACAAAAAAACTAAATTCAAGGTGTTTTTATCTGCTTTTTTAGTTTGGAGACAAATCAATAAAACCCTGCGGATAACCTCAAAGTTCAATTTTTATACACCTATTTTTGGTAATACGTCATTATCGGGGATTTTTCAAGATATGGCAATACATCGGTGGCATATGAGACAGATCCACTCAATGGGGCAACTGTATCAAAATGGGGTTTTTGTGTCCTTTTCTGAATTTCAAGAAACATTTGGCCTTTCTAAGAATGAATTCTTTAAATATTTGCAGATTCGTAGCTTTTTGGAAAAAAAAAATCTGTTATATAATGATGCTATGGAGACTATTGATATTCTAGAGAGCTGTAGGAAGAACAGCCGTATTGGCACGATCTATCAACTAATGGTTAATAGGTTGCATGATGATCTTGATCAGCAGGCCCATAAATGGCAAAGAAAATTGAGCATAGGAGGAATAGACTTGGTAAGGGCTTTTGAGATGAGTAATAAAGTACTAATTAATAGCTCTCTTAAAAGTCAACACTATATGTCTATTTTGGACCTCTACTACACACCTGCTAAACTAGCCAAATGGAAGGCCACGAAAGGTATTAACTGTAGTCGTTGTGGAATCCTAGCAGCGGACTCATGTCATATGTTTTACAGCTGCCTCAAATTGGCGTTATATATAGATAAGATTGAAAATTTTTTGACTAACTTGCTCAATGTTAATATTAAGCTCTGTCCTTCTGTGATTATTTTTGGTATTTATTTTCCTTCTGAAAACTTATCTGCTGATCAAGAATACTTTCTGTTTATTGGAATGTCTATATATCGTTTTTGTATTACTTCTAGATGGCTAGATATAGATCCACCAACATTTGAACAATGGCTGGGAAAGTTGCTAAATATTTATAGAATGGACAAAGCAGTTTATAAATTGAAGGGACAGAAAAGGAAGATTTTTGCTCGGAAGTTATGGTCCCCTATTGATAATTGGATCTAAACCTAATAATTACTGTATTTGTAAAGATATATTTTTTATTTTATATTTTTTTTCTATGTCAATAATGTTTCAGAAACTATGTGAATGACTGTCGTTGATTAGATGCTTTTTTGTCCTTGTATGTTTTATGCCTCTGCCACAAAAATAATAAAAAAAAAAAAAAAGAACAGTGCACAATGTAGCCTAACAAATGGTAAAGTATTGATAGTATAACTTGTACTTGTGTTGGATTTTTGACATTGGCTACTACTACAAGAAATAGTACTGAAGCTGAGTAAGTCTAGAATATATCCTCGGATTCCTTCACCAGCCTGTTGCTATGACCTTATCCTCCCCAGCAACTGTGTGGAATTATTGATGTCATTTAGTCACACATCAAGCAAAACCACACAGCCCGGGGGAAGAGGGTTAGGGTTTGTAAAATGGATGGGAATGGGGGGTTCTTTTTGGGTAGGTTTTGATGAGAGAAAAAAAAAGCACAGCATGGACAAACAATAATTGAACATAAAGAAATTTTTGGGTACAAAGCTAACCATAAATCTTTTACGTGACATAAAGGAAGTGCATGCACTACTGAATGCATTGTTACTGAAAAGTAAGTAGTACTTTCGACAACTGTGAATGACAGAATGCGACAGTACTGGGCTACATTAAATTAGGTTTAAAAAATAGCCGAAGTAAAACCTATAGAATGGCTGTAGGGATCAATTTAGAAGCAGAGAGAGATCCAAGAAATGCAGTCACACTCATAGAAAAAAACAATGTATGTTGTTGTAGTTGTCCTCCTGTTGAATTTGGTAAGTAAGTTGCATGCAGCAAACAATTCCTCTTATTAGCGGCACTCCTCCATTCCAGCTGATGCTTCGTCCATCAATGTTGGTGACCAGAAGACACCCTGTCCACTGCCTGCCTGGCGGATGCTGAATTGCGGCTCGCTAATGTGAAGCCTGACTCCATCCTTTTTTCCCCATTGCACAGACTGAAACCCGGCCTGTAATTATTGAACGAAAAACAGCACTGATAAATAAATATAAGGTATGTACGCTGTGTAGTGCAAAAAGTCACACTTTGATTTTCCTAATAGACAGTACAATATTTTTGAAAGTGCGTACTCTGTCTGAGTCACCTTTTGAAGGATAAATAAGTATGGGCAAATTAATTTAGCGGATCTTTCCCCTCAAGCTAGGTGTACTGTAAACTGTGTTTTAGAACAAAATTAGACCTTCCCAGCAGTGTTCCCACCCAGACCCTTACTAAAGCCAGTCGCAAAAATGTAGAAGACCCCCAATCAGATCTCAAAAAACGAGGCCTAGCAGAAAACTGGTGACAAAACGTACTTCGAAAGTAAAAGTAGGCCCAAATACCCGCGTACCCACCGTGGATTGTATTCAAACCACTTGCAAGCAAGCAAAAGTATCCATAGCCAGCATCGCTCCAAGACTCGAAAACCCCCCACCCAAACACATGCAATAGAAATACTGCTAACCCTAACGAGCCCTAAGTTAAGAATAGTGGCAAATCCCACCATGGATTTTCTTAAAATGACTTGCAACCAAAATTACACATTCTCACGAGTGCTCTAAGACCCCAGAACTCAGCTGCAAAAATCTAGAACACCCCGAAACACATGCAATCCTGCTGCTAGGGCTAACCCTAACGAACCCTAAGTTTCAAAAAGTGCCAAAAGGCTTTTCCTTATGGATTTTGTCCCAACCACTTCTATCCGGTATTAGACCTTCCCAGGAATGCCCCAAGACCCGCCAACCCACCCGCCAAAAAGCACAACACCCCCAAACAGCCAAAAAGGAAAATCTCATACTTACAATATTTCTCGGCATTCGGTCCAAACGTGCTGTGCAGCTAGGCCATAACTCCAGTTTTCCACGACGGATTTCCTGAAAAGCAAATGCAATCAAGATTAGACTGTCCCAGCAGTGCTCCCAGACCCCGAAACTCACCCACAAACACCAGGAAGCCCCCCAAACAGGCCCCTGAAAACGCTACATTGAGCAAAATGTCAGAAATAGCAAAAAAAAAATCAGCGTGGATTTTGTCCCAACCACTTCTATCCGGTATTAGACCTTCCCAGGAATGCCCCAAGACCCGCCAACCCACCCACCAAAAAGCACAACACCCCCAAACAGCCAAAAAGGAAAATCTCATACTTACAATATTTCTCGGCCTTCGGTCCAAACGCGCTGTGCAGCTAGGCCATAACTCCAGTTTTCCACCATGGTTTTCCTGAAAAGCAAATGCAATCAAGATTAGACTGTCCCAGCAGTGCTCCCAGACCCCAAAACTCACCCACAAACACCCGGAACCCCCCAAAGAGCTCTTCAAAGGCAAGCAAGTCAGCAAAAATACAAAAAATGTTCCGCCTCCGATTTGGTCCAAATCACTTTTATCCGGTATTAGAGCTTCCCAGCAATGGCCCCAGAGCCGTCAACCCAGGAGAAAACTAGTAGAAGAACCCCAAACAGCCAAAAAGCAAAAGTACAAAAATGGGGACTTAGTCATTTTTTGGGCAATTTCCCAAATCACTCCGCGCGCGCTCTGCAGCTAGGCCCTAACTCCCCTCTGCCACCATGGATTCGCTTCAAATCTCTAGCAAACTAAAGTATCCATAGCCAGCAGTGCTCCCAGACCCCGAAACCCACCCACAAACACCAGGAAGCCCCCCAAACAGGCCCCCGAAAACGCTACATTGAGCAAAATGTCAGAAATAGCAAAAAAAATTCAGCATGGATTTTGTCCCAACCACTTCTATCCGGTATTAGACCTTCCCAGGAATGCCCCAAAACCCGCCAACCCACCCGCCAAAAAGCACAACACCCCCAAACAGCCAAAAAGGAAAATATCATACTTACAATATTTCTCGGCCTTCGGTCCAAACGCACTGTGCAGCTAGGCCATAACTCCAGTTTTCCACCACGGATTTCCTGAAAAGCAAATGCAATCAAGATTAGACTGTCCCAGCAGTGCTCTCAGACCCCAAAACTCACCCACAAACACCCGGACCCCCCCAAAGAGCACCTCAAAGGCAAGCAAGTCAGCAAAAATACAAAAAAAATTCTGCCTCCGATTTGGTCCAAACCACTTTTATCCGGTATTAGAGCTTCCCAGCAATGGCCCCAGAGCCTCACCCGCAAAGAAGTAGAACACCCCCACAAGTGCTGAGTCTTTCTTCATTGGTCGTAATCCAGCCCTCTGCTTTGATGGAAATAGGAGTCTGAAGGAGGAGGATAGAGGAGCATGTTCTTCTGAACTTGTGAACCTGAGGAATGCAGACTGCGGCACCTTCAAATCAATAAGCAAACAAGTGAAGACAGTTCTGCTGATGAACTTGTTTTTGTGATTAGGTGATTAAAGTTTGAATTATATTAACTGTGCACAACAAAGAAAGACAGACACACAGGAATAAAAGTGAATAAGGACGAAAAAGAAAGTTATTGATTCATTGTCTCATTTTCTGGGCTCGGTGTCAGGGTCCAGGAATAAGAATAAGGCTTCGTCATCATACTCTGCGAATTCAGGCAGGGTGAGCTCAGTGTCACCTAATAGAGAAGAAATTCCCTCATCTACGTTGCTGTCCACCTCGTCTTCATCCGGCGTGCTTTCTCGTACTTTGTAATCTGGTGGTATGAGGTGCTGATTCATCTTGATCATTGTTAACCTCTCCACATTTTTGGGCGAGCGGCGGCTCCGTTTGGGAGTTACAATGCCACCAGCAGCACTGAAAACACGTTCAGAAGACACGCATGCGAGTGGGCAAGACAAGTAGTTTAAAGCCAGGTTAGAGAGCTGTGGCCACAATTCTTTTTTCCCATGCCAATACACCAATGGGTCAGCATTAACATAGACCTCTGTTGAGTCATTCAGATAGTCCTGCACCATCGACTCAAGGTCCTCCTCCAAGGTTCCTCCACTTTGCTTAGCTGTTGCTGTGACCTTTTGAGAACCAAACCCAAGCCAAGTTAGCCAATCCTCTTCTGCATCCAATGTTACTGTTGTGTCTGGTGCAGATGATCCGGTTGCCGGTGTCTTTAACGGCTGAGAGGTCACTTGTGCCACAGCCACAGGTGCAGAAGTGGATTGTTTGACTGGGGATGGCCTGCTGATGCTGATGTACTGCCTTTTCCTTCAATGAGCTGCCGTTCTCTTTCAAACCTCTTGGCTGACAAGACTAGACAACGTTTGTACTTTGTAACATCTTCATCAGCAAAAGAAAAGAATGCTCGGCCTGCCAGCGCCTTTTTGTAGCGTGGATCCAGAATAGTAGCACAAATGTAATGCTGTTCTGAGTGGATCATTTTAAGACGTTCATCACCTTGTAGGCGCTCTAATAATGTCTCCGACAAAACAAAAGGGTCTTGTTTTTTTTCATTTTTTTGAAACACAGAAGACACCGCCTTCAGTTGGTGCTCCAGCATGTACAACAATGGGATAGCTTTTCCCAAATTACAGTCCTCCGTGCAGACTGCACGCGTGAAGACCTCAAAAGGACGAAGCATGTGTGTCAGGCTTTTAACTATTTCCCATTGTGCCGCATCCATCCTCAGGTCCTTGTGAGCTGTACCCTGTTTTAAGAAATAGTGATCGAGTACTGTATACTGCTCATACAGACACTCAAGCATGTAGAAGGTTGAGTTCCAACGTGTTGCCACCTCCTGGATGAGTGCTTTCACTGGCATTCGAGGTTCATGTAGCAGGCTCCTCAGATGCTTCCGGGCCTCAAAAGAATGGCTGAAATGGTTGCACATTTTTCGGCAGGTGTTCACTACCTCATACGCTGGACTGTCTTTATCACTCAAGAATTTTTTAACAACCAGGTTTATACAGTGCGCCAAACACGGCACTCTGAAATAGTGACCCTGCTCCATGGCCTTAACTACATTGGCGCCATTATCCGTGGAAACATAACCAACCTGGCGTTTGTTTGGGGACAGCCAGTGAAGGACCTTTGTGTTAAACTCATCCAAAAAGTTTTGTGCTGTGTGACGTTTCTCCAAGCCAAACATGGCTAGTGTTGCATGTTTCCGAGCAGCTTTAAAAACTTGGTCCGGGTCAACACCTGCTTTTAGCTTTGCTTTAACCCCTGAAAAAGAGACCCAGTGTGCAGTGATGCACATGTTTTCAGCGCCTGCGCCACTGGTCCACATGTCTGTTGTCAGATGTATAGTGTGAACAGCACTCTTCTGCAAAGCTGCCCCAATCACCTCCAGCACATCTTCATGTAGTGCTGGAACCGCAACTCTGGCAAAATAGAACCGGCTAGGAACTTTCCATTTAGGGCAGAGCGCTGCTACTAATTCTAGAAAACCAACCCCTTCTACAAAAGAAAAAGGGAGAAGGTCCAGCGCTAGCATTTTAGCCAGCTTAGTGTTATACAGACGCGTCAGTGGGTGGTTGCGTTCATATTGCGCTTCTGTAAACAACATCTTATTAATGTTGACCTGGACCAAGCATTTACGGGATGATGATGATGATGATTTCTTCGACCCAGTTACGCTCGCTGATGAACTTTTTCGCATTGGTGTCTCACTCTCTCCCACACTCTTAGTGTGGCTCACATGGGGTGTGCTGCTGACAGGGGTACTGGGTGTAAGTGAAGTGTTTGACACGTCTTCTTCCTCCTCGTCATCATCAGATGAAACATCAACGTTTTCATTACGTGCAATTCGGGCTTCCTTGATCGCCTGTAGGTGTGCAAACCATTTGACAGCGTGCTTTCTTTCAGGATGACCTCTCTGGCCTCCGGTACCATAGTTGGAACCAAACTTACCACGACTAACTGCCAACTTACAAATGCTACAAATGGCGAGGTTTTCCTTTTTTGGGCAAACACTAAAGAAGTCCCAAACTGCGGACTTGAAATGTCTTTGGGGGCCGGAGGAGGCGGCGATACTTATGGTGGTGGTCCTGCTGCTAATGCCAGATGAAGTGGAGGATGTGGATTGCCGAACTTCAGTACGTTTTGCACTTTCACCGCCTCTAATTGAGGTCGAGGTGGATGGAGGTCCCTTCTGGCGAGTAAGAAATATGGAAGCGGTAGGTGTTGGTGTACTAGTTAACTCCAATGATTGTGGTGTTTCTTCTATTGCCTCCTCGTCGACAACATCATCACGCTCAGCAGCTTCTCGGGCTAGGGTTAAAATGTCTTTTTGTTGCATGCCCGCTGGGGCTGCAGTGAACTTTATGATGACTGCGTCGTCATCGTGAGAGTATTCATCAGCAGGAGTATCCGCCACTTCTTGTTGAGCCTCATCACACTCCATAACTATTAGTCTTTCGACGACCTTCCTTTTACGCTTAACTACCTTTGTCAGATCATGGTGTGACTCACTCTCAGACGGCAGTGATGGTGGTTCCCAATTTTGATCCGTATCATCAGAAGGAGGTGGGCTTGAAGAAGATGTAGACCTCACCCTTGATCTCTTCCTTGCTAGGGGTGTGGAAGACAATGAATGATCATCAGGAGGAGTGGCTTCCTCAAATGATACCTCGTCTTGATTGTCGATTTCCTGATCTGCCCCTACTTCGGGAGGAACAACTATTGTGGGCACTTGTGACCCTCCATGCACCTCTGCTTGCGCATCTCCTTGCGCTGCCTCTCCTTCCACCTGTACTTGGGCTTGTACTTGCACATGTGGTTGTTGTTGCGGCTGTGGTTGTTCAACACTCGTCAGATGAGTTACAACAACCTGTGTTGATTCAGGGACATTGCTGCTACTTTCTTGCGATGAGCCAACATCACTGGTCGATGGTGATTGAACAACTAGACTAAGTGCCTCTGCAGCACTCAAGGGCTGGGACTAAAGTTGGCGTGGTGGTGGTGGTGGCACTGAGCCCAATGGAGCGGGGGTGCTGCTCCCAGCTTGGTCCCCAGCAAATCCCGCTGCTGCAGGTATACTTTTTTTTTTTACTCCCAAAAAACGTGGCGGGCGGCACACCAGTCTCCTTGGTAACTTGCTTCTTCTGCTCCTTACTGGCAACTTTCTTGCTAGAGGAGCTACGGGGAACTTTTTTTGGGGCCATCTTCTTCAGAGCAGGTCAGAACAGCAGGCCGCAGTTGCACGAGTTGCAGAGTTGTCTGTGGCCAGACGTGACGTCGCGTGACGTTATGCTGCACACACACACCGCTGCAGGACTTCTTCCTGGCACTGGTGGTTCTCTTGAGTCTTGTGCACCTAAAAGCAATGGAAGACAGAGGAACATCATTTCAGTTATACACCCCAAAAAAATAAAAAAACACAGAAAAACCAGCACAATCCCATGCCCTCCATGATGTTTAAATTCAAGACACCCCACAGAAAGACTAGGCACATACACCACTCACTATCCCTGGTGAAAAGGCCACAACAACAGGCCAGAAAAACGAAAATCAGAGAACAATCAGCACAATCCCAAGCCTTCCATGATGTTTAAATTCAAGACACCCCACAGAAAGACTAGGCCTATGCACCACTCAGTACCCCTGGGCATAAAGGTTGAAAGCTAGGCAAAATGGTTGCAGACCTAACAACACTGCCTGCATTCAAAATGGCCCCCTCCCTCCCAGCACATGGCCAGGGCCTGTAGCAGCACTCAAAATGGCCCCCACCCACATGGCCTGTCCCCATGAACACCCCAAAAAATCGAAAAACACAGAAAAATCAACACAATCCCATGCCATCCAGGCCCTCCATGATGTTTAAATTCAAGACACCCCACAGAAAGACTAGGCACATGCACCACTCACTAGCCTTGGTAAAAAGGCCACAACAACAGGCCAAAAAAACGAAAATAACAGAAAAATCAGCACAATCCCAAGCCCTCCATGATGTTTAAATTCAAGACACCCCACAGAAAGACTAGGCCTATGCACCACTCAGTACCCCTGGGCATAAAGGTTGAAAGCTAGGCAAAATGGTTGCAGACCTAACAACACTGCCTGCATTCAAAATGGCCCCCTCACTCCCAGCACATGGCCAGGGCCTGTAGCAGCACTCAAAATGGCCCCCACCCACATGGCCTGTCCCCATGAACACCCCAAAAAATCGAAAAACACAGAAAAATCATCACAATCCCATGCCATCCAGGCCCTCTATGATGTTTAAATTCAAGAAACCTCACAGAAAGACTAGGCACATGCACAACTCACTATCCCTGGTGAAAAGGCCACAACAAAAGGCCAAAAAAACGAAAATCACAGAAAAATCCGCACAATCCCAAGCCTTCCATGATGTTTAAATTCAAGACACCCCACAGAAAGACTAGGCCTATGCACCACTCAGTACCCCTGGGCATAAAGGTTGAAAGCTAAGCAAAATGGTTGCAGACCTAACAACACTGCCTGCATTCAAAATGGCCCCCTCCCTCCCAGCACATGGCCAGCGCCTGTAGCAGCACTCAAAATGGCCCCCACCCACATGGCCTGTCCCCATGAACACCCCAAAAAATCGAAAAACACAGACAAATCAACACAATCCCATGCCATCCAGGCCCTCCATGATGTTTAAATTCAAGACACCCCACAGAAAGACTAGGCACATGCACCACTCACTAGCCCTGGTGAAAAGGCCACAACAACAGGCCAAAAAAACGAAAATAACAGAAAAATCAGCACAATCCCAAGCCCTCCATGATGTTTAAATTCAAGACACCCCACAGAAAGACTAGGCCTATGCACCACTCAGTAGCCCTGGTGAAAAGGCCACAACAACAGGCCAAAAAAACGAAAATAACAGAAAAATCAGCACAATCCCAAGCCCTCCATGATGTTTAAATTCAAGACACCCCACAGAAAGACTAGGCCTATGCACCACTCAGTACCCCTGGGCATAAAGGTTGAAAGCTAGGCAAAATGGTTGCAGACCTAACAACACTGCCTGCATTCAAAATGGCCCCCTCTCTCCCAGCACATGGCCAGGGCCTGTAGCAGCACTCAAAATGGCCCCCACCCACATGGCCTGTCCCCTTGAACACCCCAAAAAAATCGAAAAACACAGAAAAATCAACACAATCCCATGCCATCCAGGCCCTCCATGATGTTTAAATTCAAGACACCCCACAGAAAAACTAGGGACATGCACCACTCACTATCCCTGGTGAAAAGGCCACAACAACAGCCCACAAAAATGAAAATCACAGAAAAATCAGCACAATCCCAAGCCCTCCATGATGTTTAAATTCAAGACACCCCACAGAAAGACTAGGCCTATGCACCACTCAGTACCCCTGGGCATAAAGGTTAAAAGCTAGGCAAAATGGTTGCAGACCTAACAACACTGCCTGCATTCAAAATGGCCCCCTCCCTCCCAGCACATGGCCAGGGCCTGTAGCAGCACTCAAAATGGCCCCCACCCACATGGCCTGTCCCCTTGAACACCCCAAAAAAATCGAAAAACACAGAAAAATCAACACAATCCCATGCCATCCAGGCCCTCCATGATGTTTAAATTCAAGACACCCCACAGAAAGACTAGGCGGCACATGCACCACTCACTATCCCTGGTGAAAAGGCCACAACAACAGGCCAAAAAAACGAAAATAACTGAAAAATCAGCACAATCCCAAGCCCTCCATGATGTTTAAATTCAAGACACCCCACAGAAAGACTAGGCCTATGCACCACTCACTACCCCTGGGCATAAAGGTTGAAAGCTAGGCAAAATGGTTGCAGACCTAACAACACTGCCTGCATTCAAAATGGCCCCCTCCCTCCCAGCACATGGCCAGGGCCGGTAGCAGCACTCAAAATGGCCCCCACCCACATGGCCTGTCCCCATGAACACCCCAAAAAATCGAAAAACACAAAAAAAATCAACACAATCCCATGCCATCCAGGCCCTCCATGATGTTTAAATTCACGACACCCCACAGAAAGACTAGGCACATGCACCACTCACTATCCCTGGTGAAAAGGCCACAACAACAGGCCAAAAAAACGAAAATCACAGAAAAATCAGCACAATCCCAAGCCCTCCATGATGTTTAAATTCAAGACACCCCACAGAAAGACTAGGCCTATGCACCACTCAGTACCCCTGGGCATAAAGGTTGAAAGCTAGGCAAAATGGTTGCAGACCTAACAACACTGCCTGCATTCAAAATGGCCCCCTCTCTCCCAGCACATGGCCAGGGCCTGTAGCAGCACTCAAAATGGCCCCCACCCACATGGCCTGTCCCCTTGAACACCCCAAAAAAATCGAAAAACACAGATAAATCAACACAATCCCATGCCATCCAGGCCCTCCATGATGTTTAAATTCAAGACACCCCACAGAAAGACTAGGCACATGCACCACTCACTATCCCTGGTGAAAAGGCCACAACAACAGGCCAAAAAAACGAAAATCACAGAAAAATCTGCACAATCCCAAGCCTTCCATGATGTTTAAATTCAAGACACCCCACAGAAAGACTAGGCCTATGCACCACTCAGTACCCCTGGGCATAAAGGTTGAAAGCTAGGCAAAATGGTTGCAGACCTAACAACACTGCCTGCATTCAAAATGGCCCCCTCCCTCCCAGCACATGGCCAGGGCCTGTAGCAGCACTCAAAATGGCCCCCACCCACATGGCCTGTCCCCATGAACACCCCAAAAAATCGAAAAACACAGAAAAATCAACACAATCCCATGCCATCCAGGCCCTCCATGATGTTTAAATTCAAGACACCCCACAGAAAGACTAGGCACATGCACCACTCACTAGCCCTGGTAAAAAGGCCACAACAACAGGCCAAAAAAACGAAAATAACAGAAAAATCAGCACAATCCCAAGCCCTCCATGATGTTTAAATTCAAGACACCCCACAGAAAGACTAGGCCTATGCACCACTCAGTACCCCTGGGCATAAAGGTTGAAAGCTAGGCAAAATGGTTGCAGACCTAACAACACTGCCTGCATTCAAAATGGCCCCCTCCCTCCCAGCACATGGCCAGGGCCTGTAGCAGCACTCAAAATGGCCCCCACCCACATGGCCTGTCCCCATGAACACCCCAAAAAATCGAAAAACACAGAAAAATCAACACAATCCCATGCCATCCAGGCCCTCTATGATGTTTAAATTCAAGAAACCTCACAGAAAGACTAGGCACATGCACCACTCACTATCCCTGGTGAAAAGGCCACAACAAAAGGCCAAAAAAACGAAAATCACAGAAAAATCAGCACAATCCCAAGCCTTCCATGATGTTTAAATTCAAGACACCCCACAGAAAGACTAGGCCTATGCACCACTCAGTACCCCTGGGCATAAAGGTTGAAAGCTAAGCAAAATGGTTGCAGACCTAACAACACTGCCTGCATTCAAAATGGCCCCCTCCCTCCCAGCACATGGCCAGCGCCTGTAGCAGCACTCAAAATGGCCCCCACCCACATGGCCTGTCCCCATGAACACCCCAAAAAATCGAAAAACACAGACAAATCAACACAATCCCATGCCATCCAGGCCCTCCATGATGTTTAAATTCAAGACACCCCACAGAAAGACTAGGCACATGCACCACTCACTAGCCCTGGTGAAAAGGCCACAACAACAGGCCAAAAAAACGAAAATAACAGAAAAATCAGCACAATCCCAAGCCCTCCATGATGTTTAAATTCAAGACACCCCACAGAAAGACTAGGCCTATGCACCACTCAGTAGCCCTGGTGAAAAGGCCACAACAACAGGCCAAAAAAACGAAAATAACAGAAAAATCAGCACAATCCCAAGCCCTCCATGATGTTTAAATTCAAGACACCCCACAGAAAGACTAGGCCTATGCACCACTCAGTACCCCTGGGCATAAAGGTTGAAAGCTAGGCAAAATGGTTGCAGACCTAACAACACTGCCTGCATTCAAAATGGCCCCCTCCCTCCCAGCACATGGCCAGGGCCTGTAGCAGCACTCAAAATGGCCCCCACCCACATGGCCTGTCCCCATGAACACCCCAAAAAATCGAAAAACACAGAAACATCAACACAATCCCATGCCATCCAGGCCCTCCATGATGTTTAAATTCAAGACACCCCACAGAAAGACTAGGCACATGCACCACTCACTATCCCTGGTGAAAAGGCCACAACAACAGGCCAAAAAAACGAAAATCACAGAAAAATCTGCACAATCCCAAGCCTTCCATGATGTTTAAATTCAAGACACCCCACAGAAAGACTAGGCCTATGCACCACTCAGTACCCCTGGGCATAAAGGTTGAAAGCTAGGCAAAATGGTTGCAGACCTAACAACACTGCCTGCATTCAAAATGACCCCCTCCCTCCCAGCACATGGCCAGGGCCTGTAGCAGCACTCAAAATGGCCCCCCCCCCACATGGCCTGTCCCCATGAACACCCCAAAAAATCGAAAAACACAGAAAAATCAACACAATCCCATGCCATCCAGGCCCTCCATGATGTTTAAATTCAAGACACCCCACAGAAAGACTAGGCACATGCACCACTCACTAGCCCTGGTAAAAAGGCCACAACAACAGGCCAAAAAAACGAAAATAACAGAAAAATCAGCACAATCCCAAGCCCTCCATGATGTTTAAATTCAAGACACCCCACAGAAAGACTAGGCCTATGCACCACTCAGTACCCCTGGGCATAAAGGTTGAAAGCTAGGCAAAATGGTTGCAGACCTAACAACACTGCCTGCATTCAAAATGGCCCCCTCCCTCCCAGCACATGGCCAGGGCCGGTAGCAGCACTCAAAATGGCCCCCACCCACATGGCCTGTCCCCATGAACACCCCAAAAAATCGAAAAACACAGAAACATCAACACAATCCCATGCCATCCAGGCCCTCCATGATGTTTAAATTCACGACACCCCACAGAAAGACTAGGCACATGCACCACTCACTATCCCTGGTGAAAAGGCCACAACAACAGGCCAAAAAAACGAAAATCACAGAAAAATCAGCACAATCCCAAGCCCTCCATGATGTTTAAATTCAAGACACCCCACAGAAAGACTAGGCCTATGCACCACTCACTACCCCTGGGCATAAAGGTTGAAAGCTAGGCAAAATGGTTGCAGACCTAACAACACTGCCTGCATTCAAAATGGCCCCCTCCCTCCCAGCACATGGCCAGGGCCGGTAGCAGCACTCAAAATGGCCCCACCCACATGGCCTGTCCCCATGAACACCCCAAAAAATCGAAAAACACAGAAACATCAACACAATCCCATGCCATCCAGGCCCTCCATGATGTTTAAATTCACGACACCCCACAGAAAGACTAGGCACATGCACCACTCACTATCCCTGGTGAAAAGGCCACAACAACAGGCCAAAAAAACGAAAATCACAGAAAAATCAGCACAATCCCAAGCCCTCCATGATGTTTAAATTCAAGACACCCCACAGAAAGACTAGGCCTATGCACCACTCAGTACCCCTGGGCATAAAGGTTGAAAGCTAGGCAAAATGGTTGCAGACCTAACAACACTGCCTGCATTCAAAATGGCCCCCTCTCTCCCAGCACATGGCCAGGGCCTGTAGCAGCACTCAAAATGGCCCCCACCCACATGGCCTGTCCCCTTGAACACCCCAAAAAAATCGAAAAACACAGAAAAATCAACACAATCCCATGCCATCCAGGCCCTCCATGATGTTTAAATTCAAGACACCCCACAGAAAAACTAGGGACATGCACCACTCACTATCCCTGGTGAAAAGGCCACAACAACAGCCCACAAAAATGAAAATCACAGAAAAATCAGCACAATCCCAAGCCCTCCATGATGTTTAAATTCAAGACACCCCACAGAAAGACTAGGCCTATGCACCACTCAGTACCCCTGGGCATAAAGGTTAAAAGCTAGGCAAAATGGTTGCAGACCTAACAACACTGCCTGCATTCAAAATGGCCCCTCCCTCCCAGCACATGGCCAGGGCCTGTAGCAGCACTCAAAATGGCCCCCAGCCACTTGGCCTGTCCCCATGAACACCCCAAAAAATCGAAAAACACAGAAAAATCAGAACAATCCCATGCCATCCAGGCCCTCCATGATGTTTAAATTCAAGACCCCCCACAGAAAGACTAGGCACATGCACCACTCACTAGCCCTGGTGAAAAGGCCACAACAACAGGCCAAAAAAACGAAAATCACAGAAAAATCAGCACAATCCCAAGCCATCCAGGCCCTCCATGATGTTTTTGTTAAAGAGACCCCACAGAAAGACTCAGTTCACCCACCACTGAGTACCCCTGGGCAAAAGGCCCCAACAACAGCCCAAAAATCGAAAATTACAAAATTGTAGTTGCAGCAACTCTAATGCCCCAAACAAACTTACTTGTGAAATTTCTAATCCAAAAGTGATCCAAAGAAAGTCAAAAAGGCCTCAAATCCAAATATCCAGCAGCATCCACAAAAAGTATTCCTTCCAGCTCCAGATCCAAATGAAAAGTGACCAGGAGATGGACAAAGCACTGGGAGGAGCCTGCTGGACAGGAACTGGAAGTTGGAGACTGTGGGGCACTTCCTTCCTCCCACCCCCCACCCCAAAATGGACTCCTTGCAAAAAAAGTGCAGGCAAATGTCAACCTGAGGAGTTATTCAGATAAAAATCATCATTTTCAGAAGGTTTATGCTGCTTGCTGGTGGATTTCTTGTGCAGAATTGCAAATTTTGTATTTTCGCGAGTGCGAGATTGTTGCTGCCCGCCGCATGTACGGGTTCGCGATTGCGAACTCTCGCGATACGTGATCACGGCGTACTCGCGTTGACAAACTCTCGCTGTGCAAGGTGGCGAGCGCGATGACGTAATCGCGGTCGCCAAACTCCCGCGGGATCTCGCAGCAAGATCCAAAATGGCGCAGCACTCGCAAAATATCGAGAAAAACAACTCGGCAAACGCTGAATGATGGTAAGTGAACGCCACGCGCCGCAAAATTGTATCACCAAAAAAAAAAAATCCACTGCTTGCGAATTTGCGGATTTTCTGTAAATTCGCGAGCGTTCCCGGATTGCGAATTTACCGAAAATCCGCAAAATCCGCGAGTGGAACGGATTTTCCTCCCATGCTTAGGAAGGACCCATGTCTCTGGGGTCCACAACATTGGCTGTTTGCTCTGAGGAATACTTCTATTCCTGCTCTTGACATATAGGATAACAGGTTCGTCTTCTCAGTAGACTCTAAGCAGCAGGTGGCAAAGGTTCCTGGGACTTATTTCACAACCTTGAAGTGGTTATGGAAATTGATTTGGATTCTTCCCATACCTGCCCAAAGAATCATCATCCAGACTTTTAGTTTGTCCTGCCTCGATTGTAAAATCATTTACCTGTGGGTTGATAAAGCCTCCATGATATGCCTGCAGGTGGTGCCAAATGCAGCAACTAGGCTTATTTACAGACTGCCAAAACATACATCAGCCACTTCTCTTTGTTGTGAGTTCCATTTGCAAGATGTAGAAAAACATGTCCAATTTAAAGCC
This sequence comes from Lissotriton vulgaris, assembly GCF_964263255.1. Classification (NCBI taxonomy): domain Eukaryota; kingdom Metazoa; phylum Chordata; class Amphibia; order Caudata; family Salamandridae; genus Lissotriton; species Lissotriton vulgaris. The sequence continues at coordinate 209,289 of NW_028253818.1, forward strand.
TTGTGCTACATCTTTAAAGCCAGGGCTGGGACCGCCCCCACCACATCAATGGCTCTATAAAATCTTATCAGCTCACTCGATATTTGCGCTCCAGCAATCTCTCTCTCTTTGCACTGTCCCAAGATCAAACTTACTCGCATGGAAGGTCGCTCCCTCACATTCCTTGGCCATAAGCTCTAGAACACTCTGTCAGGACATATTAGATTCTGCACTTCATTGCTCTCCTTCTGTAGACAACTAAAAGCTTGGCTGTGGTGTATCCATCTCAGCTGGGAGATACTCTTCTGTTGCTAAAACTACCAGTAAACCATAAGTGAGTAGCTTTTCAGGCTTAATAAGTATGTAAATAACTAACTAACTAAAGACATGTACGATGTAAATAAATATGCTTAAAGTGCAAACATGAAAGAAAACTCATGGTCCACATGGACAGTGCCCTACAGGCCAAATAAATGATTGTACATGTAATCATACAACACAGTCAACTGTCGCTCTGGTTGAGGGGGTAATCTATAATTGTAAAATGGTATACCTTGTAACTATTTCAGCAAATCCCATATAATGCCTTAAAAATCGAAAGGAAGAATTCATGTAGTATGAAAGGGACAACAAAATGATGTCATTCCTTTCAAAAAACAATTGTTCTGGCTGAACAGCTAGAAAGGGATCACTGCAAAGAAAATAATTTACTTTTCATAATTTATTTCTGAGTTGTATTCACAGTAAATAAAATTTGCACAGTGGGATACTTCAGTTCCATTGATCACAGGGCTTCATAGAGGTGGGAATGAAAAACTGTAGTATAAGCTGTAAATCAATGGAATGATCCAACGTGCTCCAATGATGATGATAGAGAAATAAATTATCTGGAAATCTTGCCACAAACAGATGATTCCTTCAAAAAACTTTTAACTACGTCCATATGACCTGAATTGTTGTTTACTGAAGGCAGAATTCTCGGGACAAATACAAAGATCAAGTTGAAAGATCCTGAACCACTTAAATTTATCCCAAAAGAGTTCTAGCCTTTTGGGTAATCTCGGTGTCCTACCAGGACAGATCTTGTAAAAGTTTACAGGAGTATGACGGCTGAAATGCCAGAAACCGGTCCCCGGTAGCTCGTCTCCTTTCTGGTGAAGAATTGGCCTGGTAGTTTAGTCTGCCCTGTTCCCATGATGCACTGGGCCAGGGACAGACTGATTTGCATATAGCCAGGTTCTGAGCTGGGATGGTGCAGTGAGATAAATAACGGTGATGGATCAAGCCCTGATCTTTGGACTGGGTAAGAGTGGTCTGCTTAATTCAGACACTCTGTTCATCACTACCCCCTTTTCTGAATCGTTTTTGGCCACTATAGGTGTGGCAGGGTATACTCAGACATGAGTCCCTTTCTCACTGCACCATCAGGATTCAAGCAAGCCGGGCCGAAGACGGCTGAAATGCCAGAAACCGGTCCCCGGTAGCTTGTCTCCTTTCTGGTGAAGAATTGGCTTGGTAGTTTAGTCTGCCCTGTTCCCATGATGCACTGGGCCAGGGACAGACTGATTTGCATATAGCCAGGTTCTGAGCTGGGATGGTGCAGTGAGCTAAATAACGGTGATGGATCACACCCTGATCTTTGGACTGGGTAAGAGTGGTCTGCTTAATTCAGACACTATGTTCATCACCACCCCCTTTTCTGAATCAACTAACAGGTAGGTAGCCATCTTGCTTGGGAGGCTTGTTTGGGGGTGGGAGGGCTGTACCACGACTCCCACCATGCCCCCTGTCCCACACCTGAGCAGGATAGAGGCCTACTCCACCCAGGAGATGTGTCAGCCATTGCACTGTTTACCAAACAAACTTACAGGTAGGTAGCCATCTTCCCTGTTCTGGATGTTTGGGGGTAGGAGCCCTGCATCACTACACACAGCACCAATTGCATGCAATGCATCAATACCTGACATGTACGAGTACTTGTTGTTCCTCTGCACCATGTTATAATGCCCAGTATTGCACTTAATGATAATAGTGAAGTAGTCTCAATTGTGTAGTGTACAGACAGTGGATGACACACAGCTAACAGAATACTTGCACAGTGCCCAACACTGACCATTCCCCATCTAATCCACAGGTGATGAAGCACTCGCTGCTGAGGACAACAACGACCAGCAGTGCCAGTCTCCAGCCCCGGGACATGGACTCTCGGATGTTGACTCGCAGGATAGTTTGGACGATGAGCTCCAGGCCAGCCCATCTGGTGAGTCAAAGACCAAAATGTCCCAGGCCCCCATCATCCCCACCAGCACGTCTGGTACAACAAAAACAGTACAGCAGACCCCTGCAGTCAGGGCCTGTGCCTCCACCGCTGCCACCTACACCTCCACCACCAGTACCACCTGCAGCACCCTCCCTGTCCCAGGGGATGATCAGGACACACCACCAATTATGGAGGGCAGGGAGAGTGTGCGTGGACCCACCGTGGCAAGGCAACAGGTCAGTGGCAGCAGGGCAGGAGGGAGGGCCAGGGTCACCCCCAGACCTCAGGAGGTACGCACACCTTCCCTGGACCACTTCACCAGAGTCATTGGGGCATATGAACAGGTCCAGGGACAAAGTGGCCAGTCTGACGAACTATTACATCAGCTCATCCTGTGGATGAGGTCCTTCGACACACGTATTGGACAAATGGTGGACCTCATGTCCCAGCAAGTGGCATTACTGAGGGACAGGCCAGCATCACAAACAACACCTCCGCCCCCCTCTGTTGTGCTGCAGGATGACAGTGCACCATCCTACCCATCCTACAGAGAGGGGTGAGCCCTCAGACACCACTGGGCATGTAGCAGCCCCCCCCCAAAGTGATCAAGGGGGCGTCCAAAGAAGATCCTGGGAGTCTCTGGAGGCAAGCACCAGCCACACGGCAGTCACGGAGCCAGCCCTGATGGCAACCCTCTTCTCCACTGCATTGACTGTTTGGACTGTCCTTCCCCGCACTGCCTTGGGAATGGCACCTGTCTGTTGAACTGGGTCACCACATCCATGTGGTGTCTACTCTTGCATCTCATCTACCATGACTGTCAACTCATTGCTTCATCACCACCTTCATGTAAATATGCCCGCACCCCTCACATGTCAACTTGGTAAATAAAATACCTTATGCACTTGAATTTGTGCAGTTTTGTTTTTAGTGCAATATTTACAGTGCTGAAAATGTCCATGATGTATCCAAAAGATGTACTGTATGTAGGGCTGGATAATTTTGAAGCACCTAGGGAGACACAACAGAACAACAGTCACTGGCGTTAGTGTGGCATCACAGACATAACACTACACAAAACATCCACATAATTTTACAGGCAGACAACACAATGTGCAGCAAGTGTCAACAAACAGAGTTCTGTATATGTTCACATGTGAAATGTCACTGCCACATTTCCACACACAGGTGACTCAACATGTGCCCATCTGTACCATCTGCGCATAGCCCTTCACAACAACAGCAATCACACCAGACAATGTACAAGTCATATCTCTTCACTCACCTTCAAGTGAAGTAGTGGGTGATGAGCTGTTGACTCATGTCAACTCCTTCCTCCTCTCCACTGTCCTCATCACTGGACTCAGGTCCTTGGGCAGGTGGGGGCCTTGGGTCCTCACCATCATACAGGAGCAGGGGAATCCCCTTGTGAATGGCCATGTTGTGCAGCATACAGCATGCCACAATGATCTTGCAGACCTTCCCCGGCGAGTATGACAATGCACCTCCAGTCCTGTCAAGGCAGCGGAATCTTGATTTGAGCAGGCCAAAAGTTCACTCAATGGCACGTCGGGTCCTGCCATGTGCCTCATTGTACCTGACGTCAGCCGGGGTTCTGGGATTCCGTAGTGGGCTCAACAGCCATGGACGGCTGGGATATGCAGAGTCACCTGTGAATGAAAAACACACATTGCAATGTTGCACAGGCAGAGGGCAGCAGGTCACACACACAGCACGCCATATCACTAGGCATACTCACCCACAATCCAAGCACACTCGGGGAGCAGATTTGCCATTGTCCGGGGCACCATGCTGTTCCTCAGGATGTACGAATCATGGGCTGAGCCGGGCAATCTTGCACACACATGTGATATGGTCATGTCCACAAGGCGCACCACCAGCACATTCATCATATGATAATGTTTACGATTTCTAAAAATGCACTTATTCGCCTGTTGTGGCACCAGACCTACGTGGGTGCAATCGATGGCATCAATAACATGGGGGATGTGCCCAAGGGGATAGAAGTCACCCTTTACAACGGCCAATTCTGCTCCCCTGGGGAAATGTATGTATCGATCCTTATATATCATCATGACTGAAGAACATCCCTGAGCACCAGGCTGAACATGGGTTGCGACATCCCTGCAGCTCTGGCCACGGTTTCCTGGAAGGAACCAGTTACAAAAAAGTGGAGGGCTGCCATCACGTTGTATGTGGGTGTGAATGCTGTTGGGTAGTGGTGACGAAGCTGCAGGTGGGGCTCCAACAGATCACAAAGGGTCTTCAGTGTGGGTCTGTCACTGTGGAATTTGCGAATGATCGCTATATCCTCCATGTCCTCCAGCACTGTCAGGTGACGTATGAGATTAGGCCTCCTCCTAGTTGTGATGTAAATGGACAAATGTCATTGACAACCATCATGAGATGGCCACAGCACATACCGTTAAGGATGTCACAGAAAACAAAAGACTGTCATGAGAGATGTGTGGCACACAAGGTTACATGGGTGGACATTTGAGACACACAGAGGGAACACCTCTCCATTTACAATACACGAGTGCTGCAAACAACACATAGGTCAATGGGAATGCACACATACAGAACCCCACATTCCACATGTGCACGCCTCGTACGGTACCATCCACAAAAGTGTGTAAAATGACCATGACTGTCTCATACCCATCTGCTGTACCTGTCACACCTTAATGCATCATGTGAATGTGGCACACATCAACAGCCCAATGATCACAGTAGCTGGAAAACTGTCACTTGTGTGCATGAGCTGATATGGTAGCACAAGTAAGTAACAACACCATACAATGAGACAAGCCTTGCCAAGGTCCGCACTGACCCACAACACATTGAATTCTCACACATTATTCACATCAGCTTAACACTGTGAATCCTCATCAAACATCAAATGCATAAGTGAAAGTGCAGGGACCACAGACAAATGTGCGTCACACATAACATGCGTCCACCTGTGAATTATATGGAATAATGGCATTGTGTGCACAATGATGTGCCCTTAACCATGTTGCTGCTGTGTACTGATGCAGTGTTCACGATGGACATTACCATTGCATGTGCCCAAAATCGCTGTAGCTACCACCTGGCAACGGCGGTGTGGCACCAGCACCACCCCCAACACAAGTGCGGTAGCCATTGGCATGGAGACATGGGTATATGGCGGTGGGCATGCTCTGCCACCCAAATCGTGGTAGCTACCGCCTGGCAACAGTGGTGTGACACCAGCACCACCCCCTACACAAGTGCGGTAGCCATTGGCATGGAGACATGGGTATATGTCAGTGGGGATGCTCTGCCACCAAAATCGCGGTAGCTACTGCCTGGCAATGGCGGTGTGACACCAGCACCACCCCCTACACAAATGCAGTAGCCATTGGCATGGAGACATGGGTATATGGTGGTGGGCATGCTCCGCCACCCAAATCGCGGTCACACCACCTGCCAATGGTTGTGAGACACCAGCACCACCCCCTACACAAGTGCGGTAGCCATTGGCATGGAGACATGGGTGGGTATATGGTGGTGGGCATGCTCCGCCACCCAAATCGCGGTAGCTACCGCCTGGCAACGGTGGTGCGACACTGCCATGGAGCATTGTCTACAGCCAATGGGAGCGATGATTGCAGTGGCATGATACAGTTTTGAAAATCACAGAAGGCGTGCTCCGCCACTGTGGAGGCGGTAATTGGATGCTTTTGAACGATGCACCATCGCAGTAGCGCACCCCGGGCCCCTGCGGTGCATCACTGGGAGAGAGTATTGCGGTGACATGATGCAGTTTTGAAAATTGTAGAAGGATGTCTCCGCCACTGCGGAGGCGGTCATTGGATGCTTTTGAATGATGCAGACCTGGACAACCAATTGTTACAGCTCTTCACCCTACAAACGACCCCAGGGGCTATACATCTGTGGGACTGAGCCTCTCATTTCTACTGCTCACAGAGCCTGCTGCTGCCTCAAGGGCCTGCTGCTGCCTCAAGTGCCTGCTGCCTGGGACCCTCTCCTGCCTCAAGTGCCTGCTGCCTGGGACCCCTCACCACTCACTTCAACCGCAGGTGTTCCATATCCACAGGGATGGCAAGGACAGAGAAGATACGTGCCAGTCCATTCACAAGCGAGGAGCTGGAGGTCCTAGCGGACGAGGGGCTGGCACAGTACTCAAGGCTGTATGGTGGCCCCAATGTAGCGGAAGTCATCATTAAGTGAGCTGTAGGGCAGGGGGGTGTCAGACATGTACTTGTGCTGCTGCAGTATATGCCTGAGGGTGTGGGGTTGTGTCATACACTGACAAACAAGCTGTCTCCAGGGCAAGGGAGTGTGTGTCCCAATAGTGGTTCAGTGCAGTCATCCTGCATGTGTGTGAGATTATCAGGGACCCTCTACGCCCTCATGTACACATACAATCACATCTGTTTGGCCCATGCAGAGTGCCCTTGTGAGGTGTCCCCCAGTTTGGGATGGAGGGAGATTACAATAGGTCCTGAGTCTGTATCTTGCTACTGTTCTGATAGAAGTTGGCACATGACACTGTGTAACTGGTCATTTACCCTTCTTTTCTCCCATACTTTTCTCCCATACCTGCAGCTCAAGGTACACCAGCTTAAGGCCGAGTGGAGGGCCATTGCAGCAACGGTTCGAGCCCTGGGGGTATCCAACAGACGACGCACCCACTGCCACAAGAGGTGGGACGACATCAGCCGGCTGGCAAAGAACCTGGCAGAGATGACATTGGGGCTGCAAACGCGCACTGGGCGTTTGGCACAGCACAACTTAACACCACTGATTGTCTGCATATTTGCAGTGACTAATCCGGAGCTGAATGCACGTCTGAAGGAGCATTGCCAGCAAGGCAGGGGTGATTATTTGGGGAGGATGACTTTGGCTGGGAGTGGATGCATGTGTACAGGGCCTGTGGCAGCGGTGGCCCATTTGATGTTCGCGTAGTGGTGCTGTACTGTGTCATGTGACTGGCTGCTGGGATGTGTGCTAATGTCAAGCATTGTGACAAACAGGCCCTACAAAGCTGATCCTCCCTGCTGTGCTTTCTCATAGCCAGATGTGTTAGGATCCACATGGTCATTCAGCATTGGGATAGTGTGGGGAATCTATTAGGGGGTGAACAGCAGGGTCCACTATCTTTGAGTGTGACTTCATGTATTCCTACTTTGCATGCACCTTGATCGGTGAGGGCTGCACATCTGACAACAAAGTGCCCCAGAGTACCACATGGTACTTGGCATTGTGGACTGTCATGTCCTAATAGGTGTGTGTTGTCCCCTCCTGTTACCTGAAGGTCTGTCAGTGGCAATGAGTGTTGGGACATGATAGGTGTGGACAGGGCAAGTTGTGTGTCTGGTACACTTCATCCACGGGCAAGGTATTGTGCTATGTGGCCTCAATGTGGTTCAGTCAAGGCAGATATTCAGTGTTACAGGCACTGTTGTGGTCTAGGTAGTGTGTTTCTGCAATGTGATTGCAGGATGTGGTAGTCACCATGTTGATTTGGGCATCCCCTGTACTGCATTGATTGGATTGCTTTGTCCTGATGATGACATTAACACAACCCTGAATCTCTGTCTCATGCAGAATCGCCAGTGGACACGGAGGAACGGGAGCCGGAAACCAGTGGTGGTGAGAGTAGCACCACAGCTGCATCGGAGGCCAGCGACACAGAGCTCACCAGTGCATCTGAAGGGGACCGTGGTATGCAGTGATGCCAGTGGTGATGCATCCATGTTGGCAGGCACAGGGGATGGGGAGTCTGCAACATCATCTACCACTCAGCGGCCAGTGCCCAGCCTCCCATCCACTTCATCTGGTGCTGCCCGTGTCCGTGTCAGTAAGAGGGGATGAGTTACGTTCACACCTGGCACCGCTGAGCCTGCACCTGTCCCCCCTGCTGCCCTCAGTGCTGAGTCTGTAGAGCTCCTGTGCCAGCTTTGTGTGAGCCAGACCGCCCTGCTTAATGCCTTCAGTGACCATGACAAGAAATTAGGGCAGGTGGTTGCCTACATGAGGGCAGACACTCTGACGTGGGTGGGCTACACCGTACAGTCCAGGCTTTGTCATTCGCAGTGACATCTGCCCTTCAACAGGAGCATGCTCCCATTCCTGCTCAGGTGTCTTTGTCCACCCCCCAGTCAGTGGCCACATCAGAGGACAGTGACCATGGTTCGCATGCGTCACAGACACGATACAGCATAAGGAGCACACAGCAGACATCATCCCCACAGAAGAGCAGAGCCACCCCAGAATGCAAGGACAAGAGCCTGTCAGGGAAGAGCAAGGCAGAAAAAGCAATGAGGCTGACATTAGGCTCACATGCCTCAGAGGCATCACCAGCAAAGTAGGCTCCTATCCCTAAATCTTCATGCAGAGCTAGGCGTGCAGTGTCTGTGCCCACTGAGGAGGTGCTGTATAGTGAAGCAGGTGGAGGAGGGCACTGTAGGGGCCACCCCTGGCAAAGAGGCAAAGGAGGGCAATGTAGGTGAAAGTGAAAGTGAAAGTGAAAAAGCTTTTATTGTTCGATTAATTAAAATCATTACAATATGCTAACAATGTAGTTATATAAAGAACGACAAAAGTTATATTCCCTAATTTTTTTTACTCCAGTCACTTCAGCATAAAACCTTCAGTAAAATGTCATATTCTTACTATATAGTTTACAAACAAGATGATTTAAAAAAATATTTTTTTTTTCTTCCAGTACTACAGTTTTCTTTTTGCGGCTCTGCAGTCCTACACGAATTAGGTCTATGAATTTCCCCAGCCGTGCTACTGTTTGACTTGCTGTAGACGAGAAACACAAGTCCGAAATTTTGCAGCATCGGTTGAGGCCCTGAGCTCTACAGATTGGAATGACCAAACGATGCCTCTCACTGGCTTTGGGCAGCAACACAACAAATGATACCAGGATTCCTGGTGGTAATCACAAAGTCTGCATGCTACTGATTTATCCACATGGGCCCAGCTTGGGTTGAACTCCACTATGGGTAATGCCAGGAGCCTCATATAAGGGATCTTTTTTCGGGTTTGAACGGATAGTGCTTGCTCAAGATAGGGCTGTGCTTTTCCCATTTTGTAAGAGGCATCCAGTGAGGAGAGATTTGGGCGATGATGCAGACTAGCGAGATCTGTTGCGAATGATATTTGCTTTATCTGTCGGTTCACTGCTCTTTTCCATGCTGCAATTGAAATATTTGTATTGGCCAGGTTTTGCACCTCTATATCCAGCAATTGATTGGCTACTGCCAGTTGCACTTGCCATGGGGATCTGCTTTCTTCGCAGATTGTTTTAACTTGCGCTTTCAATGCTGTTCCTGGGGCTCGCAAGGTGCTAATGTAATATGTTATTGTGTCTCCCAGGCAAGAGATGTTGGGGCGAGAAAGCCCCAGCTGCAGCCTTACTCTGGCTCTCCTAGCCTGTCGTGGGATGCCCAGCACTTTTTTTACATGCGGCAATTTGAAAACTCATGTAAAAGTTGGTAAGGGCTCCGGGGAAGATTAAATGGCCATAATTATCTGAGGGCACTATTTTTGCTTTTAAGACTTTCAAGATGGATTCCGTGGATGGACTGTGTAATTTTAGGTGGGACACCTGGCAAACAGGGGAAGGTGCTCCAGAGGCGTAGCCAGACAAAGCGTTCCGCAGGATCCATCATGTCACCAGAGGTAGAGCCAGTGTCTGAACCTGATGCGGGACAGTTGGTTTGTGTGCCTGTTGTGTCATCACCCATTCCCATTAACCCCAGGACAGGGAAGCCATTTTGTCTTCCCAAAAAGTTGATGGGCACCCCTCCAACCTCTCCCACCCACACTGTGTCACAGGTCTGCATGACTCCACCTCCACGCGCCACTATACCACCTGGTCCAAACAGCCTTCCAGCTTGCCAAACGACTGATATCCCTACATCACCTGCGCCTCTGACTCCCCAGTCAAGTGTTACTGCTGTCCCTGACACACAGACAGCTCCAAGTCTGCCTGACAGCCAAATGTGAGTGGTAGTCCCCCTCATACACCTGTCTCTCATACAGGTTTGCTAGTCCTGCACATTGTTTGCCACCTGGGTGTGTTGCTGGTCATGGAAGGGTACAGTCAAACACACTCACTGTGTAGCCTCTCATGTACCTGCTGTACCACCTGCCCTGGACACTGGCCCTGTTGCTCTGCTGTGTTGGAGTCTCCCCTGTGTAGCCTCACATGTATCTGCTGTGCCACCTGCCCTGGACACTGGCCCTGTTGCTCTATGGTGCTGTACTCTCACCTGTTCCATGGACACTGGCCCTGTTGCTCTGCTGTGTTGCACTCTCACCTGTACCAAGGACACTGGCCTTGTTGCTCTGCTGTGTTGGAGTCTCCCCTGTGCAGCCTCACATGTACCTGCTGTGCCACCTGCCTGGACACTGGCCCTGTTGCTCTGCTGTGTTGTACTCTCACCTGTGTCATGGACACTGGCCCTGTTGCTCCACTGTGTTGTACTCTCACCTGTGCCATGGACACTGGCCCTGTTGCTCTGCTGAGTTGGAGTCTCCCCTGTGCCGCCTCACATGTACCTGCTGTGCCACCCGCCCTGGACACTGGCCCTGTTGCTCTGCTTTGTTGTACTCCCACCTGTGCCCTGGACACTGGGCATGTTGCTCTGCTGTGTTGTACTCTTACCTGTGCCATGGACACTACCCTGTTGCGCTGCTGTGTTGTACTCTCATCTGTGCCATGGACACTGGCCCTGTTGCTCTGCTGTGTTGTACTCTGACCTGTGCCATGGACACTGGCCCTGTTGCTCTGCTGTGTTGTACTCTCACCTGTGCCATGGACACTGGCACTGTGGCTCTGCTGTGTTGTGCTCTCTCCTGTGCCATGCCCACTGGCCTTCCTGTTTGTAGTTTGCCTGTGCAAATTATCTTGCATACGATCAGCATTTTGTGCCTTGCTCTTTTGTACTGTTGTTCTACTGTCACATCTGTGCAATATGTGAATAAAGACAGTTACTCCTGTTGTGTGTTTTGTCAGTGTCCTTCCTATTTAAAGTTATTTTGGCGTGTACATTTGGTTGCCTGTGCCCCATGCTCTATGTGTCATTTCAACATTGCCAAGCTCTTTGCCCGCATCAAATTTTTAAACAGGGGTGACCGGGTCTTCAGTCCATTCAGACACTGATACTTGTGTTATCTGTGTTGGCTCTTTCACCTGTCATGCAGTTCTCTTTTTAGTGGTTTGCTATGGTTGGCTATGTTGTTGCCATGTCGGGTTGGGGTACACTGCCAGCACAGGGTGTGATGCTGTGCACAGTTTTGCATGCAGGCTGGGCAATGTCATTATGTATGTATGTTATTCCTTTATATGTGCCCTGCTGTGTATGTATATGGTCATTTTGTGTTGTCCCTTAGACCTGGTCCCCTGGCCTATATGAGATGTGTGCTCTTGGGTGGTGAGGAGGTGTGCAGTGTGAAGGGTGTGACTTTGTAGTGGGTGTGGATTTGTGTGTGCCCCTGGATTGTGATAGAAACGCATGTGTCAGCCAGGAGTTGTGTGCCTGTTGTTTGGATTGTCCTGCCCTGTGTAAATGATTTTATGCACTTGTGTGAGTTGTCTGTTGTGCACTGTGCAGTGTTTTCGTGTATCTATGCAGTTCTGTGTGACTCCTCCTTGTTGTTTTGGTCACTTATGAGTATGCAAAGTGTGTGACTTGCACATCACTGTTGTATTTGTTTGATCATCAATGTGTCTTGAGTGTGTTTGTGTAGACTGTGTGGCACTGCTGCTCCTCACTGGCATTGTGTTTGTGTTTCTCATGCATTCCATGCACATAGTGCCTTTTCTCCTCCTGTATGGCATGGTGTGTGTGGCATGGTGTGTGTGGTGTAATGCAATCCAATCCCCTATGTGTGCCACTTGTGCCTAACCATTGTGGATCTGCACTCCCTCTATTTTTGTATGGTACACCCCTTACATGTCTGCTACTGACATGCAAGTCGGTTCACTTTGATGTCAGCTGTCCCCTTTGTTTACATGTGTATGTGCCTCCTCCTCACTTCATTTGTGAGACTGTGCCTTGTTGTGCAGTTCTTGGGCCAAGTGTGATGTTTCACTCTGGACATTGCCCCAATGGTTGATGTGTGATGTTCTTGAGCTATTTAACAGTGAGGATTGCCCATGCACACTAGAGCTGTATGTGATGCCCAGTGCTCTGGTGTAGATGGTTCTGCTCTTGTATCCCAGAGTGGTGCATCCTGTTGTTGTTGTGTTGGATGTATGTGTGTTGGATGTGGTATGGCTTCACTTCCTGGGTTTGCTGTTGTTTTTGTGCTGTGCTGATTTGTGGTGTGTGTGTTGAGGTTGTGTCAGTCATGTCTGTGTGTAGCTGTTGTGCTTGTTGTGCACACACTGCTTGTTGTGCATACAGTACTGTGTGTATGTGGGCTTGGCATTGCCTCATGTGCATCTCCTGATGTCCTGTGGTGTTTGTTGATTTGTGCTTTCATGTGCATCTGTGGTTGGTTTGATGTGGCAGTGTAGTTCGTGCAGGTGCACTTCTTCTGTGATTTGTGGTATGTTGTGTGGGTGTTCTGTTTTGAGTGATGATGTTGTGCACTCATGTTTTGTTTGTGCTCCTATTGCCTTTTGACAGTTTGGCTGACAGGGTTTTTCTGTTTCTGTTGGGGTTCTGTGTGTGTTCCTGTGGTGTTTGTGTGTAGTTTTTGGGCAGGCATCTGTTCAGGCTTCCCTGTGTGTGTGTGTTCTGTTTGTGGATACGGTCAAAAACACACGAGGGTCCCTGAAAATAAGTGTTAGGGGGAGGAGGCAGCCCAGGGTGTGTGTTTGTTTGTGTGTGTTTGTGTTAGGAAGTATTGGCAGCCTTCAGAGTGTGAGGCACTGGTGTTGTGTGTTCCTTGTCAGCCACTCCTGCAGTGGCTATCTCCATGGTTGTGTGTTGTGTGGTACAGGGTGTGTATTGTGCTTGCTTGTTGCTGCTATTGTTGCTTGTTGCTGTGCATGGGGGTGCACAGGATGGGCACCTGGCCTGTGACTTGATGGGGTGTGTTGATGTGTGGTTGGGTGGGTTGTCCCTGTGGTGTCTGTGCCCTGCCCATGTCTTGGAGTGGCCCTGCCTTCTGCATTGTGCGCATGTGTTGACCGCGGCGGTGACGTGACCGGGAACGGGACGTTGGTGCTAATTCATGGTCGATGTGTTTTTCCTGTATGCAGAGGGGTGATTTTGTGGCAGGTGGATAATGTGTGGGTGCCCTTGTGGATGTGTTGTGACCCCCAGCAGGGTGTCTGTGGTGGAATTGGACCCTGTGTCAGCCCGTGTGTTGTGTGCTGTATTTGTGTAGTTGCGTACATGTGGCGGCGTCCGCGGCGGCCAATTTGATGGTAGTGCTGTAGCAGATACATCACCGGATGCATATGTAGGGCTGGGTCCATGGCGTTCATGACTGGGTGGAGAGGGCCGGGTCTCTGCTATGGAGCTCCGCTGTCAAGTTTCCGCCGTGTTTGGTTGGGCGGTGTCTCCGCTGCGGTGCGTCTGCCTGTTTAGGCCATCCTAATTTGTGGAGCGGGGCGGACGTCATTCCGCACGGCGGTAAAGTGGAGTGGCAATGCTTACTCCCATCAGGCTGATAGGGAATCATTGGCGTAGCTGGGGGGGCGGAGGATGCGGTCCACCCCAGGCGGCACTATTTTGGGGGCAGCCACGCTGTGTCAGTGTCCCCAAATAAATTATAAAGACTGCTGCAATGGGCTACCAGTGCTGGGCGGCCTCGTTTGAAAAGTGCAACAAGCTCAGCTTGCTTTTGTGGACGTTCTGGACGGGTAGAGAAGGAATAGGACTAGTACAATGTCCTCTTCTTTTCTGTGCTGGCAGCTGCCCCCCCCCCCCTCTACCTATTATTCCCTCTCTTTCTGTCTTGCTCTTCACTTACTGAAAACCGTGACTTAAATAAACGGTTCACAACCTCTCTTTCTTTCTTTTAGTTGCTATACTGTGAAATGGATCCAAAAAAGAAAAACACTCTTGCGGGAAATACCCTTTTTCTGACATTTTTCTATTCCATAGTGCAGTGGGATGGAGAGAAATAGAAGATTTTAACCCCTTCGCTGCAGGTGTTATTCACCCATGGTGAAAGGCGGGGGGAGTTCACAGCGCCGCAGTGCTCATGATGAGCCCAGCTCATCATGAGTCACAGTGGAGCTGTGCCCATGATGAGCTGGACTCGTCACAACCCCGCCCACTGATTAATTCACCCGCAAAGGCGGGGAATCAATTGCTTGTGGGTGGCTCACAGCCTTTATGACAAGCCCAGCTTGTCATGAGCACAGCTCCACTGTGGAGAAGTGTGGCTCACTGGTTAGAGTGGCAGACTCTGAAACAGAGAATGCGCCCGGGACCAGGGTTCAAGTCCCGACACGGCAGGGTCTTGGGCTCAATGTCTGCGGACTTGATAATTCTCGCCTCAACGCCTACTCTAATCATGGGTCCCACGCTGCTACTCTGGGCAATAGCTTGCTTAATCTCCACAACGGCCCCTACAACACTGGGATGCCTGGCTTCACATTGGGGGTGCCCAGGAGGGGCATCTCACAGGGAGAGCCAGGAAGGGTTCCACAGTGTTATACAGCGCCAGGACACCCTGTTGGGGCAGTTGTGCGCTTTACAAAATACACTACTGTGACTCATGACAAGCTGGACTCGTCATGAGCACCGAAGGAGTTAAATAGGAAAAATAAATACATGACTAAATAAAGCAAGACAGAGGGGTTGTGAGTGGCCAGATTGTTTTTTTTCACACCCAAATACATCAGCCTCTCTTTACAGAGTTTGCCAGTGAAGCGCTACTTTTGTTTTCTCGTCTTTCTTTGAACAGCATTGTTTTCCCTAGATGGGGAAGTGTACCCATCCTAGAGGTACTGCAATACCTGGTTGATGGGTGGATTGGAAAACAAAATGTGTACCATGGCTCTGTGTTTATGAATGTGGTCTTTTTAAACCATACTCCTTACGTTTTGAAAGGATATAAGCAATGGACATTGAAACGGTTCCCTTAAGGACCCTGTAGTCATGTCCTTAACTTTTCAGGTAATACCACTCGCTGATTTATGAATAGTGAGTGAGAGATCGTTAAGGTAACCATGTTGTTTCTGCTTACATTTCACATGCTTTACTTAATCTTGCATTGTGTTTGCTTTTACTTTTTTTTTTAGGCAGCATATTACTCTTTTCAAGTGCATTATTTTTAATTGAGCCACATCCAAGTGTTTATAGCGGGCTCAATTAGGTTGTAGCTGAAGGCAGTGAGAGTTTCTCTCAGTGGGGCAATATGGTGTTCAGTGGGGGAGAGAATGTGGCACTATTGAAAGTGCTGTTGAATTTGGAACTGGGGAACCGGGTTCGGCCTTCATGACCAGTCCACCAGACCACTCTACTGAGGGAGCATAATCCAATGCTAGACCTTAGAAGGCCCCACTAGCACACACTAGAGCAACAGTGATACAGTCACTGTGACTCTGTCACTGAGGTCACATGAACCTTGAGCAGGTTAGGGCGGTGCGAAGGGTGTGACCGCACTGGGTACCTATTTCGGGTGGGGTGCGTAGTGTTTGCAAGAATACTATGGTTTAAAAAAAAACTTGCTGCCTCCTTCCTGGCCTCCAGCAATTTTCAGAAACAATACAAATGTCATGATAACTTCGGTGAATAATGTTCTTCCTAGAGAGAGATCGGAGTTTGTCTAGTGGAAGGGTTAACTCTTGGAAAGGTAGCACAGAGGGTTAATGTGCCTGCTGCAAAGAACATGTTCCATACAGATCACAAAGTGCACTGCTTTAATCGGGGACCATGATGAATGGCCATTTAATATCAGCTGTGGATAATGGATCCCTGAACAGTGTCATGTATGTGCATGTTTGCATTGTGCTGAGGGGATTACCAGGTAATTGTTCACGCAGCTCTCTGGTGGATGTCACATGTGGTTTTTCTGAGTCCCCAGATAGATCTTGCAGTCTGTGTGTTCTGTTTTGTACTGCCAGTCACCGGTGTATTCAGCCGTGTAGACTTAGACTGTGTCAGGTATGTGCATGTAACTTCCATGATTGAGGTAACTATTAGCGGCGATACTACGTGTCTCTCGGACCACTTTCAAGTACTCACCACCCTTCCCCCCCACTAGGGGCAGAAATCTGAGGGATAGCCCGGTGCCACAAGCACCAGCTACGCCTCTGTAGGGAATGGAATAATAATAATAATAATAATAATAGTAATAAAATGACTTGTAGAGCGCATGGTTACTCTATTTGGATTGTCCCCGCACTAAGGATTCTACTCTGACTATAGGGAGAATCCCCTCCCACGACAGTTCTGTGTCACAATGGACATTCAAATCTTTAAGCGACTCCTCAAGACATGGCCCTTCAGTCTGCTTTCTAGTGCGCTTGTTAGCATGGGATCAGACTTTACTGCCAAGCTCTGGGACACTCACTGAGTAGCTGTTACACTCTACAAATCCCAATATTAATGAATAATGAAATAATAACATTTCCTATAAAAGCTTAAACGTTTTCAATGTTTGTACATTTTCTCTAAAAAAAAATACAGAAATTAAAATGTACTTTTAGTGAGAAAATGATCTCACAAACCGTCTTGCTTGAAAGTAATTATTACTTGTTTGCAACACTTTCAGCAAAGGTGAAGATATATGAAGCTTGAGAAAATATTCCAACAAGTCACACTTTGTGAGGGAAATGTACTCTACCACTCCTAATTCTTTGATTGGTTTCATGAAGGTGTTTCTTGTTTGATAGTCTACTCTGGTTATATTACTTCGTTCACTACTTTGAAAAGTGTTTTTAGCAGAAGGGGAAAGGGGAATGAAATAAGAGAGAAAACAGTAACAGTTTGTCAGCACTTTGACTTGTCACTGTGCTGGGCATTGTCTTCTACTGGGTCACAGTGGATATCTAATGATGAGATTAAGATCATAGGTATTTTATCAATGTAAACAAGCATTTGACATTTGTACTTACATATCTTTGGAGTAACTGTATTTGTCTGCCTCAATTATCTGGTGGAACTCTAAAGTTCTTAAAACTGAAAATAAAAAATATTTATGAAACTAGGTCATAAGGGATTGTGGTACTCTCACACCTATCAGTGATTTGGTAACTACCTTTGATTTTGAGAAAACACGCTTCTTGATTTGAATGTAGATTCAAAGTTGTGTCTCCAATTGTAACATAAGAAACATTCATCATAATAAAAAAAGTTCATATTGATACTAAATGATCACTTCCCAAAACTTTTAGCACTGCCTTAGTACAATATATACATCATGTGAAAAATATCAAAATCTTCAGGGAGATGAGGAAGCTTCCCATCTATGAAGTAGATAAGCAAAGTGTGCACAAGGAAATAAGACTGTGCATTTCTTTTCTTGAAGGATGTCTTTGAAACAATACTTAAACAGAGTTTGTTTCACAACAAAATTAGAGTCCCAAGAATAATTGTTTGGATTCAATTCAGACTCAACAGGTAAAATTTCGCTTATTGTTCCCAAAAATAGGGGTGGGCGGAATTTGCGTTATTGCGTTACGCACATCTCTGCGAAACAGTAAAAAATCTCTACGAACACTCTGAAATTCCACGAACACGCGGAATTGCTTGCTCGCGATGCTTTTTTCCTGTTCGCAATTGCTGTTTGCGCGCTCAGGGGGGGAATTTTGAGAACGCGAACAAGCAAAAAACTTTGCGAAGTCGCGGAACGCAGAATTTTGGGCAATTTCGTGTTCTCCGCAGAACGCAAAATTACCCAAATTCCACAAGCGGAACGGAATTTACCGCCCAGGCCTACCCAAAATCCACCAAATGTAGAGCAAGCTTGTCACATAGACCTTAAGGGCAGGAATGGCCTGCACTGCCAGTCGAATCCAGATACCATAAAATAAAGCACTTGTTGTTGAGGCATCAAGTTCACTTGGTTCACTTATCACAGGAATCCTCTTCTTCAAACATTGTTCCTCTAACTAGTCGCCATTGTAATGAGGTGGCACCCCCGGAAATTATCTTTTAATATCTTTATTGTAAGAGTCAGGTAACAAACCCCTTATCCACCTGTCAGCACCAGGGTCTTCTCTCAACTACC
Source organism: Lissotriton vulgaris (assembly GCF_964263255.1). Taxonomy (NCBI): domain Eukaryota; kingdom Metazoa; phylum Chordata; class Amphibia; order Caudata; family Salamandridae; genus Lissotriton; species Lissotriton vulgaris. The sequence continues at coordinate 227,695 of NW_028253818.1, forward strand.
AAACCAAGAACTCTGAAGCCAATCAACATTCCACATCTATCATGCTATACCCTGGTTCCACCACCGACATACATCGTATGTCAGATACCACATTAGCCTCTTCCACAATGATAACAAACAATCTCCAATAATCACAACTGACCCTGGTAAGAAGGTTCTGACTACAGCACCAATGCACCTTGGTGGCTCAGCAAAGATGCTTTGGATCTCATCGACTTTATACCTGAGAACGTCAAAATGGCAGATGTCATTTGCAAACATCTTGAAAGTATTTAGGCCATCTGGGAGATATAGCTCCCTAGATAAAACTTAATACCCTCACACTGCATCCTTCGAAGATAAGAAGCTTGTCTCCAAGGGGCCCCAACAATCCATGGTCGTGGCCACCATTCTTCCTCTGAATGCAGCCACAACCTGCCAGTCTGAACTACTGAGAATGTGTGCCACTCAAGAGCGAACAGGTAAATGCAGCTCACCGATCATGACAGATAGGCAGAATTATTCATGCACATGTATGGGTAACCCCAAGAGAGAGGGTCTAATTCTCAGAAAAATTCATAACTCTGCACCTTTAGGGTTACTGGAAAAAATGGTGAATTTCAGTAACTGTTTGCAGAGGCAATTCTGCATTCATAGTTGTACACAGAATGAAAATGTGAATACATTAGTGCAACTGCACTTTTATTTTCTCTACATGGAAATTACCCTGTGAAAATACCCCTTCCTCGACTGCCACTCGATTTTACTTGTGTTCCAGTCATATTTCCACTTGAGAAATTGATTTACTACCACTCTTTATAGTAAACTTTATAAAGAATTAGTAAACATATTTTAAGTTAAATATGAATGTAAAATACGTTTTACATATGTATTTTAAATATAGAACAATATAACTACAACAGCGCTTTTAATTTAATTTTGAATTACAGCTTTAGGCTCACATCTTTTTTTATTGGTATTACATCAACACAGTGTGTCACCTACAACTAACTGCTGGAAGGTGCATTGCATTACTGTTTAACATAGTAACTGATTATCCCTCAGATTCCCACCCCAAGGGTCCTTTCCCAGCATTCCTCTTCTAGGTACCTCACTCCTTATCCCTGAACTAAGTTTGTTGGATATAAACGTTTGGCTAGCTCTGACTATGAACTGGAGACCCTTTATTCCGACTTAAAGGCTGTGCACTTCGTGTTGCATTAGCCAGTATGGCAGACCAATGAGCTGGGACAAGATGTAGAACTGTAAGATACCTACGGTGGCGCAGGTCGCAATTCTCTTTGGATACAGTAGCAAGAAAGGACTCCCAATCGGTATTGAATCTCTTTTGTCTCTGTCCTATCTGATGTGTGTATTTTTCTCATGGACAGTGTATTGCATATCTTGGAGCGACAACCTTTCGATGCTGGTGAGAAATGTATGTTTGCCATCCTGTATGGCAATTGTCAGGGTAATGGGAAGTTGTTTGCCTCTCAATGACCTATACCTCATTTTCCCTGGTTGTGGGAATTCCAACTAAATAGTGCCGAAATCTCATTTTATGAATAATTCAAATGTTACTTCCAAATCTGCCAGAATTGTATTCCAATATCTTATGAACTTGGGGCAATGCCACAATAAGTGTGTCAGTGTCCCCACAACCCCGCCAGCATGACCACTCCTTTAAATATATTCAACTAAATATTTTTTTACCAACATTTAAATGAAAAAATACATTACCAAAAATACTCTCTTAATTATGCATAAATAATTATTCCAATTGATGTACAGAATCAATTAACAGTAATTGAATTACATTTTAATATAAATCCAAAAAAGGCTATTAATATATTTTAGTATTAAATAATAAATATGGTTTATTTTAAGATTTTTTAACATTAAATATATTGATTTTTATTTTATACTATTTTGAATAATTTGATTTAATTCCTATGGGGTTTTAATTTAAGTATCTACCCCCATAATTTAGAGAGTGTGTTGCAGTATTAGTGGTAGGAAATGTATGATGTTGGACTTACTAGTGTTTCTTTTTTGGCAGCAGTAACTTAAACTTGTATACTTGGCACCACCCCCACATGTAAGTATGCACTTTGAGTAACTTTACACTTGGATTTTGTGATTAGCCAAGGATTCTATTCTGTAACCATCTGCTTACAGACACAGACATCTGTAGTTATAATACCAGAGAAACAGCTTTTACATTGCGGCTCAAACCACACTATGCCTTAACAAAACGGTCTGAACCACAAAGCATCTTTTCAATACATTTCTTCACAATGGCTTGCCCTAAGGAAAGCGTTATTTGACTGATGATGGACTTTAAGTCCAACAGTTTCCCTGTTGGAATAGTAAATTATACTATTCGAACTACAGCACTTTCCCTAAGGCAAATGTGTGGAAAAGGAATGTGTTGTTAAGATGCATTAGTAATGCGTTGTTAAGGCATGTGTGGTAAATGCCTGCTTGGTTGTGCCATGTAAGCATCACATTAACCCACTGTGCTTTCATAGCATACAATGGAGCTTTCCCCATTGATTACTTTAACTTGCATATATTTTTCAACTAAGGTGTGTGTATAAAATAAAGGCAGAATATTTTGTTCTGTTTAGCCCTGTTTCTGTCCTCAACCCAACACCCATTGACACCGCCTCCATTGCTCTCAGTGCCATAGTTCCCATACTTCAGCTGCTAGTTTTGTTCATGTAATGTAATATCAACGTCTTATAGAAGAGAATTTATGGGGTGAGTTTGTCACAAAAACTCAAATAATACACTGAAAAATGCATCAAAAATATGATTAAATAACATTTTTTTGACTGACAAGTGAGGCATATGAACAATATCATAGCCATTATCCTGCAGTCTGGAGCATTGATGTCAGCTCAACTGATCCACAGCCAAAAAACATTTTTTTAACTCATCAATATGACCCAAAAGGTAAACCCCATAAAACAAAGGTTGACTCTTGAAAAAAATATCAGAAAGGGATACTAATTGACATTAACATTTCTAAAATGATGCCATGCATATACACATCATTCCACCTAAATAGTAGCCAGAAGTCTTCTAACAATTATACTCGGACGTTTCTTCAGTGGTAAATCATCGGAGCACCAAGTCACAATACCTGCCATTGATTTTATTGTCCAGGAGCACAAAGGGCATTTGCGCCCACTTTGTATGTGCCCAGGACACAAAGGTGTTATAGAAGAGGTCCCAGACGCTTATGTGTCCCCCTCTGTAATACTAATAGCACTGGGGCACATTTAGAGCCAGCAATATTATGAGAGAGTGTTCACTCATTTACATGGAAACAAAGCCCCATGCATATTAGAGAATCACTTTGCCTCTGCACCTTCGCAGTATTAGGGATGTGGTTGCAGAGGCAAACATGGCCATAGGAGACGCACTGAAAGTGAACCACCACAATGTGCACCTCCTAAAGTCAGCCATCTGGAGGGGAAAAAAGGGGTGGACCCCCAGACATTCCCTGGCAGGCAGGTGTAGTCAGACACTGCACCCACCTGCAAGGGGACCTCTCTCCCCTCTTTAAAGTGTGTAGTGCGCACTGTGAAAGACTGACTGGATTTGAAGCTGCTTGAATACGCTGCCCCGAAGACAGTTCAAGTATGCAGTTGCCCTGAGGGAAGCACATTCTTTTTAATATGGTGCATTGTTCCTGTTTGCGCCTGGCGTACCTTTTGAAAGGTGAACCATAGCCCAAAACAGGGAAAGCACACTGTGTGTATAATATGGCCCCAGGGGACATATTGCAGAACTGCCTTGGGGGTGCTATGTCTATGCATCAAATTTGTTCCCCTTCATGATACTTTCGCATACAGAAGGGGCTGCAGATTCATGTGCGGCCCATTCTGTAATAGTTATAGCGCTGGAACTCATGTAGTACCAGTGCTATCTTGAGTGGATATTCCCGCATTTGCATGTGAGAGTGGCCTCATGCAAATGAAGGAATCTCTTAGCCTTTAACCCAGCCATATTATTGATGTAAACAGAACAGAAAATGGATGGACTGCTGAATAAATCAAGCATTCACCCCCAGTCACAGATCTGTGGTAAATCCATTGTTTTTCTCCTATATCATGCCATTCCAGTGTGAACCCAGCCATATGCAAATCAGTCTTGAACCTGCTCTCATGGGAACAGGGCAGCCCGAACTGCCAGGCCAGGTCTTCCCTGGACCGTAAACCAGCATCCTGGGACCGGTTTAAGGGTATCACTCCTGATCAGACAAGCTAGCTTAAATCCAGTGGCAAAGTCTTGGAAGCCCCTTCCCACTTAGGATGACAAATGCAAACAGAACATATGATGGATGGACTGTTGAATAAATTAAACATTCACCCCCAGTCACAGATCTGGGTTAAATCCATTTTTTTGCCTGCCATGCCCTTCCAGTTTGAACCCAGCCATAGGCAAATCAGTCTTGACCTTGCTCCCCATAGGAGCAGTCCCTGCCAGGCTAGCTAGCATCCAGTGGCTTAACAAGTACAGGACCCAGGTCTGGGCCACTCAAGGTGACAAATTCAAAAAGAAAAGATGATGCACAGAATGCTGAATAAGTCAAACATTCACTCACAGAGACAGATCAGAATTAAATCCGTAATGGTTTTGCTTGTCAGGCCATTCCAGAGTGAACTCAGCCATATGCAAATCAGTCTTGACCCTGCTCTCCAAGCGAATGATACAGCCCAAACTGCCAAGCCAGGTCATCACTGGACCAGAAATAAGCACCTAGGACTGGTTTCAGGTATCACCTCTCATCAGCCAGGCTAGCTTGAATCCAGTGGAATAACAAGCACGGGACCAATGTCTGAACATACCCTTCCTACTTTGGGCGACATATGTAAAAAGAATAGATGATGGACGGAACACAGAATAAATCCATCATTCACCCCCAGTCACAGATCTGGGTTAAATCCATCATTTGTATGCTTGCCATGCCATTCTAGTTTGAACCCAGCCATATGCAAATTAGTCTTGACCCTGCTCCCCATGGGGACAGGTCGGATCAAACTGCTTTAAATGTGGGCTCCAAGGCAAAGAAGCCACCAGGGGCTGCACTGACAGTGCATCACAAAAAGGTAGCACAATATCAGTGTGTCCCCTGAGGGCAGCCTACTGGAGGGGACAAAGGTAGTCCGATGATTCCCTAGACATCTCCCTGCAAGCTTTGCAAGGTGATCTTGGTTACCTCTCTAAATTTCAGGTATGTGCCGCCTGTATAGTGAAACATGGGACAACTGATTAAAGCAGCAGCTCCATCTTTTACTGAATGCACTGCCCTCAAGGTAGCCCAGAGTTTAGGACTGCCCTAAGGGCAGCAAGTTTGTTGTAATCCGGCACACTGTCCATGTTGCCTCCGGCACACTTGTTTATAGGTGCGCTGTGGCACAAACACCAACAGTGCACTTCATATATAATGCACATCCAGATGCATAATCGCAGTGAGATATGTCAGCCCAAGGGTTAACTGCATTTTTCCATCATGCTTTCTTGGCTCTTGCCGCCTACTGCTGGTTTCTGCAGAAAAAAAATATGATGTTTGCTCATTTTGTTACAGAACCTCTAGATATGAATATTCATATGTGTTGTTTCTTCGTAAATTGTGTACATTGGAGATTTCTTTGAACAGCAGGCAAGTTTCACTGCCACTCAAACATAGAAATTTAAAACCTAATCCCTTATGCAAATACATTCAATTTACCATAAACATTTGGAGAACTACGCAAATATAGAGAGTATGTTTAATAAACGAAGAGTGCCTAAATTAAGGAATGTCATTATACAGCAAACTCAAGGAACAATTCATACCCTAACTACCCATGTATTTCATTTGAAATTTCAGTATTGAATTACTGCATGAAGTGATAATGCATGTAGTTCAGCAAAGTATTGATATTCACACAAGAAGTCCTTAACAAACTAGATTATAGCTCATATGCATCCTTATACCAGTGGCAGCTGGTGACATTTGAAAGTGGTGAGGTGTAAAAGTTCAAGATGATTGACCTGTGGGCGAGCAAGCGAAACGTGCAAGCCGACCACCATATGATGGATTCGGGGGGGGGGGCTTCTCCTCTCGAGAAAAGTTTGAAAAATGTGTAGGAAATTGGTAAATTTTCAAGAAAATTTGGGAAAGCGAGAAGGTTAATAAGGCAGTTGTGAAAGTGTAGTTATGGTATCAATAAAGAGATTTCATATGATAATGATGTAGGTAGCTGCTTATTCAGTATAACCACAGAACTTAATTTCAGAATTAGAGATAACAATACTGAGTTTCACACAGGCTTCCGTATATATTGATATAGCTTTACAATTGAATTGTACTGATGAAATGCAAGTTATCGTGATTTGTCAGCATGGTAGGTCTCATTCAGTGAATAAGAAATATGATCACATCACCCCCATCCTGATGATGGAACTCCATTAGCTTCCCTTGGTGGTTCACTCCATTATCAATAACAGTTGCATCATTTACAAACATTGCAAATGATGAAGCGGTTGTTCATTAAGTAGCAGTGGCCCAACTAAGCCGCCATGACTTGCTGCAGCACCCTTTAACATGCCTTGCTTTTTCCTATATGTCACTCGCCCTGCGAGGTTTGGTCATCAAAGCTTGACAAGCAGCCAAGACTTGGGCCCCTCCCAGAGAGGGACTATTTAAACCAGCAAAAGCTCCATTGAGTCACTTTTGCATCACTGAAGAGCTTGGACTGTTAACTTACAACCCAACAAAGCCCCAAGAGGAAGACTCCCACACAAGAATCAAAGAGGGACCAGCAGGGTCAATAGTGTTTAGCACTGTTGGTGAATCTGCGGTACAAGCGTGCTATTGTCATTTGGATGTAAGAGAGCATCAGACACCTGTGATGAGCGCATGACTAGCGAGCAGTGCAACTAAAACCTCTAGCAATGCCATGCCGAAGTGTACGTATTCAAAGCTTGCCTGTGCCGGGCAGTAAAGTCACCCATGAACTCTTACATTTCTGCTAATCTCATCCTCTGTGAAGACCTCATTGGCCCTGATTCACAGTGTGGGAACCTAAATGGGTATTTATCAGGGAGTAAGATTCCCACCTATCATACCTGTGCCGTGCCGGCCGCCTAGTAGCCCTTGGCTTTAATATAGGCCTGCAGTACATTCCAGTGGGCCCTGGAAGAAAAGGTGATAACATTTTCCGTGGCGTCCCAGGCCTAGAAATTAAAAGCGCATCCATGAAAAAGCTGCTGCTTGAGGAAAAATTAAACAAAAATAACTCTGAAGGGCCATCCAATACACGAGAAAGGTGGCTTCATCACTGCTTTAAATGGGCCGGTACTCACCGGTACTGAGTACCGGCACTTCTGATTTTTTTTTCCCTTCAGTACCAGCACTTTTCTGTAGCCAGGGAGAGTACTAGTACCCTGATCCACGACACAGAAAGCGCAGGTTAGGTTTCACCTCCAGTGCAGGGCAGATGCCGCTCTGCTTCCGAGGGGATTACAATGTACTGAGCCGTAATGTAGACTTTTGCAGAGTTGCAGCGCCCATTTGAATGTCCCCAAACTGAAAGGGTTTCAAAGGGCTTGTGTCACGCTGTGATTAACAGGACAGGATCTCTAGACAGACCCTGCACTGTCAATCAGGCGCACAGCGAGCATTGCGGTGAAAGTGCCATCATGGCTTTCATTATGTGTAAAGAGTTAATCTGTTTTATTGATAAAAACACATTTCTCATATACTTTAATATATATGATCATATGTTGTCCTTAGCCCCGCCCCTAGCCAATTGCCACAACTCTATTTCATTGTGTACCTGCACTAATTTTTTCGCATTTAAAGCACTGGGCTTCATCCTTGCTCGTATGAAGATACCTGCCTAATTGTAGCAAGAATACAAGAAAAGAAGAGCTATTTTCTATATCCAATGTTACATTAACGGTCCATCATTTAGCTGAAATACCTAACGTGCAGAAATGAAATGAAATGAAATGAAATGAGGAGAATCTTATAATGCGCGACTTTGCCCGAAGGCGTCAAGGCGCCTAACAGAAAATATATAAGCAGAATAAAAGGTATCTACGGGTACGCCTTAGCGAACAACCACGTTTTTAATGCTTTGCGAAAGGCGGGAACAGAAGCCAGCGATTTAATGTCACAAGGAAGAGAATTCCATAACTTAGGGGTAATAGAAGAAAAAGCCCTCCCGCCCCATCGACTCTTTCTAAAACGAGGGACCACTAACAGGTTCTTAGAGGAGGAACGTAGCGACCTACTTGAGACATAAGGCAGCAATAGTTTCCTGACCCCACCCACACCCTTCCCAGAGAGGGCATTGTGCGCCTTAAAAGTAATCCTAGCCTCGATCGGAAGCCAGTGTAAGGTTTTCCTGGCTGCTGTTGAAGACGCCAATCTGGGGGCGTCAAGAACAAATTTGGTGCCGCATTTTGAGCAGTCTGAAGACGTTGGATTAAACTCTTATTCATGCCGATGTAAAGGGCTTTACAATAATCAAGACGCGAAGCAACAAGTGCTACTACCACCTGCTTCGGCGCCTGGAGGGACAGATAATGTTTTATTTTACAGAGAATTTTTATGATTCCCCAACAGGTGGCAACAGTTCTATTAACCTGCAGGGTCATAGAAAGAGAAGGTTCGATCATTACCCCTAGATTCCGTGCTGATCCCGAGGGAGTGGGACAGGACCCCAACTCAGGCGGCCACCATTCAGGTGACCAGATGTTAGTGTTGGGGCCAAACACCAAGATCTCAGTCTTTTCCCCGTTCAACTTTAGCGAATTGTAGATCATCCACTGGGACACTGCCTGCATGCAGTTCCTAAAGTTGACCGGGGACGGGTCCCCAGGGTGGGAGAGGGACACCAAGATCTGTGTGTCGTCCGCGTAGGAGACTACCTCCATCCCATAAGATCTAATTAGCCTGGCAAGCGGCGTCACGTAGATGTTGAACAGGGTCGGACTTAATGCCGATCCCTGTGGGACGCCACATTGCACAGGGAGGGATGGAGATAGGAACTCTCCCAGCTTAACCCTCTGAACCCTCTGGTCTAAGAAGGAGGACAGCAGACTCAGAGCCGCCCCTTCCACCCCTATCTCCCTCAGCCGGGATGTTAAAACCGAGGGAGAAAGGGTATCGAAGGCTGCTGTGAATTCCAAAAGGACCAGGACGATGGAATGTCTCTGGTCTACCTCCATATGGATGTTATTCTGTACGACCGTGAGGGCTGACTCGGTGCTATGGTGCCTCCTAAAACCATGCTGGGATTGGTCTAGGAGACCCGAGGAGTCTAGAAACACCACCAGATGTTGATTCAGATGTGTCTCCAGCATCTTTGCCCGCGCAGGAAGCAAGGAAATAGGGTGGTAGTTCTTGAACACCTCTGGGTCTAGAGTAGGCTTTTTTAAAAGAGGCTTAACCACCGCACTCTTCCATTGAGATGGAAACATGCCCTCTCTCAAGGCCCTATTCATGATATCCTGCAAGGGGGAAGGAGGGGGTCTCTGCACTCCTTCAGAACTTTGAGAGGGCAGGGGTCCAGAGGTGATCCAGACCTTGTCTTATTTAAGAGCAGGTCGAGTTCCTGATGAGACAACGGCGGGAACTCTGATAAAGTTTTTGGAGTGTTGGAAGAAATCTCCTCCGTGACAGAAAAGGAAGGGACAGGGGGAGGAGGGGTAACGGCTCTTTGAGATCAAGATCCCTATATATGTCCGCGATCTTAGAATGAAAGAATCCTGCGATCTGATTGCAAAATTCCTGAGTACTAACTACAGGGTTCTGCGTCTGTAGCGTACAGATCGAGTCCACTATTTTAAAAAGATCCCTGGGGGAGGAAAGAGCCATTGTAAGATTAGCAAAATGCTCTTCCTTGGCCCTGATAATCTCAAGCCTGTAGTCCTTGAGGAGCTGTTTATGTTTTTCCCTCTCATCAAGATTGCAGCTCGTCCGCCAGAGCCTTTCTTGCTTCCTACATTTTTGTCTCATGAGCCTGAGAATTTCCGAGAACCAAGGTGAGGAGGGTTTCTTTCTTGCAGAGTAGCAGGAGGAGAGAGGGGCCAACACATCAACTGCTGTACTAATAGCTTTAGAAAATTCTGAAGCAGCTAAGTTGATGTCAACAAAGTGGGCTGTATTATAATTATTTATCAGGGGAGCCAGCGAGGTACTGGTAATATTCTTTAAATTCCTCCTAAAAATGGTATGGGTGGAGATGGCCTTCTTAGTAGGATTAGGAGCAATCGAAAGTTCAAGAGGGACAGCAAAATGGTCTGACCAGGATAAGGGAATAGGAGCATCTGTTTGAAGCCTCACATCATTGGTGAAAACTGCATCCAAAATGTGGCCGGTTTGATGGGTAGGATGTTTAACCATTTGCTCAATATCACAAGCAGATAATGAGTCCAGGAGGTCTGAGGAGATCTTAGAGTCCAAATTATCAAGGTGAAAATTAAAGTCACCAAGAACTGTCAAATTAGGGCCCCAAAATATGGTTCTAGCAGATTGAGTAAAGACTGTCTAAATTCAGTCCTGGATCCAGGCGGTCTATAGACCAGGATGCCCACAAAAGGCTCGGCATCGGGGGATTTTATAATAAAGTGTAGGGCTTGAAAAAGGTCGGAGGGCCTGGAGAGTTGAGTAATGTGACATTTATGAGAAATCTTAAACAAAATTCCAAGGCCTCCTCCTCTACGCCCCACTCTATCCAGTCTGGCCAAAGAGTATATATCTGGTATAGCCTCGACCAAGTCAGGTCCCGAAGACTCGGTGGCCCAGGTTTCAGTGAGAAACACCCATGTAGGCTTTCTTAATGTAACAAAATCGCAAAAAGCGAGATTGTTTTTCACTAAGGATCTAGTGTTAATTAGGAAGCCCGCTTCCTTCTGAATAGGCGGCCTATGGGAGGTAACAGTCAAGGAGGGGGGCCTATGAAAGCTGGATGCTGAAGACATACCGCCTGTGCTAAGACAGGAACAGTGGAAGGCTTCTTGTAGAATATCCGTTGAGCAGGTAAAATGACAAGGGCGCCATGCTGGTCGTAACTGAGCAAAGTCCTGATAGCTGTATAAGGGGCAATCTCGGAGAGGCATACCTCAGAACCCTAGGAACCAGAGTCTCCAGCCCTTTAGCCCGGTCTTAGCGCGGACGGGCGCAGATGGGCAGGACTCTGGCTTGACTCAGGCGTGAGTCAGGCGTGTCCGCAAACGCGTCTGCTACGCAAAGGTAGACCGTCCTTTTTTATATGGAACTAGAGCGCACCAGAGCGCTTCCTTACCCCCAAGATGGCCACTGTGGAGGCTTCGGATTCCCTGGAGCACACCCTCAGCGTCTGTGCTCAGCTGAGAGTGAGCCCAGGCAGCAGTAAGCTGACGCTACAGGTATGTGGTGATTAAAACACAATTAAAACGCTTTTTACTCAAGCGCAAATTCAATACACCCAGCGAGATAAAACGCTATTTAAATCTAGCGATAAACAAAGTAACAGTTTTAAAATTGCAAAGGGATACGAGAGGACCTACCGGCTTCCGCCTCAGGAGGGTGAATCAGAGAAGTAGCGTGCTAAGGGGCCGAGGGCGGAGAGACCTTTTATATGGAACTAGAGCGCACCAGAGCGGTTCCTTACCCCCAAGATGACCGCTGTGGAGGCTTCGGATTCCCTGGAGCACACCCTCAGCGTCTGTGCTCAGCTGAGAGTGAGCCCAGGCAGCAGTAAGCTGGCGCTACAGGTATGTGGCGATTAAAACACAATTAAAACGCTTTTTACTCAAGCGCAAATTCAATACACCCAGCGAGATAAAACGCTATTTAAAAGAAACCAAGTCAGCGCTGTACTTGGCACATGGTGTATAAAAGAAGCCAATAGTGATCTCCCATCCTCTCACCCTGATAACCCCAGTTCGGACAGGCTGGTTGCCCAGCAATGGAAGAAATGGACAGTCACTGCAGGGCTTCACAATAAGCCATTAAAGTGATTGGTCATACTCTGCTGGTGGAGCCTTCCACCCTGCGGTGCCTCTCATTTATTTATAGTTTTAGAACAAGATACAGAAGGACATCAGATGCAAATCAGAGAGCTTTACATTAGGATGGAAGGAAGGACATAAATGCGAAATCGGCATCAAGTAGGAGTAAAAAAAATAGGATTGATCACAGATTCCAGGACAATTGTACCATGGAGTGTAATCCAATAAACAGGTATATGCGGGCAATGAAGGGGGTCACAGTATGCGATAAAGAGGAGCAGTAACAAATAATGATGCAATGGAAGTAGGAAACAATGTCTTCTCATGTGCACAAACTGTTATTAGTGTTGACATCAGGGGGAAATTGTGTTAGGGACGGAGTCATAGGCTTCCTTGGCAGCCCTTCTCAAGTCAGGGCTAGGCCTACAGAGTTGGTCATGGTGTTATGTCCGAGACTGTAGTACACTTGGGCTTGATGGGACCTCCACATAGTCAAGATCATCATGATCCACAGGGTAGACTAGCAGAGCTTCAGAAGGGGCATTTAGGTTTGTGCATTGCTAGGATAATATGGGCAGCACTCAACTCTGTGTACTGGAACCACCAATAGCAGCAGTGTCCATACAGTTCAATGTAAAAACGGTATAAGAGGGTATAAGCATAAAAAGCGTCATCATCTGCTCCAAGCCTTGAGGCTGTTTAACAGGAAGGCCAGTGAGTAGCTTCTGTGAGTGCATCTATGAACACCATGAGCGATGAATATGCTGGCACTTGTCGGGGCTTGTTCAGAGGACTACCTCCTAGAGACCATAGGCTAAGAAGACCAGTCAAAGTTATCTCCTTTTAAAGTGAACGGCAGAAGCATTAATTTGTAGTTTGAGGTGTCCCTTGTAATCAGGGGCCATGTAAATGTTGCCAAAAAGGGAAGGCTAGAGTAACATTTAGGGACAAAGAAAAAGTGTGGGGATGGCATAGCTACACAGCTTCTCAGGGATTAATGCTAGTAATGCACATTAGCTTGTTCAGTCAAATTATGTCTATGTCTTAAAAAACTCCCTAAAAAAGCTGCCTTGTTTTCTGATTATAGGCTGATTGCTGATGTGGTAGCTAATCACTGATTTAAGAATGAGGAGACTTGGCACCCTGATGCATAACTGAAGATGCTCCAAAAAATGTGCTGGGTGCACGGCATATTTCTAAGCTTCAAGCAGAAGCAGTGTCAGGAATGGCTTAGAGACAAGACAACAGTGTTACTAGGGGCCTGTCTGGACTCTGGAGACACTGGCAGGGGTTACGCATACTTTTTGTACTAATTTAGTTCAGTAGGTACAGTACTAACACTGCACCAAGTGCCAGGCACTTGCTGCTGTTATGTTGCTTGCTGCGGGATGGTGCGATGGTCGCCACGCTTCCATCCAGGACTGGTCTTTGTCAATGGGGAATTCGATTCCAATTCCCCTTTGACAAAGACTTCACAACTCAGTGGCACGGAGACTCAAGCTTTTGGGGAGAAGTGCTGTCTGTGGCTACAAGAAAGGCTTTGGCCTCCTAGTCTGATTGTACAAAAAAGTGTGTGTAACCCCCGCCAGTGCCAAACGCTTTTGTTGTCTTTCTACTCATTAGGATAACATCAATAGTGGTGGCGGGGGTTAACCATACTTTTTTGTACTCACCAAATTGAGTGGGGTGACCCGTTACAGCCAGCTAGGGCTAGCAGTGGTGGCCAACACGGTACTGGGTTGGGCGAGCGGGCGAGGGAGTAAGGAAGTGTAGTTGTAAAAAAAAGAAAAATTCTTTTACCTCTTCGCTGCTCTGTCCCATGTCATCTCTCCTCCGCCAAACAGGAAGCAGCCTGGCTCCCCTTAGCCAATGGAAATGCTGCAATGCAGTGTTGTGATTGGTCAGAGCACTGTGGTTCAGCGCTCAGACGGGAACTGGATGCCAGGGCATGTTCTCCATGCAGGCTATCATGCAGCTTGCATGGAGAACATGCTAAAGTGCGCATGACTGTTGGGCCGGCCTGAGAGGGCTGGTCAAAGCATCAGGCGCACTTTATTGTGGCCACAACTCCTCACATGCTCTGTTAGCAGAGCAGCCCCTCCTCCTTCATGCTGCCATAGAAGGAACGGACAAAATGATGATAACATACTGTTATTATCATTTGATTTTTCCTTTATTTTACTGCCGCACAGCAGCAGTAGGGCGACGTTCCTCCAGAAAGACCGTCAAGATGGAGGATCTAGGTTAAAGACCACAACAACAACACTACAAAATGGCGGTGTTGCTGTTTGGTGGAAAACCAACGGAAAAGCTGTATGAGTCCACAGGGGATGTGAGGGGAAGGCAGAAGTGAGGCTCCCTTCTCCCTCTCCAGGGCCCCCTCTCACCCGGGTCTGTCGTCTCCCGGGTCCGTGCTGTCTGCAGGCCTCTGTGACCCCACAATGCCCTCTGAAGAGGCTCCAGCATTTGCAGAGTTCTTAGACGGTGCAGGTTTACTCGGGGGGGCCAATCCACCGCTCCCAGACCCCGACCGTGGCACTCTGATCTCCATGCCTTCTGCCAGGCACCAATGCAGTCAGGCTCTCAACAGCAGCTGCCGGTCCCAGCGCCGGAGGCGCCGCCTGCCACTCGGCCAGCGTAGCCCCGCTTCTCAGCACCCGAGTCGCTCGCAGGCCTAAGCACCCACGTGCGCCTTCGTCAGGTTCCTCGTGGCTCCCATGGTTTCAATGGTGGCGCTCTGCTTAGGGGGGCCGAACCACAGTCTGTGTTGCTCGCTGGGCCCTGTTTCAGCTCCCCCGGCCACTGGGGTCTCCTTCGGGCACCGCTGCAGTCCGGTCTTGTTGCCCCGTCCGTAGCCGGGCGCTCTGGCTGACATCTGGGCCGGCGATGCTCCGTCATCTTGCACCCCTCTGCTTCCAGGACTGGCCCGAAGAAATTCTGTCCGGGGAATCAATCACAATTGAAGGTTCAGCTGGGGACTGAGGTCACTATGAGCACACTATGGAGGTGCTGCTTTGTTTAATAAATATTTAAAAAAATAGATTGTGGTGGGCATCGAGGGGCAAGGCCAGGGCACCCTGGGCTTCTGAAAGTGCATCAGAGGAACGACTTGTACATGCCGCCCTCCAGCTCCCCACCTGCTTGTTGACCTGTGGCACCAGAGATGGGCCTACACACTCACGCTTAACCCTCAGACTGACACTTGCAGCAGCATTCACTATTTTAACATATTTGTAGAGTACTGTATCTATCTGCTGTGCCTCAACTCACACTGCAGTTACCTCACAACCTCCTGACTCAGCCTGGGCACAGCGCACTTGTCCCTATGCGTACCGGTACTCTTGATTTAATGCACTAAATATACTCATGTATGCTTATGTCTACATATGCAGGGCATTTAAGTTTAAATATATATATATATATATATATATATATATATATATATATATTGTGTAAGCTTGTACCTACATTTGAAGGACATTTATATATTTTTTAACCCCGGGCACAGTTTGCGTAGTAGCACTACGTGTAGTTATGCGAAGTGGACTTGGCACTAAGCGTAGCTACGCAAACTGCATAGTGCACTGTGCAAAATGCTGTTCGCACTGAGTGCACAGCGCTGGATGCTTGTGCAATCAGAGCAAACCGCATCTTGCACAGTGCAAGCAGTCGTTTTCTGCCGCTTGAGTAGATATCTACTCGAGCGGCAGCTTTTCCAACACGGACTGGTAGTTTCTCATCGCAAGCGGTTGCGAGCATACGCGTCCACTCGCAATGAGAAACCTGACCTCACCGATTTGAGAATCTCGCCGGCAGGTTTATTTTCTACGCTCGCGATCGGCAACTTGATGTTGCTGATCGCGAACAAGGAAAAAGTCTCACCGGGTTGTCATTTTGCTCGCTCTCGTTCGCCAGCTTGCCATTGAAGACCACGAGCAAGCATAAAATATCCGCTGCACTACGCTACGCTATACTACATGTGTTTGCACGGTGCTACGTGCGTAGTGCGAAGTAGTGCATATATTTTTGGTAAATCAAAGAATTACAGATGTAACTCCTGGGCTTCTCAGACTTCCAGGTGTAGTCACAAGCGTAACTCGTTCCACATCCACAACTCCAGCAGGTAAACATTAGGACCTGAGGTGTGACACAGAAGTAAAGATTAATTTGCAACCTTTTTAATCTCTCCATATGATTTTAGGGTGTTGTGTTGCTGCCTGCGGCAGTGCAGCCGGCACCATATTTTCTGCAAGGACCGATTCTTGTCAATTGGGAATTTGATTCCAAATAAGTCTTCACTCTTCAGTGCAAACTGCAATGCCACTACTTCATGAACAACAAACGTATCATTTGCAATGTTTGTAAATGATGCAGCTGGTTTTGACTATGTAGTGTACCAGCAACGGGAGCTAATGAAGTTCCATCATCAGGATGGGATGATGGGATCATATTTCTTCATCACCTGAATGAGACTTACAGTGCCGTGCAAGGGTAACCTATTGCCTTTTAATGTTTATTCCTTGCTGTCTCATTGTGTCCAGTTTAACAAATCGCAATAAGTTCTATTTCCTCAGATTTAATTTATAAAGGTGTATTAATAAATAAAGAAATCTGGAAGGTACTCAGCATTGTTATATCAAAGTATGTTAGGAAGTTCTGTGGATATACTGAATAAGCAGCCACCTACGTCATTGCCATATGTATTATGAATTATAAAATATTTATAATTAAATATGTATTTATTGATGTCATAACTACACTTTCACAATTGCTTTAGTAACCTTCTCAACACTCTCAACTATGCTTGAAAATGCACCGTTTGCCCACTTTTTTTCAAAATTCCCACCACCCGAGCCCACTTTATGATGGTCAGGCTCACTCTCTGCACTCGATCGCCACTGAGAAATCACCCCAAACTTTTACGCATTAACACTGGAAAATCAAAGAACCATCACCCTAGGGTGAGATGTTTACCTGGCATGGTCAATGCCTCATATTCAGAGTGTTAAACTTAGGAATGCTGTATAACATGCAGAATTGATATTTAAATCACAAAAATCTGCATGCTTTCCCTTTTTTCCAGGCCTTAATTTAGGGAAATTTGACTTTTGAGAATCTATCAGGGGAAAATTGTGAGATTGTGATAATAACCACACAAGTCATTATTCCCATCCTTCTGTAAACTCATCTCTGAGCAGGGATCAGAATTTTGTTCGGTAAATGTAATACTAACTAAGCTATAAATAAACACATTTCACAATTTACCTTTAGGATTTAAAATCTATGATAGAAGACTTCAGGGCAAGCGCCCACTTCCGTGGGCATTTATGTGGACTGCTTTATGGTTAGAGGGCAGTGATCAATTTGAATCGGTGGCTGCCAGCGGAGGTCACCGGCGCTCATTTTTGAGACCAAGCCCTTGTTTTTCTGCATCAGCAATTTACCAGAGCAAGAGAGGGAAAACACACAAAGCGTGAAGAAAACAGGCAAACCGTTACAAACTGAGAAAGCAGGAACCTGCAAGTGTGAGAAAGGGGCAGTGAGTGGCTGGTAGTGGATTAAAAAGCAATGAGCTGGATTCAAGGGTATGGTCCCAGCAACATTTAATTCCTCTGGTCGAGGGCTTCTGGGCATAGTTTCCGGCACAGGCAATCTTTCTTTTACAAATTAAATACTGGCACAGAGGTTAGTTTCAGTTTGAAAAATTCCACATTAACTGTGTCAGGGCTTGAGACAGAGCTAGCCTTATCATTACAGGTCAATGGTCAAGTGTTAGGAGAAGAAACCTAATTCATCAAACCAATTAGATCACGATCTTCAGGCTAACTAGGGTTATTTTGTTGTAAAAATCACTTGTGTCACACAGATGCATCCATCGGGCCTTTTGATTCTCTCTCTGTCAGCCAGAGGGTGTAATGACGCCCCCAGTTAAGGAAGTTCGTCAAAGGTCATGGAGGAAAGTCACGACGGAGGCCTTTGACATTGCCTTCTCACCCCCATTGCTGGAGGGGGAGCAAGACAGTAATATGGCCTTAGAAAGATTGGAGGGAGAGGTTGGGAAGGCCCTTGGACAGCATTGTCCCGCTGAAAACAACAAGAGTAAGAGAGAAACGGGCGCCCGCGCTCTGGTACACGGAGGAGCTTAAAGTAGAGAGGGGGAGATACAGAGACTTGGAAAGAAAGTGGAGAAAATTGAAAGATCTGGACAACAAGTCTGCTTTTGTTGTGGCACATAGAGCCTACTTAGGCCATTGCAAAATGGCCAGAAGAGAACATCTGAGTCGGCGGACAGGTGAGGCTAAGAACTCTTCAAAGGAGCTTTTTAAGATATTAAAAGAATTCACCAACCCTATAGTATGTATGACAGCAGCCCCCCAGACTCAACAACTCTGTGACAATCTAGCCACA
The DNA here is from genome assembly GCF_964263255.1 of Lissotriton vulgaris. NCBI lineage: Eukaryota > Metazoa > Chordata > Amphibia > Caudata > Salamandridae > Lissotriton > Lissotriton vulgaris. Next base: position 246,082 of record NW_028253818.1, read on the forward strand.
CACTTTAGGGAAAAGATAGACAAAATATATAACTCATTTGGAGGAGGAGAGATCACCAATGTGTTTACTCCACAACCAATTGATCCCTCATAATCCAACCTGGATTAATTTTCCACCATTACTGTGGAGCAAGTAGAGGAGGCACTTGCATTAACAAAATCAGGATCAGAGTCAGACTGTGCCCTGCCTTTCATTATGGCAAAGTTAGCCATGAGCTTAGCTGCCTCACTCTCTGCAGTTTGTAACATCTCCTTGGACTCAGCCACCTTCCCTGATAAATGGAAAAGAGCCTCAATCAAACCTCTCCTAAATAAATTGTTGGCAGACCCAGCAGAGATGAAAAATTATAGGCCGATATCTCTGTTGCCCTGTTGTGCGAAAGTCATGGAGAAGATGATCAATGAACAACTGACTGATTATCTGGCAAAACATCAATTTTTGGACCCTGCCCAATCAGGCTTTCGTGTAGGTCACAGCACGGAGGCGGCTCTAATAAAAGTCATGGACAGCATCAGGATGTCCGTTGGATAAAGGGATTCCCACCATGCTGATGCTTCTTGATCTCTCTGCGGCCTTCGACACCATATCACATAACATCCTGCTTTACAGATTACAGGATATTGGTGTCGGAGGTCTAGCACTGGCCTTGCTCCAGAGCTTCCTGACAGATAGATCTCAGTATGTCAAGTTAGACGTATTTGGGTCATCAGTCACCCCTCTGGACAAGGGAGTACCTCAAGGCTCTATCCTTAGCCCCACTCTGTTCAACATATATGTAGATCCGTTGTCCGCTATTATACGATCACATGGTTTTGATACCATCTCTTACGCGGACGACACACAGGTGATTATTCCTTTTGATTCAGACCTTGCTGTCACCAGAATTAAGTTTAGGATGTGTATGTTGAACATAGCTGAATGGATGGGGGACAATTTCCTCCAACTGAACGCCAACAAAACGGAGATTGTCCTGTTCGGGAAGGCGGAGGAACTCTGGTCACAGGACTGGTGGCCTACAGAGCTGGGGGAACCTCCCTCCCATGAAAAGCAGGTCAGGAATCTGGGAGTGTTACTGGACAGCAAACTGTCATCCGAAGATCACTTTAAATCACTTTCTGGTACCAGTTTTCGAATTCTGAAGTTGTTAAGAAAGGTATTTCCTTGGATTCCCCTAGGATCAAGAAAGACTCTTATACAGGTGCTTATTGTAAGCAGATTGGACTATGGTAACGCCCTATTGGTCAGAGCCAGGGAAGATTTGCTCACAAGGCTCCAAGTGCTGCAAAATACAGCCGCAAGAATGGTCCTGAATAAACCCAGACGCTCTCCTTCCCGATCTTTGTTACAAGCTCTACACTGGCTGCCTGTAAATAAAAGATCAGTCTTTAAACTCCTCACTCTGGTGTTTAAGGCAACTCGAGACCTGGGGCCAGCTGACTTGAGGAAGAAGACAAGGCCTTATGTTCCCTGTTGCCTCCTCAGGTCGTGTAACCAGAATCTGCTAGTACCTTGCAGAATCCATAAAGCCAGAATGGGAGGACGTGCTTTCTCCTATCTGGCCCCATTCCACTGGAATAGCCTGCCGGGAGAGATTCGTCGCTGTACCTCTCTGGCACACTTTAAAAAAAGCTTTAAAACCTGGATGTTTTAGGGGTTGGCACTGCTCGTGGTATCTGTCTGCTGTCATGCCTAGGCGCCGTGAGATCCCCCTGGGGATGATACGTTGCGCTCTATAAATGATAAAAATAAATTAAATAAATAAATGCATGACGCTCTTCAACAAAATGTACTTTTAAATAGCTAGCTTACTGTATCAAACATATTCATATCCTCAGTCTAAATGCTATAATTTTGAAATATGGGCCTTGGCAGCCCGTCCTTCCTCGTACAGGTTTTCTTTCTAATTGTTAAGGGTACCTTTTTGTGCTGTGTGCCGTTTATAGACACCACCTTCAGCAGGCAAAGTGGGAGATTCTCCCACTCTTCCTGTCTGGGCCATCTGCCTCTCCATATGCAATAGTGAAGAAGGAGAACTAAATTTAACAATCCATTGGCACCATGTGTGAGATTCCGAGCTCCGCATATGGTAAACTAATACCTGCATATGGAAGCCGCGCCAGCCTTACTGCAGGTAGCCGTGCACGCACGGTACTCGCCACGAAACTGACCCCGAACATTATTTAATGGACTCGAATCTAAAATCTGCAATGCATTGCAGCAGGCTATTCGTTCTTGGTTTCTATTGAATCTGTATGAAATTAGAGCATAAACAGTAGAAAACGGAAAAAGGGATTAGATTCAGCCCTTTACATACAGCAGGTAACTATTAATAGCACGGGCTGTGAAGACATCACTAACAGCTTCAGGAAAGACAGTCAATAGCACAATAGACAAGGCGTGTGTAAGGTCATTTCTTTCCGCATTCTGGTGGCAGCATCACACGGAAGTTCACGACATGCCCTTTAAAGTCAATATTATGATTCAACAGCGGGAAATGCATGTCCAAGCAAAAGGTTAGGTATGATTGACATATTGTGATGGCAAATTTATTTTGTCACACCAGTGGTAGCTCCTCCGCTAAGGTGTAGCAGAGTCTTCCCACAGGAAAAAAAATGATGATAACAGGATGCTATGCTAATAACAGCATGTTATTGTCATTTGATTTTTCAGTATTCCTCTCTAGGTGCAGGGTTTTGCATCAAAAACAGTGGGTGGTAGTACACAGTATTGTCTGCTACAGGGCAGTAGTGGTGGGGCGGGGTTAAAAAAATGGAAAAAATATTAAACTTACCTTCCAGGCACCGCTTCTCCTACGTCCTCTTCTTCGTCGACACAGGAAGAAGACGCAGGAAGCAAGAACAGGAAGCACCAGGATTCCAGAATCCCCTAGCCAATCACGACACTGGCGCCAAAAATGTACTTCAGTTGAAATAGGCGTTAAAAGGACAACTTCTGTAATTTCTGTCATTTCCTATTTTGCATGTGTGCTGAACTTACAGCACACATACAAAGTAGGATCAGTTTTAAATTCAGTATAAGCCTAGTATTTAGTACTGGAATGGCGCCCTTCCAGTACAAACTCTATGTTAAACTCATGCATACACCTTTTATTCTGGCGCAAAGGTGTGTGCGCGGCGCTCCGCCACTAGGTAGAGGGAAGGAGAGTGTCGTATATCTGTAGATTCAGTGCTCTCCTACATTCTCCTTGTCACTCCACAGCACAGCACAGTGCAGCAAATTTGTTTGCTGAGCTGCGTTGTGCGACTTTATCATAAATCTAGGCCACTGAACAACTCCCTGAAATGTCCGTCTTCTAATACATGATGATACAAGTGCTGTGATAGCTGCAGATTGTAAACTAGACCACCTCTGCCTCCTGCACCAATCCCCTTTGTACACATAGCCCCCTCATTCTCCTAACCCTCAGTCACTGGATCACTCACCCTGCTTCCATATTAATCTGTCCTCATTCCACTGCAGCACTTCCAACATCCCCAAGATCTCTAAATGCAGCTTTTTACCATTTACACTCCTGCAATCCCTCCAGCTTCTCCCCTATTTTCTCCATCACTACACCCACACTACTTGCTTTCTATGCATCCTTGGCCCGGCCTGGTGCATAATTCCAGCATCCTTGACTATAGTACAATGTAAGCCCACGCTATGCTATTTGGCAAGTAACACAGACTGGGGCTTGGTACAAACACAGGGTCAACTCTCAGTTGTTCTACTGTACATTATTGTTTGTCTTCCCAGTGCCCGGCCCCGGTGCAACCTAAATAAAATAGATTTGTCTGTAGCTTTATGCTGAGCGGAGCACTAACGTGCAACTCTGCCTGCAACATTGGATTAGAATAGTGAAGCTGGAACCTGGTGCCACTGGTAGTAGCGTTTTTATCCTCTCACTCAGACAGCTGCCCCAAAATACCCTGGGTTTTAAATGCATCCAAAAGTGTGAGACCTCTTCTTTTGTTTGGCAGACTCATCCACTGTGGCTCAGTTTGTGCAATGATTTTCAGATAAAAAGCGTGATTCCCAGTTAATCAAACCCTTATTTGAGGTTAGTAAATAGAACACATTTAAACCAGGTTTAATGCTCCTTTTAACTAATTGGTTGTGGGCGCTAAAATGCTGATAGGATGGCTCAGCCGGTTGGGTACACTTCTGACAAAAAACGTGGTTTTGAAAGTCACGAGTTCAAACTCATTTTCAGACGTTTGTAGGTTAAGTGCCATAAGGTAGGCACTAACATCTGCTAGTCGCAGCTATTCATTTCAGAAGTGAAAAAGTATGAGAAACGAACATAAAGAGGCAACATAGAGGTTAGAAACCACCAGCAAGAGGCAAAATAAAGGTGTGAAATGAGCAGAAAGAGGCAAGAAAAGGTCAGCAACGAGCAGAAAGAGACAAAAAAAGGTGAGGCATGAGCATCAAGACACAGAATAAAAGTCAGAAACAAGTAGAAAGGGCTAAATAGAGGTCATAATCCTGCAGCAAGAGACAAAAAAGTGTAAAAAAAAAACCAAGCTGAAGGAGGCAAAATAAAGGTCAGTAATGAGCAGAAGGAGGCAAAATAAAGGTCAGAAAGACACAAAATAAAGGTGAAAAATTTGCAGAAAGAGGCAGAATAAAGGTCAGAAAAAAGTAGAAAGAGGAAAAATAGAGGTGATAAACTAGCAGCAAGAGGCAGAATAAAGGTCAGAAACAAGCAGAAAGAGGCAAAATAATGGTCAGAACGAGCCGAAAGGGGTAAAATAGAGGTCAGAAAGAAGCAGCAAGAGGCAAAATAGAGGTCGGAAATTAGCAGCAAGAGGAAGATTAAAGGTCAGGAACGATGAGAAAGAGGCACCGTAAAGTGGAGAATGAGCACATAGAGGCAAAATAGAGGGCAGGAGGGAGTAGAAAAGAGGCAGAAAAATTACTTGAAAACAAACAGAGGAGACACAACACCATAGGCAGCAGAGGGTAGAGGACTGCGGGCAAGCTTGACAGGAGTATGAGAAACGAACATAAAGAGGCAACATAGAGGTTAGAAACCACCAGCAAGAGGCAAAATAAAGGTGTGAAATGAGCAGAAAGAGGCAAGAAAAGGTCAGCAACGAGCAGAAAGAGACAAAAAAAGGTGAGGCATGAGCATCAAGACACAGAATAAAAGTCAGAAACAAGTAGAAAGGGCTAAATAGAGGTCATAATCCTGCAGCAAGAGACAAAAAAGTGTAAAAAAAAAACCAAGCCGAAGGAGGCAAAATAAAGGTCAGTAATGAGCAGAAGGAGGCAAAATAAAGGTCAGAAAGACACAAAATAAAGGTGAAAAATTTGCAGAAAGAGGCAGAATAAAGGTCAGAAAAAAGCAGAAAGAGGAAAAATAGAGGTGATAAACTAGCAGCAAGAGGCAGAATAAAGGTCAGAAACAAGCAGAAAGAGGCAAAATAATGGTCAGAACGAGCCAAAAGGGGTAAAATAGAGGTCAGAAAGAAGCAGCAAGAGGCAAAATAGAGGTCGGAAATTAGCAGCAAGAGGAAGATTAAAGGTCAGGAACGATGAGAAAGAGGCACCGTAAAGTGGAGAATGAGCACATAGAGGCAAAATAGAGGGCAGGAGCGAGTAGAAAAGAGGCAGAAAAATTACTTGAAAACAAACAGAGGAGACACAACACCATAGGCAGCAGAGGGTAGAGGACTGCGGGCAAGCTTGACAGGAGGACCGTCACAGGGGGTGCTGGCACGAGGGCCAAATCCTATGTGCGCTCCTACTTTTTTTTACCATGCACCCACTGACAGACCCACTCAGACACTCACACCCCCACTCACTTGCCCACTCAGAGACTCCTCCATCCAGTCACAGACCTTCAAAGACACTTGTGCACCCACTCACAGATCCAGTCAAAGACTCATGCACCGACTCACAGACCCACTCAGACACTCACGCATCTAGTCACAGACCCTCATGCACCTACTCACAGAACCACACTGGCACTTCTAAACCCATTTACACAGCCATGTACACACCCATACAGTTACTCCCTCACCAACCCACTCATAGAGCGATACAGGCACTCACACCCGCAAACCCATTCATACACTCACTCAGAGACCCATACAGCCACTCATACACCCACTCACCTATCTATACAGCCATTCACACACCCACTTACTGGTTACTGTTAGGAAATAAAATGTAACAAACCGATGAAAATCACTAAGAAAACCAAGGGTTACAGGGATGCTATAGTTAGGAAATAGAATTCAAAAACCTTAAAAAATCATAGAAAAAAATAAAGGTTACAGGAACGTTATAGTTAGGCTCAGATTTCACTCATACAAAACCAGTGAAATTCAGCAGTTGTAGTTACCTGAGTATGACCAGCAAAGCACTGCTTATGACCTCATATACTGCATTACTTATGACATGGTCAGTGACATCCCTGATGACATTATTGATGACATCTCAATGCCAGAATTTCAGAAGGATATGTCTGAAATGAAGAAGGCTGCGACCCGTTTTATATCTCTGGATGGGACAATGAGGCAATAATGTAGAGTCATAATAATTGCCTGTGGTTTTGAAGACAGAGGAAAAGGTGCGCACTTACGTGGAATTTGCCATAAAATGCCACACTACAACAGTGGGTTGTAATATTACAAGGTGAACATTAAGCTTGCCAGCAGCAAATGAATGAAACAATTCATATGTATAGGGGTACCGCCCAGAAATATGAATTATTGTTCCCTTTAATCTTCTTTCCATTCATTATTAATAAAATGGATGCGCAATATCTGAAATGATGTTAAACATGATTGTCACCTGTGGTATTTAAAACAGAATGATGGTTGCATGCTTGTGCAGAATTTGATATAAAAATAAAATATGACCTAATCTAGCAGTTGGATGTAATATTGAAAGGAAGATGCAAATGAATGAAGTAATTCACATGTATATCTTCAGAAAAATGTATGTTATTGTCCCGTTATCTTTGATTTGATTGTTAAAAAAGGGTGCATAATAATATGGTGTTTTAACAAAATAATTTAATTTAATTGGGTTCAAACAATGTGTTGGTTTGGAAAAAAGGCGCTGATGTTGTTACATGAATTAACTAGGAATGTAGTCTTCCTTCAATGTCCATGTTCATTAAGTATGGGCGGAAAATCCGTTCCGCTCGCGGATTTTGCGGATTTTCGGTAAATTCGCAATCCGCGAGATTCGCGAATTTCCCGCAAAATCCGCAAATCCGCGAGCAGCGGATTTTATGGCTTGCTCGCACTGTTCGCGTGAGTTCGCGGCTTCCCAGTTCAACTTCGCGCCCCGCGAATAAGCGCTAAATTGCAGAAATACGATCTTAGCAAAACTGAAACTACTTACCAGGTTCAAAAGTTCAAGCTCATCATTAGTAGCCATTTCCTGTAGTGCTTCCTGAGGGGCCCCTCCAGAGTTCAGTTGCCTACTTGCAACTATTATGTGACCCTGCTCTGACCCTCAGAATAGTTACACATATGCCACAAAGGTCCTGAATTACAGCTAAGGGAGACAAGCAGGAGCCAGGCTGGAAGTTCAAATCCAGTGACACATTAATCAGCCCCTAATTCATTATTGTCAGTTGGGGCAGGGCAGGTGTTGTAACTAATTTTGCAACAATTAAAGCACTTAGCAAGTGCAAAAGATCACTAATCAGGAAGCACTAAGGAAGCAGGTGCCAGCTAAAAAAATATTCTGTGACACATTAATCAGCCCCAAATTAATTCAGGTCACTTGAGGCAGGGAAGGTGTGCTTTGCTTTGCCACAATAATGTACACTGGACAACCAGAGGGTGCTGTGATGAAACAGAGGGTGGCATGGGTGGGCCAGAGGCAGAACTGGCAGAAACCCGCGCAAACACAAAAAAAATCCGCAAATTCATGAGAATTCGCGGATTTTGCGGATTGCGAGTTCGCAAATCCGCAAAATTCGCGAACGCGAGATTTGCAAAATTCGCCCATGCTTAATGTTCATACCTTAGCTGGATGTACTGTCTGTCTTCTACGTTTATCACAATACCCTATTTGAATGGTGTGTGTTCACATACAGCTTGGCTTTTGAAAAAGACTGTGAGGTCGAAACACGTTGCCTGTGACAAGAAAAAACTGAATTGGATGAACGTGATCCTGGAGTGCGAGTCATGTGTATTGGTATCTCTTTGATACATATGTTCTTGGAATATAATTAACAAGCTCTGGCACCCATTCCTCACACTGGCCCCGCTGAGGTGGAAGTAACCAGCCCCGCTGAGGTGGAAGTAACCAGCAGTGCAAGAGGTTTTCCGAGATATATTTATACTAGCAGCCCGTCCCAACCTTGTCCGGGAGCAATTCGGCTTCAGGGCCCCCGCCTGCCTCTGCCCCCGCCCGCCCCGACATTGTCCGTGGGTCCCCCGGAGTAGCAGCCCGTCTCGACCTTGGCTTCAGGGCCCCCGCCCGCCCGACATTGTCCGTTGGTCTCCCGGAGCCTTACCTCATCTGCCGCACCTCCCCGCGCTCCTGAGTTCACCGGTCCGCCGCTCCTCACCGCTCCTCCCAGCCTGTCCACCGCTCCTCCCCGCCTGTCTGCCGCTCCTCCCCGCGCTCATGTCCGCTGCTCCTCCTCGCGCTCCTGGACGCCGCTCCTCCCCGCGCTCCTGATGTCAGCACGCACGTCGTGGCCGGCGCTACTTCCATGGGACTATTTTTTTTTTCTCGTAAATTTTTTAAATAACTTATATTTTTTTCATTTATATAGCCTATGTCCATCTGCACACCATGACAATTACAATGATGTATCGGGTGTGTGGATTGGCGCTGTGGTTCCAGAGTTTACCCGCCTCAAAGGTTCAAAGTTCTTCCTTTATAATAGTAGTAAAGATATATTCAGGTTCACAAGACGTATTTTTATTGTGGCAAACTCAGGTAACCCATTTCGCCCGTCAAAGTGACCTTTCTCCCAACGCAGAACGGTCACCATTTTTCTCTTTTAAATCACGTGTTTATTTTAAAATATTTCTTAAAGTGACATGCGCAGCTGAAATTATCTGTGCTACCTTAAAAAACATTCTCTGATTCCAACCCTGATCTTACAAGGGACCATAGCCAGAAAAAAAGTAAGATAATTCCTCTACCCTAACCTCATGTGCCTCTTAAAAATGGTGTGCTACGGGGTAAAATTGATCCTTATTTCTAACGGCTCTAATGTGTTGCAAAATGTGACGATGGACTTTAAGAACAGTGCTGTCAGTGTGTACCTTTTGAGCACGTCATTTCAAAGCATAGACAGTATATTCACTCTTGCAAAGAGCATTATAGGTTTATCAGAGAGATCATGAAACCTGCAGAGTATTGACACCATGTTTAGAAGCATTAGTCCTATGGCACTTCCTGAAGCCCACACTGCCACTCAGCAAACTTTCATGGCTTTGTATTTCAGGACTGCTGACTGCCAGTTACTATTGCATGGATTTAGCTTTGCATAATACAAGGAAGGGCCTATCTTGTAAATCTAGTCCTATCACAGGGTCACTTTGGAGAAGATGCCAATGGCTCTTGAAAATCTGTGTGAGTTCCTGATGTTTTGTGCTAAAACATGTATTCAGATGGATCACCTGATCACCTCGAACTGGCCTACACTATTCAGAAAAGAGCTGTTGTTCCGTGGTCAATGAATAAATTCCCTAGTGTTATTCTAACACAAGTAGATGGCTATTTAGTTTGTATCCTTTATTTACTATATGTTATTTATTTATTTTATCAGGTTGATGTAGATTGCTCTTCTCCCTATTGCATGGCGCCCTTTATTAAGGTAACACCCACATGTATTTACTGCTAGATATTCGGTATCTATCACGCACAGGGTGTGTTGCAATCCTAGGTGTGGGTACTCTCTGCCCTAATGCACTTGATGCGTTTCTTGTCCCGGAGAATATTCAGTTTGCAAGTTACCGGACTGTACGTTGTAAAGTGGCATAGTCTCCTTGAGTGTGTGGCTAGCCATCAGGCCCCATATAGGCTGTTGTTACTTGTTTGGTGTTAAGGATATACAGTGAGCAATCACGCACTGTATGGGCTTGCTATCACCGGGGTGTATGGTGTGGTCGAAGCCTCTGAGACCCATCTAACTGACGACCATTGTTCCTGAAGGATACACGTATGTGTAAAGTGAACTAGTGCAATAAAACATTCTTTAAAAGTGATTACTAAACTAGTGCCTGTGTGTGTGTTGCTGGATTGCTGTCTAAATACTGTGCACTACTAACCTATATGTATCCCCACAATTCCTCATCGCTGTTGAGCCCCCATGAGTTTCTGGTTGTTATCGCTATGATGTATCTTGACTACAGATGTATCAGAGCATTGACTTTGGCCCACTCCCTTTCATTTCGTCTGAACTGGTCCACACAAATAAAGCACAGTAATTTGCTGTCACTGCTGTGGTCAGTGGCAAAGTGCCTTGCCTCTGGGTACATCCCATCCTGATTGGTTATTGCATGCATATGCTCCAGCATTCTTTTCTTTACTGGATGCACGATGCTGCCTATATATCTCTTGCCACATAGACACACTAGGCAATTGATCACAAAATTTGCATTACAGTTAAGGAGTTTAGTGATAAGTTTTGTATTTCTTCTACCTGGGACCTCCTACTCCTTTACTTTGCTACTTCCCTTGCATGCTTTGCATCTGGTACATGAGAAAAACCCAGTGATCTTGGGTTTTTCTACTGTGGCTAGTGAACAGGAGATTCAATGTGTTGCCATTTACTATTCTTATGTATGTCTCCGCTTAATGTCGGGACTCTCTCACACAATGAACAAATCATCGATGTACCTTGACCACAGGGCCACCTTATTTGCCCAACAATCATGGAGATCCGCCCAGGCCACATGCTTCTCCCACCAGCCCATGAATACATTTGTGTAGCTGGGGGCAAAGCACATGCCCATCGTGGTTCCTGGTCTCTCCCCGCCCAGAGAATAGGAAATTGTTGTTATTCAAGCACAAAGCAATTATTTGCAACACCATCATATTGTGCTCCTGGTACTTAAGTGGTGTAAACCCGGGATGTGAGGGTTGTTAAGAGAGACGGAGAGGAAGGTAGGGGTATCGATAGTAGGATGGGTCGGAAGAAGAGAAAAAGAAAGGGCTGTCAACGTCAAATGGGAAATAGTGTGGGGTTGCTGGAGGAAAGTGAGAATCAGGTTTAAGGGAAGGGGTAGTGATATTCCAAGGGTGTGCTATACAATATTTATAGTGAAACAGCGTGGACCATTGGTGACAAATTCTATATACAGTGCACCTATTGTGTTCTCAGTGTCCGCTCCCAAGCCACCTCCTTTGGACACCACCACTCCTCGCTCCACTCGTCCTCTTCCTCTCTCGTCTCCGTCTCTTGTTCCGCTGTTCCTTCAGTTCGAATCTCCTGCCACGATTTCACTCTCCAGACGACGTTCTCCTCTTGGTGTTCATCGCTTCCTGTTTTTAGTTCCTGGTGAGGGGAGGGACTTCCGGGGTCGGCCGGGCGTCCTTCCGGTTCGTCCTCGAAGGGGATTGTTTCCTGGAATGAGAGAGGACAGAGGGGTGGAGTTCTGATTGCTACGGACGCTTCAGGGTCCGTGTTCGAGTAATGGTGAAACCCGGTATGGCGCTGATACCCGGAGTCAGGTGAGGATTCCGGGTCACATCCCCTTCCCCTAGCTGTCCTTCTTGTATGGGTTGAGGAGGGATAACGGGACAAGAAATCCGCGATCCCTTGTTCTGTCCCCTTCCTGTGTAGTGTCCTGAACCTAAACGGTTGTAAGGCCAAAAACCACCGAAGGACTCGGTCGTTGTGTCCTTTGTTGCGAGCCATCCATTCCAGTGGTGCATGGTCTGTATATAACGTAAAGTCACGGCCCTCTAGATAGTACCAAAGGCTTTCTATAGCCCATTTGATGGCGAGGGCTTCCTTTTCTATGACTGAATAATTTCTTTCTCGTGGAAACAGCTTCCTGCTGAGATATCGTATTTGTTTTTCGTCACCATTGACGTCAGGTTGGGAGAGAACTGCTCCTCAGCCCTGATCTGAAGCGTCTTTCTGGAATACAAAGGGCTGGGAATAGTCGGGGCTAGCCAATACAGGTTTGGATATAAGAGACAGTTTGAGCCCATTAAAAGCCTGCCAGAGCTAGGGTGTGGGGTTTTCTAGGTATTCCTCTGGTTTTACTGACTTTTTTAGGAGATCTGTGAGAAGGGCAGCCCTTTGGGAGAAGTTGGGGATAAATCTGCGATAGTAACCTAAAAGACCCATAAAAGCGCGGAGGTCCTTTCGGGAGTGGGGAAAGGGAATGGCTTGTATAGCTGTGATTTTGTTGTCTTGAGGGCGGATGACCCCTTCACCCAGAAGGAAACCAAGATATTTTACGGTTTGGGCAGCTAGGGTACTTTTGGTGGGGTTGATAATGAAGCTGTAGGATCCGAGAGATTGTATAACCTGATATAATTGTGTTAAGTGCTGCTCCCAAATATCGCTGTAGATGACAATGTCATCGAGATAGGCCCCAGCGTATTGGGCATGGAGTCGCAAGGCAAAGTTCATAGCTCTTTGGAATGTTGCTGGAGCGCCATGAAGCCCAAAGGGTAAACCCGTAAATTGGAACAACCCCTCCGCGGTGGAAAAAGCTGTTTTTCTTTTTATCCTGTTTGTTTAAGGGGATCTGCCAGCAGCCTTTACACTGGTCGAGGGTGGTGATATATGTGGCTTTCCCTATTCTTTCTATCATTTCATCTACGCGAGGTAGAGGGTAGGTGTCAAAGTTCAAGATCTTATTTACTTCACGGAAGTCAATACAGAAGCGTATTGACCCGTCGGGCTTTGGAACTAACACTATGGGGGAGTTCCAATTGCTTATGTACGGTTCAATGATCCCCATGTGTAATATCTGTTCTATCTCCTGTTTAATGACGGGTCTACGGGCTTCCGGGACCTGGTAGGGTTGGAGCCGTACAGTTTCCCCCAGATCCATCTGTATAGCGTGTTCAATTACTTTGTTACTTCCGGGTAGATTGGAAAAGACGTGTTGTAGGGGTTGGAGGACGTCTCGGAGGTCCTGTTTCTGGGACTCCGTCAACTCAGTATCAAAACAAAGATCCAAAAGTGGAGCAGGGTTTAAGGCTGTCCCTGACAAGACTGAACGGGGACCTTCCTATTTTTTAAGGTGGTTTATGTGATAAATCTGGGTGGTCCCACGAACATGATCCAACTCTAGTTCATAGGTAACAGGAGTTATTAGTTGGAGAATGGGGTAGGGGCCCTGCCATTGTCCCAAAAGTTTTTGATCGGAGGCAGGCATCATTAAGAGTACCAGGTCCCCTACCGAAAAGCTTCGGGATTTGGTGCCCTTGTTATACTGTCGTTTTTGGGATACTTGAGCGTTTTCCAAGTTCTGTCGGACGATATCCTGTATTTGTCCTAAATGGGTCTTGAGGTTGTCTACATACTCTGGGAGGGCTCTGGTTCGTTCTGGTTCTGCTTCCCAAGACTCTTTTGCCATGTCTAAAATGGTTCGGGGGGGATGTCCATAAAGCGGCTCATAGGGGGAGTACCCGGTGCTGCTCTGTACCTTGCACCGTATAGCAAAAAGGGCTAACGGCAACATCTCCTCCCACCTCTTAGACTCCAGGGCCAGAAACTTCTTCAGGGTTGTTTTAAGAGTGGCGTTATAACGCTCAACCAACCCATCGGTCTGAGGGTGGTAAGAGGACGTACGGATTTGTTTAATCACTAGTTGCGAACATACTTGTCTCATTAGGGTGGAAACGAAGTGGGTACCTTGATCTGCTAAGATCTCCCTCTGGAACCCCACTCGAGCAAAAATCGAGATCATGGCTTTTGCTATATTCTGGGAGGTGGGGTGTTGCATAGGTACGGCCTCTGGGAAGCGGGTGGCATAGTCAACAAGGACCAAAGCATATCGGCACCTGCTTCGGGAGGGCAGTAGGGGCCCTAATATATCCATACCCAGTCTGCTAAAAGGAATATCGATGACAGGCAGGGGTTGAAGGGGTACTTTCGGGAGACGATACCTGCTGTTACTCTGGCAGACGGCAGTAGGCCCTTACCTGTTGGTAGACCCCAGGCCAGTAGAATTTTTCCAAAATGGCCTGTCTGGTTTTTTCAACACTAAAATGCCCCCCTAGCAAGTGGCTATAAGCTAGAAACAGGATCTTATCACGAAAGGGGCCCGGAATCAATAACTGGGGTAATTGGTTAGGACTGCCTTTTCAGTATAGTAAGCCATTCTTTTTGAAAAAGTAGGGACCTACTTGTAAGGGATCCTCATTTTCCAAGGCTTTTCCCCATGCTTCGTGCAGTACGGGGTCTTCTCTCTGGGTAGCTCTGAATTCTCTGTCTCCCAGGGGTGTTCTTCGGTCCTGACAGGGCAGACCATGACATACTATTGTTTCTCTTTTCTTTTTTGACTACGGGTTTTCCGTTCTTTTGCCGTTGAATCCGGGGGAGGGTTGTCTTGTAAGAAAGGTGCCTCAGCTCACCAGTGGGATAGAGAGTCGGACGTGTCCTTGAGGAGGCTAGGAAGGCCAGAATAATCGCTCCCCAGGATTATCTGCTCTGGTATCCTGGGAATAACGCCTACAGTTAAATCAGTTCCGGGGTCGGTGGGGTGTTGAATACGTACTTGAGCGGTTGGGTACCTTTTGGTGTCCCCCATGGACATACTGGATAGCGACAGAGCCGGTGAGAGGCCCAACTGGTGTATGCATGTCTTGGGGTCGGGGCATGCTCTGTCTACACCCTGTATCAGCTAAAGCCAATACAGTCTGCCCATCAATTTTCACTGAACAGCGATATGGTGGGGGTGTTGTCTCTGGTGTTGCACACACATAGTTCCGGACTATCCCCAACTCCATAGGCTTTTCCTTCTGAGGGCACAGTCTGGCTATGTGTCCGTAAGCCCCGCAGTTATAACACTGTGGTCCAGGATTAAGAGGTCTGAATATGGCAGGGGTTGGCAAGAGAGGGATAGGTTCCGGTTTCCAGGTAATGGGCCCACAATGAGGTTGGGTACTGGTTAGGGTGCCTGGCCGGGGTGCATGTTCTTCTCTTCCTCTCTGTAGTTCCAGGGCTCGACTGAACGTACTAGCGATGTCAACAGCACTGTCGAGCGTGAGGTGAGCATGTTTTCGTACCCACCTCTGGGTGGGAGGGTATAAGGAGGCCAGGAACTGCTCCAGGTAAATTTTGGCTAGAATCTCTTCTTTAGAGGAAGTGGCGGGTCTGAGCCATCGATTTGTTAAGTCTTTAATATGAAACGATAAGGCTCTGGGGGGTCTCTTGGGGTCCCTCTTTTGCTTGTGGTAGTTTGACCCTATATGTTTCGTCGTCGATACCTAAACGCTCGAGGATGCACCTTTTGATGTCTTCATAGGGGTTGTTGCCTTGAATATTCACTTGGTGGTAGGGGGATTGTAGATCCCCCATCAGTAAGGGCCCCAAGTACTGGCCCCATCGTTCCACATGCCAGGAAGCGGCCTGGGCCATCTGCTCAAAACTGGTAAAGAAATAATCCGTGTCTTCCCCCGGTACGTATTTCTGTAATACTAGTGAGGGAAGGGAAGTGACCAGTCTTTGTTGTCCCATAACGTCAGTGAGTTTCCCTAGCGCCACGTCATGTGCCTCCCCTTGGCCTTTAAGTACATCCTGTAGCTGTTCCCGGTCATCTTCAGCTACTTTGACAAACCTTTCCATCATTCTTCCAAATTGTTCTCGGGTCTTCGCCATTTGTTTAACCGCGGCCTCCATGCTCCTGGCAGATCCCACTTCAGACACCACCTGTGAACGTGGGGGTAGGGCGGGCCGAGAAAACAGGCGTGGAGGCTGTATAAGGTGTGCAATGGCTTCGGTGTTTATTACTGACAGTACAGTCAAAGGGTCGATAAACAGAAAAGAACACAAACAATCTGGCTCCAAAAGGGAAGGCCTCCGGGTCTTCGTTCGGGGAAGGTTCTGGATATCTAGGGGGTTGCACCTCGGCGTCTCCTTGGTGTTGTTACTCGGGTAGTCCTCGGAGGGCGTGAGGGAAAACAAAAGAATGGAGCCGTTAGTCCTATCGGACTATGAATGCAGAGCACCACTTACCGAAACCCGGGATGTGAGGGTTGTTAAGAGAGACGGTGAGGAGGGTAGGGGTTTCGATAGTAGGATGGGATCGGAAGAAGAGAAAAAAAAGGGCTATCAACGTCAAGTGGGAAATAGTGTGGGGTTGCTGGAGGAAAGTGAAAATCAGGTTTAAGGGAAGGGGTAGTGATGCTCCAAGGGTGTGCTATACAATATTTATAGTGAAACAGCGTGAACCGTTGGTGACAAATTCTATATACAGTGCACCTATTGTGTTCTCAGTGTCTGCTCTCTGGTAGTGGGTACTCACCAGCTCCGCCACAACTCTCCGGTGAGTTGCGGCCGCTCCCCAGCCACCTCCTTTGGACACCACCACTCCTCACTCCACTCATCCTCTTCCTCTCCCGTCTCCGTCTCTTGTTCCGCTGTTCCTTCGGTTAGAATTTCCTGCCACGCGTTCACTCTCCCGACGGCATTCGCCTCTTGGTGTTCAGCGCTTCCTGTTTTTAGTTCCTGGTGAGGGGAAGGACTTCCGGGGTCGGTCGGGTGTCCTTCCGGTTCGTCCTCGAAGGGGATTGGTTCCTGGAATGAGAGAGGACAGAGGGGTGGAGTTCTGGTTGCTACTGACGCTTCAGGGGCCGTGTCCGAGTAATGGTGAAACCCGGTATGGCGCCGATACCCGGAGTCAGGTGAGGATACTGGGTCACAATGACACAATCGGACGCCCCAGGGGAGCCTCTCCATTTTTATGAATCGTGGATATGTGGCCAATGGCAGGAACATGTTGGTGTTCTACCCTTAAGAATTGATGCTTTTCCATATGAACTGATGTAGCCTTTACTGTTTAGCAATTGACTTTACACCTTACCTAAATCCAGATTCAGGTTCAGGTTCAGTTTCACATAAATTGCCAACTATCATGCACATAGTTTTAATATTACACGAATTTAGAAGCATGCAAACCAATATACAGCTCCGCTCAACAGGGCTGGTGTCCAATGCCAAACCTCTTGCTACTAGTGTAAAAGATTACATGTAACAGAATAGCAGTCTATAACCTATGTGATTACATCTGTTGGAGGTTTACTGGCTTTAAAAAATGCTTTTCACAATTAATTGACTAGACCAACTCACTTTGTCATAACGTTTCATAATAAGTGGGTCAGGTCTATGGTATCAGACATAACGTTTCCCTGTGCATAAATCAGGCCTATAGCTTGTTACCGTAATCAACTCAGGCCTACATTTTCAGTGTAAGCTTTTCCACAAGTCAACCATGAGACACACAGTCATACAATCAGAAAGTAATATGAAATAGTAGTTGGCTAAACAAAATACTTTCTTTCCTAAGTGAGCCCAACAGAGATTCTCACAGAGGAAACTTATATGCACTATTTGTTACAGGGGTTACCAAAACCAAAACTATTGTCTACTATGGAAATCTGTGAGATTCCAAGTAACAAAATGCTGTATGCATTAATATAGAGTAATAAATCTCCACACTTAAATGTTTATTGACTTTAACAAAGGCTTTTCAAAACAAATACGTCAGGCCTAGTACCTTAATCATAATATTTCATATTATACAGCGGTCATAACAAATCAGTCCTGCTGAAAGTAATATAAGCTTTGCCGCTAGCCGAAAAGTTAAATATAGAGTATAGAGTATTTTTAGTGGAAGTAGTCAAATTTGGCCAAATCCAATCTTGTCCTTAGGGTAACCAACAAGTGAGTGCATCCTAAGGCCTTCTCTCAGTACTACACTGAAAGAAATGTTTTGATGATCCCATAAGGTCAGGTGACAGTTGCACTGTCAAAACAGACATAAACAATCTATGCGGATTAGTGTAGCACTGCAGTCTGAAGTCTAAAGTTAATGATGGAAGTGGATGGTTACCATCCTCACATCTGTGCTGCTGTTAGAGAAAGCCAAACTCTGTAAGTTATCTATTTATTGCAGACACTTTAACAGCATTGCAATGTAATGTGTGTGCCCTGGAAGATCAAGCTCAGGTAGCCATACTGCTAATAGTTCAGGCATGTGAACAAATAAAATAATCACAGCTGCGGAAGCACATAACTTCTTTCTAATCAAAACATGTTGTCGTGGCTATGAACATGTGGGTGGAACAAAAGCTGTTGTCTGTAGTACTCCTGAACGATCTTTTTTATGTTGATCACATCATGGCTTGTGACATCTTGCTGTCAGAACAGACCTAACAAGTTAAGGTTGATTGTTTCCATGGTGCTTGAATTTTATAGAAAAGACATATAAAACATATTTTCATATTGAACCTTATTTTGATGCTACTTTTAAAGATTGCCCTTTCTTAAACTATGTATTTTGTAGCATATGTTACTTCAGTTCACGGAGTTTCCATGCAAGAGATTGTTGTGCGGTCAGATATATAGTCAACTAATGTCCTAGACTTTCCTTTAAATAATGTAAGATGTGCTATTTGCCTACTGTGCTGATTCCTGTTCCTCCTGTAGGAAAATAAAAAATAAATCCAGTATTGATCTTGCTTTTACCAGATCCATTTTAATAAATAGCAGAGAAAGCCTAATGGAATATTTTTTCTCTATGGGTTGCTTGATGTGTTCTTATGCCAGCCTAGTGTCAATTAAGAATAAAAGGCACCATTAAAAATAAGAACATAAGGCAGTGTTTGTTAGTTCAGCTCTCTATAGAGCACAAGGCTCTTCGCATTCTGGAGGAGTGTTGTTTCCTAGGTGATACTTAATCAGGAGGTACGGCACTTGGGGATAGATGTAGGTAAATCTTTTTTACCGATTCTAAAATACCGAATTTTACCGATTCGGTATTTTAGAATCGGTAAATTAGATGTAGATAAAAATTCTGTATTTTTTACTGAATCGATAAGATTCGTAATTACCGAATCGGTATTTACCGATTCGGTATTTGCCATTGATTCCTATGGGCCTGGAGGCCCATAGGATTGAATGTCAATTACCGAATCGGTAATTACCGATTCGGTAAATACCGAAAAATTCAATGGTGGCAGGGTGTCACTTTGACACCCTGTTGCTCCCCTGATTAGTGCTTGTGTGCCATGTGGCACACATACATGCCCTAAGGGCGTGTAAATGGACATATTTGCATTTACATAGGAATTCGTTATTTACCACCAACTAATAGTTGGTGGTAAATAACGAATCCTTAAAGCCCTGTAGCACTGTTTACAGTGCTACCTACATTTCAAAATACAAATTCGTAATTTTACCGAATCGGTAATTTTACCGAATCGATAGAATTACTGAATCGGTAAAATTACCGATTCGGTAAAATTACCGAACCTGTAATTTTACATGCCCTACATCTCAGTATCCAAAAACCGGTCGGTAACGGCCGAAAATCGGTATTTTCGGCCGTTACCGACCGGTATTTGGATACCTACATCTGGCCCTTATTGTATTGAGCATACGGCTCAATATTCTGCTGGCCCTTGGCCTTGAACCAGGTAAGAAGGCAAGCCAGAAATCAAACAATTCATTTCATAAGTGAGACTATTATATCTATTTTTATTCTCCTACCTAGTAACAATAAAATAAGACTCATACCAAGTGCATCTGCCTAATCACTGTGGATTTATAGGTATCCCAAGTGAAGACTATTGCTCCAAAGACAGGAAATATCTTTCCTCCACCCCATGGGCATGTTCAGGGTCAATGGTCTGGATCTCCAACTATGAGCCATCTTCAGGAACAAGTTACCTGTGTTATTATAAGTACTTGTTACAAGCATTGTTTCAAAGTACATAAGTCAATATTGGGAATTCACATTATTAATTATATCATGGTCAAAGTGCTGTCCTACATGGTTTTACAAGTGGTACAAACAGTGCATATCTTCATTGTTGGGTCTCCGGCTTACTCTCAGTTTCACATGAAAAGCACTCCCCACTGCACAGCCTATGTATCCGCAAACAAGAGTTCATTAAGACACAGTTTCTATAGGTTTTCTCATCTACCCAGCAGCCACCCATGAAAATCTTCATTGGCTGTGAGCTAGAAACACTTTGTTTTAAGACAGTCTTGCTCAACAAGGCCATTGTCGATCCAATCTCTCAAATATTAAAAACATCACATGGTCTCCCGTTCTTCAGGCTGTTGTATCAGACAGGCAGATGCTCCTAAATCTTGGAAACTGCACTCAGACCAATTGTTCTAAGTCTCTTGGACACTTTACAGCAACCCTTTAACCCCCGTTACCCCAATTTAATGGTACTCTAAAGAGATCTTGTTTGGTGAGTTTGATTAATATATTCACTACGAGGATAGGTCCACTATACATGAAGGCCAAACGTGTATGTCCTACATGGTAGCCGATTGCTAAGCCTGAGCTCTTTTGGTGGATTAGAGAGTGAGATGCTTCACATAACACCACAGAAAAGTTGATTAGCTAAAGATGGTCTTTTCTGAACAGCACATGTATTGGCTCAACGCTAAGGGATTCCTGTGCACTATCATTCGCTAAAGCTTTAAGATGTGCCAAGTCCAATCTAACTGTGGTCCCAAACCTTACACACAGAAGAACTGTGCATATAAGAACAAAGAGTCAACAGTCTAGGAATCACCTCTTCAAAGTAGCGAAAGGGGGCACTGGCAATCATTTTCATTAAGTCCCTCTAGAGACACATGTCAAAGGAGAAGTTGTGGGTTAGGGCAATTAAACACAGAGCAGGTGACTGACTGTGAGTGGCATGGACATAAACAGGGCAGGTGTGTGTGAAGGTAGGGCTGGGATTAACTTGCATAATTTGCTGTAGCGCAATTGTGCTGAATGACCTTTAAATTATGCTCAATTCTGCACAATTACACAAGAAGAGTAATTCGGTATTTAGCGCTATTTACTTTGCACACAAATGTCTCTTCGCATCCAAAATGGTCCCAAGACTGCATTGTGCACTAAAGAATAGGGCAAAATACAACAGAACATGAATTGGAGCGACTTCAACTTACTTCTGGCGTCTAGTGCTATTATCTTAGCCTATAATGCACGCTCACGTCCATAATGAATGGGAGTGTGCATTTTTCACTAGGGAAATGGTGCTAAATGAAAAACAGCATGAACAGCAAATGCGAGCATCCATTCATGCTCACTACATTTGTTGTTTCTGTGCTTTTTTCCTCCTCTACTTACTTACTTAATTACGTGAATTGGCGTAATCATGTCATTATTGATAATTCCTCATCAAAGAATAACAAGGAAATACTGAAATTACCTGTTCACTCCTGTGTAATCAAAACTACTCCCAGTTCTATGGAAAAGAGGTGGGGAGCAGGGGACTTATTCAGTGTTGTAGAAGGGTTTGGAGCTGTGTGAAGACAAGCTGGGGGAAACACGGTGAGATGCAGGATTTTTGGAAATAGTGGTGGATAGTGATTACAGAGAGGTTTTGACCAGGTGCATTGAATCCATAGGGGTCATCAGAGCAGTGCCCCACCACTTCAAATCACATTCATTTATCTTTGGTTTAATTATTATAATGTGGGGGCCTTGCTGCTGTAGCATATCCTGAAATTGCCACTTGTACAGGGTATAGTATTTATAGTCTATTGCCTCTCAAGATGGCTATCGCGTCACATGACTTTGGGGAATCTCACTGTAATACCACAAGACATCCCTAGTCACATTTCCAGAAGGCACTTATTGGGTTAGCAAGGCTATTGACCAATTCAGGGTGTGGAGAACATTAATAAAGGGGAGTGAGTAGAGGAGCTGCCTTGATACTTATTGTAATTGCTTGAATTTCAAGATTTCCCATCATTGGGTTAGCTTGTATCATACAGCTGAGCTTCTTGAGCAGTTTGCAGACTCATAGGGGAATGACTGGGCATGATATTAATAAGGGTTTTCTTACTGTTTACGCAATTATCAATTGAAATGACAGAACTAGTGGTCTACAAAATCATTAGCTCTCAAGATCAAATGTGCATCTGTATTCCTGACTTCATTGAGGGCCCTGTAGTCCACACAAAAGCACAAGTCCATTGAACCCTGCATGGGCACCAGCACTGCTGGGTAAGCCAAGGACTATTAGGCCCCTCAATCTACATTAATGAATTCCTGTACTCAGTCAAACATGCAACACATCTTGCGTTTGCCAGGCAGACTATTTCCTGTTTCAAGCTTATGAACGCCAACAAGTATGAACCATTTAGTCAGTGAAAAAAAGATTGTATCACAGCACCTCTCTATACTTTTTCTGCTTCTCAAGTGTCAACTGAGGGGTAAGGTATACCCCTTGTACAGATCCATCTCTCATGTCAATACGCAGCAAGTCAGGAAGACGCTTATTGTCTTCCTCTATTTCCTCTATCATAGACATGATGTTCACTGTGTATTTTCTCTGGAGGTAAGGTTTAAAATAGATCACAAGGAACAGCTTTCTTTGTTCCCTTGGGACAGCTATGTTCGGCAAGTAGTTTTAATCGGACACTTTCGGCTTTATCTTGTATGGTGAACACTATTTATCCTCCAAAGTTCTGGGGCTAACGGGCTTCTGCACCAACACCTCCTCACTCTCCTGGTATCCTGTCAGCGTTCTGGTCATAGCATTCCTAAACTAGTTCCTGGCTAGCCATAAGGATTTTCTTTTTTTGACCGATGTGTTGCACTATTACCTTCCTAAGACTAATAACATAGCTGCAACAACTTTCTGAGGTTACTCG
Source organism: Lissotriton vulgaris (assembly GCF_964263255.1). NCBI lineage: Eukaryota > Metazoa > Chordata > Amphibia > Caudata > Salamandridae > Lissotriton > Lissotriton vulgaris. Next base: position 268,892 of record NW_028253818.1, read on the forward strand.
GATGTTCATTCCCACCCTTCTCTGATCAAGGAGAGTGCGCATATACCGGGTTCCCAAACAGAAGCTCAAAGGTACTGAAACCCACTCCCTTCTGCAGAACCCCATGGTAAGGAAATAAGAGATTCAGCAAGAGAAGACCTCACTTCATCTGAAGTTTCTGGTTCAGTTCCTACCATGCTCCACTAAACAGGTTGCTACCACATCTCTGTCATACAAGAGGAGAGAAAATGGTTTTATTCTTCAGAAATCACAATCTAGGTAAATTAACCCTACATAAGGACCCTGGGAGAGCCCTAGCTTTTATACTTGCAGATGTGCCCTATAGAGGTGCTGCCTCTGGATACTGGTGGCATAATCCACCACAACTATGATGTATGTATTTCCTGATGCTGAGGGGAGTGGAGCAAATGAGCCAAAAAATTTACTCCCGCCCGCCCTACAACTGTCACACGCTGCCTTGGTCTTACCCCCTGACCCACCACTCAATTGACATGTAAATAACCTGTTTCTCCACATCTCTGACCAGTAGAACAGAGGGTGCAACATAGCCTCAATGTTTCTAAAGCCCAAGTGTCCTGCTAATGAAGCTTCATGGACCAGTGACAACACAGTTCCGGTCCATTCATGGGACAACTACCTTCTTTTAAACACATGGCTAAGGATTTTTAGGCTCAGTCAACATCAGTTCATCTTCCTAGCAAGCATAATATCTTTCAACATATTCTTTGCTGAGATGTTGCCAGGCTTCCTTCCATGGTCCGTCAAGCATGGGACATGTCCTTTTTGGAATTCCACATGGGCAGTCTCTTTAGTAGTTAACTGTAGAAAAGTAATCTTTTTACCCCGATATTCCCCCATTTTTGGATTAATGCTGGTGGTAACTGACTCTGAAAGTGCCCTGGGTTCAGCTAAGCAAGCCCAGGGCCAGTTCCCTACCCTCTAAAGATGTACGCTGATTGGTAGAATTCCAATTGATAAGGACAGTCTACCTGTAAGTCCCTAATATATGGAAGAGTATGTAGATTTACAAACCCCAGTGGCCTTAATCCACTTAAGTGTGCACTACTGTGGTGTCTGATGTCATTGTAAAGCCAGACCTCCCTTCCAGGCTGGTTTTAAAATACAACTTTGGATTTAAAACACTTGCAATGTCCAAAACTGCCTCTTTCTTACTTGTAAGTCATCCCTAGTGTCTACCTTAGGTACCCCAAGGTTAGTGTGCATAGTTATAAAAAGCAGGGACAATATAGAAAATGTTTCTATGTCCTGGTATGAAAAAACAGCCAGCGTATTTCCCTATGGTAGTTCTGTTAGCACCATAAAGAAATGTTTTAAATGTACTAAAGTCCGACTTTAGATTAAAGCTAGCTAGACATATCATTCAAACTATCAAATTAAAAGTTACATTAAATCCAGCAATTTGCCAAGGTTGGATTTAATATAACTATTACAGGAAAGTAGTTTTAGAACTTATTTTCCAGAAGTCACCTTAAGCAGCCCTGATGCACCCTCTTCTGATTATCCAGGCTTTGATAGTAGCCTGAGCTAAGCTGCTCTCTGAGTAGGTGTGAAGAGGCCTGGGGCAGCAACATACAGCCCATTTTGTGGGAAGAAATATCCTTCCTGGAGAAACCAGGGAGAGCAAGGGGGCTGGGTAGATTAGTTGGACTTCAAATACAGGGGCATCTACAGAAAACAGATGTCACATGATCCAGGTCACCCCATCTGTTTGATCCCTAACCAGTTGGGAGCCCCATAATTGTGTTAGGAGAGTGGCTGGAAGGGGGGTGTAATCTTACTCAGATACACACTCCAAGTAAAGAGTTTCCCCATTTTTATTTCTGGGAGAATGTTGCATTCTGGGCTAGACGTTTGCCACAGTTCTCAGGAAGTGGTCATACTAGAGGTAGGTAGCTTAGTTCCCATTGGTTAGGGTGCCCCCTCCTTCAAGCCAAACAATGAAGGATAAATATGGCAGCTCTGTAGGTCTCACAACATAATTGCCTAGAAAAGAAGAATAGAAGAAGGGTTGGCCTACTGGACCCTTGGAATGCACCAAAGAGAGGAATGCAATCTAAAAGACCCTGCTGCACTCACAAGGCTCTACTTCAAAGTCATTTTGGTTGTGCAAGTGCATTCTGGACTGTATCCGAATTTACTTGCAAAACCAAAGAGAGGACAGCCTAGCTGACCAGATGTAAATAGATTTGTCATGGACTGCACAAGTACATTGTGGGAGACTGAGTCCTAGCCCGCTGTTGTGCAGTTCCTAGAAACCTATATAGGATCTACGCGATTAGACTACATACACTGTAGGATTGGTGGTTAGGCTGATTCTAGACACCTCTACCAAGTATGTTAGCTTGTATACCAGCCAGCTCACAGTGGCACTAGAAACCTCTCTTACAAAGGAGAGAACAGTTCATTTCATTTCATAAAGCTTTATTCGGAACAATTAAAACATGTCCATAAAAGCACAAATACAGACGATTCATACATTTCTTAGAGGTAAGCATACATATACATACAAATTAACTAACAAGATACACATATAACATATAGCAAAATATCCAGAGGGGGATGGAATAAATATTTAAAAATGTGCAGAAATTTTAATTTAAAAAACACATACTTTTTCTGGCGCTAATCGCTTTATATAAAAAGGATGCAGTGAAAAAACAAATGTCCGCATGATTCAGATTAAAAATCAATTTCATAGCCTCTGTTGTGTCTCTCACTCCAAATCTAATGAATAATGGCTTCAGATAGAATTTCCTTAGCTCAGTGTACAGATCACAGATTAATAAAAAGTGCTTGGTGCATTGTTTAGACTTGTTGTCACATTTGCAGGGGCCAACAGGGCGCAATTTGATGTTAGGCCACGCGACCAGATGGTGTGCTATACCCATCCTCATTCTGGTCAATACAAACTGGTGAGAGGATCTAGTCACCTCTGATAAATACGGTCTAAAACCGGTAAATTCATTCAAGCTATTGAATAGTACACAAGTTGATAGTTTAGAGTCCTCCAACTGATGCCTTTCATTACAATTATTTAAAAATATAGTTTTCACGTCAGATTTGGAGATTTCCGAAAGCCTGTAGGGGTCCATTAAAACATTAATACCAAATAGGTTTTGCACACGGTCAATAATGTAACCGATCCAGGGGATCTTCAAGTGTTGGTCCAATAAAAGGCAGTCCTTAATAATTGCTCTGTTCAAAGTGGTACCTTCGCTGAGCCAGATCGAGCGCCACAATAGAATGGGCTTTAACATGATCAAATCGTTTAGGGCTTGGGTCCCAGTTTCATTGTAAACCATGGAATTGGAGACAGACTTGGGTAAGCATAGGAGCGTTTTCAGGAAGAGGTTCTCCTCTACCTGCAAGCTCTTAGCAGATATCACCCCCCAGACTCCTGCCCCATACAGGGCAGCCGAGCGGCATTTAGATTTATAGATATTTAACATATCTTTAATGCGTCTGTTCCCCAGTTTCTTGGCAAACAGAAAGACCCCATTGGCGCTCCTAGTCATCTTAGTTCTGACCACCTTACGTTCAGTGGCCCAGCTCCCATTATACGAAAAGGTAATTCCCAAGTAGCAAAAATTTTCGACTTTTTTCACTGGTTCACCATCGATAAAGTAGTGGGTTTTCCCGTTTCTTTTAACTTTTCCAGAGCTGCATTCCATTACATAAGTCTTAGCCTTATTGATCACCAGTTTCCTATTCTTAATGAAGGATATAAAGCAGTCCATTAGGCGTTGGAGACCCAATGGTGTCCTTGACAGTAACACTGCGTCGTCCGCATAGAGTAAAACTGGTATGTTAAAATTGTTAACTCTAGGGGCGTCTGCAGCGACTGCCAGTAGGGCGGATTCAACCTCATTGATAAAAAGGGTAAAAAGCAGGGGCGCAAGAACGCACCCCTGCCTGATACCCCTTCCTATCCCGAACTTGGTGGTGCACTCTCCATTCGGCCCATAGCGAACACTGGTGCGAAGTTTTTCATACAGACGGGCTAAGAAGTAAATGATCCCCTCTGGAGCTCCCATCTCCAGTAGATTGGCCCATAGTATTGCATGATCTACCAGATCAAAAGCACTACTAAGGTCGGCGAAACAGAGATAGAGCGAACCGTTTTTTGCCTTGGTGTATTTACCCACCAGTAACTCTAAATTCAAACACTGTTCAATGGTTCCACGGCCTTTTCTAAAACCGAACTGACAATTACTTAAAATCTCATTAGATTCAGCCCACTCTTCTAATCTTACAAGGAGGACCCTACTCATGATTTTAACAGATGAATCCAACAGGGATATAGGTCTATAGTTTTTAGCATCCCCACGGTCTCCTTTTTTAAAAATAGGGATGATTATTGACTCTTCCCATGTAGACGGTATGTTACCGCTAACAGCTATATTAAAGATTTTGGTGAGCATTGGCCCCCAAATATCTGGGGCGGTCTTGTACACGTCTATGGGAACGCCATCTGGCCCCTGGGCCTTGCCTCCTTTGCTAGCTCTAATACTGGCCATGGTTTCGCTGATAGTTATATCTAAGGCAAGGATGGGCCACCTATCCACATTAGTATCTTTTAAATTACACGAATCAAAAATTTTAGAAAAATGTTGGATCCATGAGTCCATACTCACGTTGGAAGTGAGTTCAGGAACCCTATCATCTTTTAGAAATGGGCTATTTACCGTGGACCAAAACAGGGTACAATTGTTCGTGTCTGCCGCTAGGGTGAGGTTATCCCAAGCCTCTTGCTGCAATTCAGCTTTCCTACGTTTCAGGGTAAAATTAAAACCCTGTCTTAGTTGGGCCACCAAAGCTTTATCCCTCGGTTTAGCTGCAAGGGCCTCTTTGAGTTCTTTACGTGCATTGGAGCATGCATGATCAAACCAGCCTCTTGGACATCTTGCATTGGACCCCGCCTTTTTGGTAAATTTTTTGTTAATAATGGAATTAATATTATTGAAGTGATCAATGCTGTCGGACGAGGTGTCTACACCTTCTAGGATTGCCACAATATCTGTCACACAACTAGATATAATTAGATCTGAAGTTATGGCGGCTTTATCTCCTTTCCACCTCAATCTATAACCATTTTGTCTATGGGGTTCAATGTTGTTGATAATACCACTTCCACAGACATGGTTTTTAACCCAAAAGGTTAGTTCAGTGGTCAGACAGTTATGGTCACTCAGCATATTATCAATCACAATAGGCATCGGACATAACCGGGCAATAGTTGCTGACATACATATAAAATCAATAACGGTATTAGCGCCCCTTCCTTTAAAAGTTGGAATATTACCACCCAAATCATTTTTAACATTATCTAAAATTTCCAAATCATAATGAATCATAAAATTATTCAAGCTTTCCCCATAGGTGTGGTGTGGAAAATGGGTTTCAGCTTCCCCCTGTACTATACACACCACAAACTGTCTGGGTGGATAATGGGCATACAGATACATTAAAATCCCCCACAAAAATAAATTCAAATACATTTTTAAAATTCCTCACGAAATTGTTCACCGCCGTGTCTAGTTCATTAATCACCAAATGTCTAGTGTTGTCAAATACATTATTGTAGAAATTTATCAATAGAATATTTCTGCCTGGTTCTTGAGTGAGCCATAGGATTTGTGAATGCGCACCCACGTTAACAAATCTTTTAACAAGGATAGGTAGTTTAACAGAAATTAACACCAACAGACCCCCTTTAGCTCTGCCATGGGGTGAGGGCAGAGCTGGGAGCTCGTAGGACACATACCCATCAATACCATTACATTTTTTACTCCATGTTTCCTGGAAACATAGAATGTCAAACAGATGCACAAAATCTATCCAGCCTAAGGCGTCCTCCTTGGCCCCAATACCCGCGATATTCCAACTAGCAATGTAACAAGTTGAATTCTCTCCTTCATTGCTAGCGTTTGACAAATCCACACTAGGAATGGACATGTTATTATCAATATTAAAAAGCTCTATGTTAGATATAGAGTTTAAGGTGTCTCCCCCATTTAACGTACAGTTCAAACTTACATTGCTTATTTCATTACTTAACAATACGGCCACTACATTAGAATTCCTAGACTCTAAGTCTCTAGGGGGTTCAATCTCATGTCAATCATTCTGATCTAGGTGACTCAAGGACTGAAACCTATTTTGGGTAGGGACCTGGTACACCATTCCATTATCAAACAATGGGGAGTTACCAAATGGAACAAAAGGATTAGGGGTATGCATTAAAGGGACATTCCCCCAAACATAGGGTTCCCCATGTGTAACGACGGAATAAATGGGCCTTGTTGTGGACCAAAAAATAGGTTAGGCAACAAAGGCCTATTTACCAAATGAGGGTAGGTGGGTTTGCTCAGAACCTTTTCCTTACAATTAGATGGGGTTTGCCTACCAAGGTGATTATAAAAATACCCCAACGGCCTAGCAATGACTTCAGTCTCAGACTGCGTGATTGAAGCTGCTCTAAGCAGGACCGTTGCCACGTGTTGAGGGTGCTTGAAGTTTATAATTACGCAGTCCCCTCCACCTATTTTTTTGGTGTTACCTATCCAATTTACTCTCCTGATAGAGATTATTTGGTCGGCATAGCCGACTGGATATCCACAATGACGGTTTAGCCAGGAAATGGTTTTGTTTTTCAAAGAATCAGGTGTCTCATATTCATTTGGGGACTGGGCAAGAATAGGGACATTAGTTAAAACCACCACGTAAGGTACACAGTCGGGTGGCAGATCAACAGGGCGTCTGCAGATCCTAGTGGGCTCCCCATTTAATCCCCCCATCGTATCAGTTGGAATTGACACCGTGGGTGCTGATGTTTGTGTAGGTGCTTGCATAGGTGTTAATGGTTTAGCACCCATTGAATTGCCTATAACCCCTTGGTTGGGTGGATTTGAGGAACTCCCTTCCCCCTGTGACAAAGTAGGTGGTGGCCTCTGTGATTTCTTCGGATCTTTATTAGGGTGTTTCCTGGCCAAAGTGGAACTAGCACTGGTGGAGGCTTGTGGCTGCTCCCTATCTCTAGTGGGAGCAGTGACAGGACCAATTAACTGTTTAATTTCAACTAAGGACTTTTCTAAATTGTCTGCGCGATTACCCACCAAACCACTTAACCTAGTTACTTCCTCCTGCAGATCTCCTATCTTAGTTAACAGAGGCTCTATAACCATACTAAGTTTGCTAAGGATTACACTTGTTAATGAGTCAATTTGATCAGGCTTCAGAGAAACATAATTATCAAGGTTCACAGATACTAGATCATTAGTATGTTCCACTTGGATCGTGTCTTTTTTCCTTCTGGAGGTGTGACTATTTTTCTTAGGGATTTGTTTTCTACAGGCACGCATAAATTTAGATGCCCTCCCAGCTTGCTGAGGTGTCCCCTCGAGATTATTACCATGATTTTCCTCCCCCATTATAGATTGGTCTAATACATTGGTTACTTCAACATTAACACTAGTGAAGCTATTGTTAAGTTCCACAGGAGCGACCATCTCGTTAGCAGTATTGTTAAGAATTACAGGGTTTACATGGTGGATTACATCAGCGGGAAGTGGATCAGCGATAATACATTTTCCCAATGACTTCCTCCTGTCACTGTTGATTTTCGACACCACTTTCAATAAGTAGTTATCAGGTAATGTACTTTGGACTGACATTGCAGGGGTTTCAATGACAATAAACCGTTTAACTCAAGTTAAAAGATACGTGGGGTAACAATGACTTGTAGTGGGTTTGTCCTTCAATAGTACTCACTGTTCAAGCCAAGGGGGATGGCCCTGCCCGGCCTCCTCTGGCCCCTGACGGCCACAGACGGCCCCGCCCTTGTCCCAGGCTTCGCCCGGCGCTGCCCGCGCGCGTCCCGCGGGACGGGAGGCGTTCCGGTCTTTATTTGCGCCTCCGGGCGCCGCCTCTGACGTCCCGGGTGCGCCTCTGTCGCTGGGGCACCTGGGAACTGTGGTCTGCTGGTGGCGTGGACTGCTGGTGGACCGGCCGTTTCCCTCACGGCGCTCGCTGGTCAACAGGTAGGTAATACAGAGCCGTTGCCCTCACGGCGATGTTTGCTGGTCAAAGGATGCCCCCCACAGAGCGCTCGGCGCTCCGGTCTTTATTTGCGCCTCCGGGCGCCGCCTCTGACGTCCCGGGTGCGCCTCTGTCGCTGGGGCACCTGGGAACTGTGGTCTGCTGGTGGCGTGGACTGCTGGTGGACCGGCCGTTTCCCTCACAGCGCTCGCTGGTCAACAGGTAGGTAATACAGAGCCGTTGCCCTCACGGCGATGTTTGCTGGTCAAAGGATACACGGAATAAAAAGCATTTATTGAACCAGCATCATTCGATTGTAAAATGGGTGTGCTGAAACAACCATTAGACAGTAACAGATATAAATGGTTATCAGTCCTAACAGAGTAAAAGGATGGTAGATTCCTACCATCGTGCTAAAACAATAAATACAAGCAAGTATATAAAATACATGACAGTAATAAATGCAACCCTAACTAGATGTACCTAAGTGTACCTTCCGTGTATGTAGGGTTTAAAAGCCAAGAATCTCTCTAGGATAAAGTCAATCCCATTACCTGAAGTGAGAGACTGTGGGACCCCATCTTGGTTTCGAGATGGACACCCCGCAAGGGATATCAGACTACTGCGAATTAGAGTGTCTGCGTGCAGGAGCCTCAGCGTCTCACGTCAATGTGTCAGCAGGGAAGTCCTTTTCTCCTCTGAATATCTCAGCAAGAGATGATGTATATATACCCAAAGTGGCACACTCATGAGATATACCTTGCTGTGTCGTGTCTGACTAACATGACAGAAGGAATGTCCCTTGTTCATAGTTATTATGCAGAAGATGGTAGGCCTGCTGTCCTGCTGTGATTCCATGAATCCTCATGCATAATGAATGAGACTTAAGCTTCTTACCCCAATTTAATGGTACTCTAAAGAGATCTCGTTTGGTGAGTTTGATTAATATATTCACTACGAGGATAGGTCCACTATACATGAAGGCCAAACGTGTATGTCCTACATGGTAGCCAATTGCTAAGCCTGATCTCTTCTGGTGGATTAGAGAGTGAGATGCCTCATATAACACCACAGAAAAGTTGATTAGCTAAAGATGGTCTTTTCTGAACAGCACATGTATTGACTCAACGCTAAGGGATTCCTGTGCACTATCATTCGCTAAAGCTTTAAGATGTGCCATGTCCAATCTAACTGTGGTCCCAAACCTTACACACAGAAGAACTGTGCATATAAGAACAAACAGTCAACAGTCTAGGAATCACCTCTTCAAAGTAGCGAAAGGGGGCACTGGCAATCATTTTCATTAAGTCCCTCTAGAGACACATGTCAAAGGAGAAGTTGTGGGTTAGGGCAATTAAACACAGAGCAGGTGACTGACTGGGAGTGGCATGGACATAAACAGGGCAGGTGTGTGTGAAGGTAGGGCTGGGATTAACTTGCATAATTTGCTATAGCGCAATTGTGCTGAATGACCTTTAAATTATGCTCAATTCTGCACAATTACACAAGAAGAGTAATTCGGCATTTAGCGCTATTTACTTTGCACACAAATGTCGCTTCGCATCCAAAATGGTCCCAAGACTGCATTGTGCACTAAAGAATAGGGCAAAATACAACAGAACATGAATTGCAGCGACTTCAACTTACATCTGGCGTCTAGTGCTATTATCTTAGCCTATAATGCACGCTCACGTCCATAATGAATGGGAGTGTGCATTTTTCACTAGGGAAATGGTGCTAAATGAAAAACAGCATGAACAGCAAATGCGAGCATCCATTCATGCTCACTACATTTGTTGTTTCTGTGCTTTTTTCCTCCTCTACTTACTCTTAATTACGTGAATTGGCATAATCATGTCATTATTGATAATTCCTCATCAAAGAATAAAAGGAAACACTGAAATTACCTGTTTACTCCTGTGTAATCAAAACTACTCCCAGGTCTATTGAAAAGAGGTGGGGAGCAGGGGACTTATTCAGTGTTTTAGAAGGGTTTGGAGCTGTGTGAAGAGAAGCTGGGGTAAACACATGTGAGATGCAGGATGTTTGGAAATAGTGGTGGATAGTGATTACAGAGAGGTTTTGACAAGGTGCATTGAATCCATAGGGGTCATCAGAGCAGTGCCCAACCACTTCAAATCACATTAATTTATCTTTGGTTTAATTATTATAGTGTGGGGGCCTGGCTGCTGTAGCATATCCTGAAATTGCCACTTGTACAGGGTATAGTATTTATAGTCTATTGCCTCTCAAGATGGCTATCGCGTCACATGACTTTGGGGAATCTCTCTGTAATACCACAAGACATCCCTAGTCACATTTCCAGAAGGCACTTATTGGGTTAGCAAGGCTATTGACCAATTCAGGGTGTGGAGAACATTATTAAAGGGGAGTGAGTAGAGGAGCTGCCTTAATACTTATTGTGTTCGCTTGAATTTAAGGATTTCCCATCATTGGGTTAGCTTGTATCATACAGCTGAGCTTCTTGAGCAGTTTGCAGACTCATAGGGGAATGACTGGGCATGATATTAATAAGGGTTTTCTTACTGCTTACGCAATCAGCAATTGACATGACAGAACTAGTGGTCTACAAAATCATTAGCTCTCAAGATCAAATGTGCATCTGTATTCCTGACTTCATTGAGGGCCCTGTAGTCCACACAAAAACACAAGTCCATTGAACCCTGCATGGGCACCAGCACTGCTGGGTAAGCCAAGGACTATTAGGCCCCTCAATCTACATTAATGCATTCCTGGACTCAGTCAAACATGCAACACATCTTGCGTTTGCCAGGCAGACTATTTCCTGTTTCAAGCTTATGAACGCCAACAAGTATGAACCATTCAGTCAGTGAAAAAAAGATTGTATCACAGCACCTCTCTATACTTTTTCTGCTTCTCAAGTGTCAACTGAGGGGTAAGGTATAACCCTTGTACAGATCCATCTCTCATGTCAATACGCAGCAAGTCAGGAAGACGCTTATGGTATTCCTCTATTTCCTCTATCATAGACATGATGTTCACTGTGTATTTTCTCTGGAGGTAAGATTTAAGATAGATCACAAGGAACAGCTTTCTTTGTTCCCTTGGGACAGCTATGTTCGGCAAGTAGTTTAAATCGGACACTTTCGGCTTTATCTTGTATGGTGCACACTATTTATCCTCCAAAGTTCTGGGGCTAACGGGCTTCCGCACCAACACCTCCTCACTCTTCTGGTATCCTGTCAGCGTTCTGGTCATAGGATTCCTAAACTAGCTCCTGGCTAGCCATAAGGATTTTCTTTTTTTGACCCATGTGTTGCACTATTACCTTCCTAAGACTAATAACATAGCTGCAACAACTTTCTGAGGTTACTCGGATGTTCATTCCCACCCTTCTCTGATCAAGGAGAGTGCGCATATACCGGGTTCCCAAACAGAAGTTCAAAGGTACTGAAACCCACTTCCTTCTGCAGAACACCCTGGTAAGGAAATAAGAGATTCAGCAAGAGAAGACCTCACTTCATCTGAAGTTTCTGGTTCAGTTCCTACCATGCTCCACTAAACAGGATGCTACCACATCTCTATCATACAAGAGGAGAGAAAATGGTTTTATTCTTCAGAAATCACAATCTAGGTAAATCAACCCTACATAAGGACCCTGGGAGAGCCCTAGCTTTTATACTTGCAGATGTGCCCCATAGAGGTGCTGCCTCTGGATACTGGTGGCATGATCCACCACAACTATGATGTATGTATTTCCTGATTCTGAGGGGAGTGGAGCAAATGAGCCAAAAATATTTACTCCCACCCGCCCTACAACTGTCACACGCTGCCTTGGTCTTACCCCCTGACCCACCACTCAATTGACATGTAAGTAACCTGTTTCTCCACATCTCTGACCAGTAGAACAGAGGGTGCAACATAGCCTCAATTTTTCTAAAGCCCAAGTGTCCTGCTAATGAAGCTTCATGGACCAGTGACAACACAGTTCCGGTCCATTCATGGGACAACTACCTTCTTTTAAACACGTGGCTAAGGATTTTTAGGCTCAGTCAACATCAGTTCATCTTCCTAGCAAGCATAATATCTTTCAACATATCCTTTGCTGAGCTGTTGCCAGGCTTCCTTCCATGGTCCCGAAAAGCATGGGACATGTCCTTTTTGGAATTCCACATGAGCAGTCTCTTTAGTAGTTAACTGTAGAAAAGTAATCTTTTTACCCCGATATTCCCCCATTTTTGGATTGATGCCGGTGGTAACTGACTCTGAAAGTGCCCTGGGTTCAGCTAAGCAAGCCCAGGGCCAGTTCCCTACCCTCTAAAGATGTACGCTGATTGGTATGATTCCAATTGGTAAGGACAGCCTACCTGTAATTCCCTAATATATGGTAGAGTATGTAGATTTACAAACCCCAGTGGCCTTAATGCACTAAAGTGTGCACTACTGTGGTAATAAAACAACCGCAAAGATGCACCACAAAAAACAAGACAATAAGTGCAAATGGTATTAGGCACAATGAAGAATTATTTCTCAAAGAGATGTTGATAGTCTTCTGATAATCTTTATTTTCAGTTTGCAGTGAAACATACAGCCGACGCGTTTCGTCCCAAGCTGGGACTTCTTCAGGGCTTTAAATTTGTGGTACGTCGCTTTTAAAGAGAATTTGAGAGGAACCGGGGTCCAAGGGGCACCTTCCCAGACACTGTAATCCTGATGTGCGTGCCGGAATACATATTATTTAATTCCAATGCCGAACAATCAGGGTTGGACTGTAAGCATGTTAATGGACGATGAAGACAGTGCTTTACAGGGTTCCTGAGCAGTGAGAACGTTCTTGCCACCTTAATTTGTGTCTGACTCAAATCGTATACTGAGTAATTTGTAGGAATAGAAGTGGACAGGTGGTCCTATTAGTCCAAGGGAGGAGGGTGTGGGCACTGCGTTCCAGTAGGCCGTTCGTAATAAAGCAGCCGGCGCCCATCCACAGCCCTCGTCCCGCCGAAACACCCACAGCGACAATGTGCACTACTGTGGTGTCTGATGTCATTTTAAAGCCAGAACCCCCTTCCAGTCTGGTTTTAAAATACAACTTTGGATTTAAAACACTTGAAATGTCCAAAACTGCCTTATTCTTACTTGTAAGTCATCCCTAGTGTCTACCTTAGGTACCCCAAGGTTAGTGTGCATAGTTATAAAAAGCAGGGACAATATAAAAAATGTTTCTATGTCCTGGTATGAAAAAACAGCCAGCGTATTTTCCCTATGGTAGTTCTGTTAGCACCATAAAGAAATGTTTTAAATGTACTAAAGTCTGATTTTAGATTAAAGCTAGCTAGACATATCATTCAAACTATCAAATTAAAAGTTACATTAAATCCAGCAATTTGCCAAGGTTGGATTTAATATAACTATTACAGGAAAGAAGTTTTAGAAATTATTTTCCTGAAGTCACCTTAAGCAGCCCTGTAGCAGCCTCTTCTGAGTATCCAGGCTTTGATAGTAGCCTGAGCTAAGCTGCTCTCTGAGTAGGTGTGAAGAGGCCTGGGGCAGCAACATACAGCCCATTTGGTGGGAAGAAATCTCTTTCCTGGAGAAACCAGGGAGAGCAAGGGGGCTGGGTAGATTAGTTGGACTTCAAATACAGGGGCCTCTACAAAAAACAGATGTCACATGATCCAGGTCACCCCATCTGTTTGATCCCTAACCATTTGGGAGCCCCATAATTGTGTTAGGAGAGTGGCTGGAAGTGGAGTGTAATCTTACTCAGATACACACTCCAAGTAAAGATTTTCCCAATTTTTATTTCTGGGAGAATGTTGCATTCTGGGCTAGACGTTTGCCACAGTTCTCAGGAAGTGTTCATACTAGAGGTAGGTAGCTTAGTTCCCATTGGTTAGGGTGCCCCCTCCTTCAAGCCAAACAATGAAGGATAAATTTGGCAGCTCTGTAGGTCTAGAAGTCAAAAGCGTGTTCAGAGTTCCCCACAAAAAGTTGAGTAAATTGAGGGAATGACTCTCTCTCTAGAAAGTGTTGGTCATGCAATAGGGAATAAGCTAATCCCTTGACGGAATTGAGGATGCCTCACACAATTCAAAGGTTGGACGACTGTTGCCATCCCACCCGATGATTGTATCGTGTCATCATTGGCCTCCTGCTCCAACGGCAGGCTGGCGGTGCAATGCCTGTCGGGTAGCACTGAGTGCTACTCTTTAGTGGAGTTCTTTTATTCCTCAGCCAATAGATGCATGTGTGTGAGGGGCCAAAAAAGAAGAGTGCAGTAGTGAGCATGAGTGAAAAGTTAAAAAAGGTCAGTAGAGTCCATAAAGAAACCTTTAATGATATGGCTCACTGCCTTGTTTAAAAGTGGTGAAGGGAGGGGTACCGAGGCACAAAGAGTAAGGTGATTTGGCCTCGTTCAACCCTCGCCTGTGGTGCGGTCAACATGTTTCATGCCTCTCGGGCAATTCTTCAGGACCTAAATGCTCATCAACTTGCAGGGAACTTCAACCGTTAGAAAAAATTGGATATACAACCTGCAGGGTATCGCAGGATGGAATCCTACGTGATTTCCCGCCCCTTAATCCCTGGTAGAGGGGGGCGTGGCTAGCAGCCGATGATGGCGGCAGCAACCTAGAGAGGCTCCTGTAGCAAGGCGGCATTCCCGCAACAATCCGCATGCCTATCCGTTCACTGATCATTCCAGAAGGGGTGTCCTGGGTGCGGTGACCGAACGGCGCACGCAAGGGAAATTTGGGAGCGCTCAGACCCCAGCAACGGGACGAAACTTCGTCCGCGCCCCTCACGGACGAAAGGCCTGGTGGCACGAGGCGAGCACCGGTGTCGAGTGGAACCTTGGGCCGGGCAGAAGTCTACCCGCCCCGGCACGACCAACCGGAAGTAGCCGCTGACGACAGCACTCGACACCACCGGCTGGGAATCCTTCCCGCCGACCACTTCATCCGTCACGCGGCATATCCAGTGGCGCTACGCCGTGGTGCCCCCTTTGCTGCACTCGACATACACCGTGGGCCTTGCGAGGCACCAGTCGCCATCTTGCCTGAACTTGCCGAGACCGCAACAGCTCCGCGGCCGTCGGCAGCACCTTGCCATCGTCAGCGACCTGTACCCAGTCTGAACCTTCTACATAACCCCCCCCCCAAGCGGACGACTACGGGCGTCCGGCCCGCTCCATCATAAACGGTGTCTCGCCGCAAAGGGAAAATGGCGGGGAAGGGGCCACGACAGACCGCCGCTCAGGCGAAGCTCGGAAAATATGCTTATGACAACCAGACGTCCACTCAACCTGAGCAGCGCAAATCGCTGGGAAAGGGCGCGGACAACGACGGGACAAAAAAAGCCACGCTGGACGATGTACTGAAAGCACTGGAGCAGGTACAGGCCACGGTGGGTTCGACTGCGGCCGAGGTTACCCTTATTAGATCCGACCTCCAGAAAATGAGCGAAAGGGTGAAGCAGGTGGAGGTGGTGACTAAATCATTGATAGAGGACGTTTCCGACCTACAAGTGGCAATGGAGAGACTGCAGGCGGACAATAAACTTCTTAAAAGCAAGCTGGACGACCAGGAAGGGCGTTCCAGACGCAACAATGTCCGTATCTTGGGAGTTCCGGAGTCGGAGACAAAGGGAGCCATGGATCTGTATGTTGAGGACCTTATAAAGACAAAGCTGGCCCCGAAGGGACTCTCCAACTTCTTTACAGTAGAGCGGGCCCACCGGGTCCCTGGAGGGACACCTGCGCCGGGGGCCGCCCCGCGCCCCATCCTGGCAAGACTCTTTAACTTTAGAGACCGCGATGCAGTCCTCCAGGCAGCCAGGGTGGCACCGCCCATCCAAATCCAAAATTCACGGATATCCTTCTTCCCGGACTACACAGCGGAGGTCACCCGCAGAAGGAGGACCTTCCTTGAGGTTAAAAAATCACTCCGCGACCAAGAACTGCCGTACTCCATGTTGTTTCCGGCCCGATTGAGAGTGGTGGCAGATAAGAAGGTCTGGTTCTTTGACTCGGCGGAGTCCGCAAGAGAATGGCTGGATGGATGGCGGACGGTGGACCGCGCTTCCAACCGACGACGCAACAGGACGGGAGAGGAGAGCCGGCCGGGCTCGCGATCGTCGACCAGGGGCAGCGCAAA
The DNA here is from genome assembly GCF_964263255.1 of Lissotriton vulgaris. Taxonomy (NCBI): domain Eukaryota; kingdom Metazoa; phylum Chordata; class Amphibia; order Caudata; family Salamandridae; genus Lissotriton; species Lissotriton vulgaris. The sequence goes on from NW_028253818.1 coordinate 285,085, forward strand.
TGGATCGCCATCGCAGGACCACGTGGGGGCCGCTGGAGGCGAATGACACTACCATGAGGGACTGAATGTGTGACCTGGGCTTTACTCCCACTTCGATCGTTCATCAAGTCGTTCTTGGACGCTGGCCCGGACAGCCCGAGGACAGCAGAGGGACCGCCTGCTTTGGGGGACACTCTCCCCTGACGCGCAAGTACTCTGTTTTTGGCATGGGATAAGCGCTCTGCTAAGTTGGGGTGGCGGGCAGTTCTGAGTCCGTTTGGCAGGGAGGCAGGGTGGGGGGGGTTGGGGGGGGGTTTGTTCGTTTTTATGGGACATTCACAGAATCGATCACAAACTGTACAAAGTGCTATGATGCTTATTGAAATGTTGCTGGGGAGGTGGAGTCTATTCCGATGGTCTATGTTTCTGATGTTTACTGATGGTGGATGTACAGCTTAACGTAATAAGAGCGGAGGAGACGCGAATGGGCGGCTCCGCCCTCAAACTTCTTGCCTGGAACGTGCGCGGCCTAGGTGATAAAGTGAAACGCGGCCTCGTTCTGTCCGAGGTGAAACGTCACAAACCTGACTTAATACTCCTCCAAGAGACCCACCTAATGGGCAGCGCTACTAAGGCCCTGGACAGAAGGGGGTATGAAATGTTAGCCTACTCGGAATTCTCCACTGGGTCCCGGGGTACAGGTATCCTACTCAGAAAATCTTCCAACTTCATCACCCTTAGCATTAGGACTGACACACAGGGCTGTTTTGCGGCAGTGGCAGGACAATGGGACGGGCGCCCCTTAACAATAGTCTCAGTTTACATCCCACCTTCCTTACACTCGGTGATGTTACCAGCCCTGGGTGACTTCTTACTGTCCCTCCCCGAGGGAGACATGCTTCTAGGCGGGGACTTCAACGCAACTGCAGACCCACAACTCGACAGGTTCCCAGCAACTGCCCTCCCGGGGGGTCCCTCCAGGTTTCAGCGCTTCACAGAGGCACTAGGGCTGGTAGACGTATGGCTCCATGTTCACCCTACACTGAGACAGTATACATTCCACTCCACCGTCCACAATAGTCTATCCCGCATTGATCACTTCCTGGCGTTAGGGGATGGGTTGCAGCGCGTGGAGGAGGTGCTCATACACCCTAGGGGCATCTCAGATCACTCACCACTGACTCTCACCATCACCTCACGGACACGAACACGCCGCCGCGTCTTTCCTATACACGCCTCTTATCTTAAGGTCCCTAAGGTCAGGAAGGCCCTGCAGACCGCCACGACACATTATTTCATGGAAAACGAACCGACCGCAGCCTCGGCTGAGGTCCTCTGGGAGGCCTACAAGACAGTCTTGAGGGGGCAAGCTATCAGTTCTATAACGTCACATAGAAGAGAACAGGCAGCTGAACACGCGGCCCTTGAGCTCCGACTGCGTGAAGCCACCACTGCCCATGAGGCAGACCCTACGGATGACACAACACATGCACTCGCACTCACTCAGCGCCTATATACAGACCACGCTCGGCTCATCACACAAGGCCACATCTCAGATACACAGAATCGAATATATGATGTTGGGGACAAAGCGGGGAAGATGTTGGCCTGGCTCGACAAGAGAGGGGGTAGCTCCAGAGGGATCCAGCAGGTGAAAGACGAGGGGGGAAGCACTCAAACAGACCCGGACCGCGTGGTAGAGGCACTGGCTACCCATTTTGAAAAAGTATACACTCCGGAACGGGACATCACCGCGATTGCAGCCCAAAGCGCACTATATGACATAAACATCCCAACACTGCCACCGGAGGCCGTAACCGAGCTGGAGGCACCATTTACCGCCGACGAACTGCAGATAGCCATTGGGGCCCTCCGTACGGGCAAAGCGCTGGGGCCAAACGGCATCCCAGTCGAATGGTTCCAAGCGCGCACAGACGTTCTTAGCCCGTACCTGCTTCAAATGTATGAAGAGTGTCGTGATAAGGGGATGCTCCCATTGGACCAACGGACGGCCACGATCGTGGCTATTCCTAAGCCCGGTAGGCCCCCTGGGGAATGCTCCTCGTACCGCCCTATATCTTTGCTCAACGCAGAAAGTAAAATTCTAGCAAAGCTTCTGGCAAATCGTCTGATGCCTCATCTGTCCGATCTTATTCACCCGGACCAGTCAGGGTTCATGCCCCACAGGAACACCTCGCTCAATCTCAGATGGGTGCACGGGGTGCTAGCTAAAGCGGATGACATAGGCGAACCTGCAGCTATATTGGCGCTTGACGCGAAAATGGCCTTCGACATGGTGGAGTGGGCCTATCTCTTTGAGGTTCTTCAATATATGGAATTCGGACCCGTCTTCATCTCCTGGATCAAATTGCTGTACACTGCACCAGTAGCACACGTGGTAGCGAACGGCCACATCTCACGCTCCTTCCCACTCAGGCGTGGCACCCGACAGGGATGCCCTCTTTCCCCCCTTCTTTTTGCACTCTCACTGGAGCCTCTGGCTATCCGCATCAGGACTACCCCTTTACTTAAAGGGATTAAATGGAGGGAGGGCTGGGAGGACCGCATATCGCTTTACGCGGACGATATGCTGGTATATCTGACGGACCCCGATCAAGGCATACCGGCCCTCTTGCGCCTCTGTAATGATCACGGAGAGATGTCAGGCTACACTATTAATTGGAGTAAATCAGAATTGTACGCCCTGACGGGTGGTCACCCAGCGCTTGGTCCGGACTGCCCTCTGCGGTTGGCCGGCTCCTCCTTCAAGTACCTTGGTATCCACGTCACGGGTGACCCGGCAGAACACGAAATACTGAACCTCATGCCACCGCTGGACCGCCTCAAACAAGATGCAAGCTTCTGGGCGGGATTACCGTTGACGATGCTAGGGAAAGCAGCCCTGTTTAAGATGAAATCCCTGCCCCGCTTCCTATATATCCTAGACAATACCCCATTTGCTGTACCCCCAAAATACTTCAAGAGAGTGGCGGCAGTGGTCTCTGGTCTGCTGTGGGGCAACCGCCCGGCGCGTATAGCACACGCCAAGCTATGTAGGAGCTGGTACGAGGGCGGCATCGCACTCCCCAACCTTTATCTCTACTACTGGGCGGCACAGCTCAGACCGATCAACCAATGGCTGCATGCATCGCAATCGGATCCAGCGTTCCAGGCAGACAGGGCCCAACTGGGCACCAATAACCTGCTGGCACCGCTTTATGATAGACGGAAACTCAGACCGCTGAAGGGCCCTACTAGGCTCACAGTGGCCACCTGGCACGCAGCCCCCGCTGCGCGAGGGTGGAAAGACACACTCACTAAGCTCACTCCACTCTGGGACACACGAGCCCTAGGCAATCTTCGGACCAGTAAGGGGTTCTCCTGCTGGGACGATATCGGCATCTCTACGGTGGGGGACATGTGGGAGCGTGGAGAAGTCATTACCTTCCCCCGTCTGAAGGAAATCTATGACCTAGGGCCGCGTGAAACCTACCGGTATGTCCAAATCCGTCATGCATTACTGGCAGCTATCCCGGCGGGATCGACTCTCCCCGAGTCCTCCCCGCTAGAAGATCGCCTTCTGACGGATTACATGATAGAAAAGGCCACCTCCCTCACTTACCGAAAACTCCTTAACAATTCCCCAGACCCGCTAGTGCCTCTTAAGGAGAAGTGGGAGCAGGAGGTGGGCGTGCTAGACGAACATGAATGGAACGAGGCACTGGCGTCCCCTAGGGAAGCGGGCATATCGACTAGAATGAGGCTCGTCCAACTCAAAGTTCTACACAGAACATATTACACCAGGACTCTGCTTCACCGTATACAACGATCCCCTGACCCCTTCTGCTTGCGAGGCTGCGGGGAGGAGGGCACACTCTTCCACACATTCTGGGATTGTTCAGTTATACACACCTATTGGCGTCAGGTCATGCGCACTGTGTCACAGGTGCTGGAGGTCTCGGTGCTGCCGGAGCCGCGGCGATGCCTCCTCAATGTGTGGGAGCCAACTGACTTGTCCCGGCATGGCCGCCTCTGGATAACATTGGGGATGATGATGGCCAAGAGAGACATCGCGCAGCGCTGGGGGGTGGCGGACCCCCCGACGGCCTCACAATGGTGCGTAAATATGGACAGGGCCATGATCACAGAACGGGCAGTTTATTTGAACAGGGCTTGTCCGGCCAAATGGAACAAGGTGTGGTCCCCATGGAACGCATACCGGGGCGACATCTGCGATCCGCTACCTGAAGATGACCCACTGGACTCAGACGAGGAAGACGGGTTGGGATGAGGAGGGCTGATTAGTGTGGGAGGGTACTTCCGGGGGGGATGGGGGGGTAAAGATGGTTCGCTCGCACCCTACCTTGCCTTGTGGGCGTGCATGAGGTTGGTTTCAACTCAGGAGTAAACTCACGTCTAACTGGCAATAAGCATACTCATTGATCGTGCTGTGACTTCCCAAAGTTTTGAATGTTCTTTCTTTAGGTACAAAACAGAAAATGAAAACCTCGTTCACCAAGCATGGACCATTTGTATTTCACCTTCACCACTTGTTTACCGATCTTTACCTTCATGACTTCGGCAACTACCGGCACAAATGTATTGTACAGAACGTTTTTCTTTGACACCTTGATTAGCGGCCGGCCCATTAGGGTTGTAGGCGACAAGCTGTGTAAAACTGTGAAGGTATAATAAAGGTTTTCAAAAAAAAAAAAAAAAAAAAAAAGAAAATAATCCCTGGTAGACGGACCCCACTGACTGTCCTTGTGGGGCCTGAGCTGTAAGGTAGTTACCTTGTTCGCTCGAGGCACTAGGCTTGTAAGCACCTACCCCTACCACAGCGGCGAGATCGCAGGACAGCCGGGGAAGGTCTCACAACATAATTGCCTAGAAAAGAAGAATAGAAGAAGGGTTGGCCTACTGGACCCTTGGAATGCACCAAAGAGAGGAATGCAATCTAATAGACCCTGCTGCACTCACAAGGCTCTACTTCAAAGCCATTTTGGTTGTGCAAGTGTATTCTGGACTGTATCCGAATTTACTTGCAAAACCAAAGAGAGGACAGCCTAGCTGACCAGATGTAAATAGATTTGTCATGGACTGCACAAGTACATTGTGGGAGACTGAGTCCTAGCCCCCTGTTGTGCAGTTCCTAGAAACCTATATAGGATCTACGCGATTAGACTACATACACTGTAGGATTGGTGGTTGTGGCTGATTCTAAACACCTCTACCAAGTATGTTAGCCTGTATACCAGCCAACTCACAGTGGCACTAGAAACCCCTATTACCAAGGAGAGAACAGTTATTTGGCAACTATCGAACATGAGAACCCAGATCCCTAAGAATCATGGAAACAGTGTGATACTTTTTGCTCAGTCACTCGTGCTCACTTTGTCTCCGAGAGATACACGGAATAAAAAGCATTTATTGAACCAGCATCATTTGAGTGTAAAATAGGTGTGCTGAAACAACCATTAGACAGTAACAGATATTAATGGTTATCAGTCCTAACAGAGTAAAAGGATGGTAGATTCCTACCATCGTGCTAAAACAATAAATACAGGCAAGTATATCAAATACATGACAGTAATAAATGCAACCCTAACTAGATGTACCTAAGTGTACCTTGCGTGTATGTAGGGCTTAAAAGCCAAGAATCCCTCTAGAATCCCTCTAGGATAAAGTCAATCCCATTACCTGAAGTGAGAGACTGTGGGACCCCGTCTTGGTTTCGAGATGGACACCCCGCAAGGGATATCAGACTACTGCGAATTAAAGTGTCTGCGTGCAGGAGCCTCAGCGTCTCACGTCAATGTGTCAGCATGGAAGTCCTTTTCTCCTCTGAATATCTCAGCAAGACTTGATGTATATATACCCAACGTGGCACACTCATGAGATATACCTTGCTGTGTCGTGTCTGACTAACATGACAGAAGGAATGACCCTTGTTCATAGTTCTTATGCAGAAGATGGTAGGCCTGCTGTCCTGCTGTGATTCCAAGAATCCTCATGCATAATGAATGAGACTTAAGCTTTTTGCGGAAGACCCCATGTCATCTTTGCATTACCCAAGCTAGGTCAAAAGTCAGTTATGTGGTGTAAAGGCAGGGGGAATATAGGTGAAAGGTCGGGTTGCTACCTAAGCCTATATTGGGCACCTGTATGAAACATAACACTCCAGTTGCAACCCGAGCCTCTGAACCCTTGGCCATTGCAAGAGGACACCTAACTCCCAACAAGAACCAAGAAACAGCAAGTTCTGAAAACTTAAAGATGTCAGTTTGCTGGTCGGACTGACAGGGCTGATTAATCCCATTGAAAATCTGCAAGAGAACCACAAATGTTTCTAAGTTTGAAGGTAAACGAAAAGACTGTTACCTACTTAGAGAAGCAAGACGCAGTCAACAACGCCTCCCCGGCCTTGGCCGCTGACTTCGCCCGCTCTGTGGTTCTCCTCAACGTCGACTTTGAGGACTCAACTCCTACATTTTTACTGAGCAGCCAAGCTGCAGCAGGCCACTGTCATGAACTCGAACTTCACACTCAACCAGCCCGAGGAACCCCAACAAGTTCAATAAACGAGATAAAAGAACTATGAACATTTCTAAGTCTGAAGGTAAAGTTTTGCCGGGACCTAGCCCACAGCCTAGCCCGGTCCACAGTCCATTGCAGTCAGCATGAAACTTTGACTTTGTCCCAGTAGCACGCATCACTAGTGGTCGCAAATGGTGCTTTAGGTTTTTGTTGGGCTATGAAGTACATTTCTTTATCTATTCAGTAGAAAATGGTATCTCCAATTCTCTACATTGGATTTTTGTTGTTTTAGTGTCATTTTAAAGATACATTATGTGCTATTTTTATAAATTTGTGTTGTATTTGTATTGTATGGTGTCCCTTAATTATTTACTGCTTTGGTGATGTTAAATGCTTCACACATGCCTATCTCCTAAGTTAAGCTTGAATGCTCATTTGCCAAGCTACCAAGGGTTGAGCAAAGATTCATTTACTGAGACTTGGCTGAACCTATTAGTGATTGCAGTATTATAACCAGCTGAGGGCGAATACTTCCATCTACTACTAACCTACATTAACAAACCCTGCAGCCATGGCAGTGACCCAGAATGCAACATATGGTCCCCTTCTGGTATAGAATTGTCCTCTCCACCCGGCCTATGCAATCTTAGAGTCTGTTGGGATCTGCTTGCTATCTTGTCTGGTCTAACCAAATCTGGAATGGCCCTATTGTTCTGAAACTGGTGTACATCCTTTGCACTGGTCAACACAGCTGATGTGGTCCAAGCCATGTAGGATCCTAGTCATATTACTAAACCAGAGGCAACCAAATCCTTGCCCAAGAGACATCCAGCACCTTACTATTTTCTCACCTTCATTTCATACATGGTCAACTTTCAATAGATTCCTAATCACTTTGAGAAATTGGGTATTCCCTATCATTTCCACTGGCTACTAAGACTGCACCATTGCCACCATAGAGACTCTTATTGGGCTTGAGATATGTCCTTCCAAATATAGTCCTTTGAGCTCCCATATCTCACAGGGCAGGGAACGTCTTAGCATTGATATCAGTTTCTAACACAAACCCCATTGTATTGGGTGAATGTGCTTCAAGGTTTCTGGGTCCCTCTCCCAAATAGCAATAACCCCTAGGTTGAGTTCAATAGAGCTCTTCTGGGTCCTTTCACCAACAGTCAACACACTTGCTCTCATGAGTGCATTTACTACAGGGTCATACACCCAAACAGTCTCTTTAGAAATGCCCCACCTTGTGACACCTGAAACAATTAGTCACTTTGGGCCTGCAAGAACTTTATTTCCGCCCTTCTCCTTGTATTGTTTCTGACTTGGAACCCGATTCTGTTTCAGCTTGCACCCTTCCTTGAAAATTGAAGATTTCCCTGGCCCACCTCCAGTTTGGAACACGTTTGTAGAGCGTTCTTCTCCACCTTTGGTTTAGAGCCATTCTGCTCCACCCCCTTGCTAACTCTATTAGTCAGTGACTTGTCAGCCAACACATCATTTTCTCTGGCTCCATCTCTGTCAAATCTGACAGGTAAGGCCTATGTAGTGTAAAGCACTTAACCCTGTGTCACCATTACTGGTTTGAAGGAATTAAAATCCTTACCCTGCATCCCTCTCACCTTCTCATAATTCCAATCATGCAACACACCATGAGTCTAGTTCTTAAATGGAGCACTATCTGCCCTCCTTCTATCTTCAAAACCGTGTGCTTTGGAAACAATGGTCTGATCAGAACAGCCTTCATCAGATCATAAATCGCTTGTTCAGCCACAGGCATCTTTCCAATGACTGCCATGCCTTTTATTGGCAAACAACTGATTAAAGTAGCTGCCTTAGATACATCATTGAAAGCCTGAGTTCTACAAGAAACCTCATAACTCACATTTCAACATATATCTTGTCCCTCCACATACTTATGCTAGAGCTCCACTGAAACCTTGGTAGGCACTCCTGAGGAGTAGTTGAAAGTGGAATTGATTGCTCCAGATGTAGTTGTTTCTGCTGCCAATGTGATCTTCTCTAAGGCCAGTGCTCAATGTGTTACAGAAAGAGTGACAGTGCCAAAAACTCTCCTAAGAAGCCAGTGATCAGTGCAATGGAACTTCGGGTGCATGGCATCCCAAGGCTGTTAGTGTTAAAACCACCTCATACCTCTTTAATTCACTACCAGACATTCCCTCCCTCTTCATCTCACTCCTGCATGTTCCTGCTTTTTCCTTTTGTGACACTTTTCCTTTCTTTCTCTTCCTCCATCTTTCCGATCTGTGTCATTTCTGTCTCTTGTGCCTGGAAAATAAATGATTGAAAAAAATAAGTGCCGGTCCCCAAAAATAGTGTTGGTGCCCCCCGCCAGCACCACTGGCTCAATTAAGCACTGTCTAAAGCTATCCTCACTCTCCAATACTCTCTCATTTTGTTTTTCCTGCCTTTCCCTTTCTTATTCCCACTCATCAGCTCCCTCCTCTTCTCACATGCCTATTCTGCCTGTCTTTCCCACCTTCATTAGTCTTGATTCTGTTGATCCAATCCCAGCTTCTCCCTCTCAAAATTCATGACCTTCTCCTCTCCTCATCCTTTTTTTTATAATTGTTTTTTATTTATTGAGTTTTCTTAGAAACAAGTACATCAATATAGATTGCATTTCAGGCCAGTGCATTACATAATCATTCTGTTAGCACTTTTATACAAAAAATGGAATAAGAGACCAGGGAAGAGAGGATGTGGTGGGGGGGGGGAGGAGTATGGAATAAGGTAGGAGGGGGAAAGTAGCAGAGTGTATCCAATAACACTGCCACTCAGATAAGTCAACCTATTGCTAGATGACTAAATCAGGATGGAACACATCTATTATTACAGTTGGTTAGGGCATCCATCAGGCATAATGGGGCATAAAGGCAAGATATAATTATGGGAGGGAATCATGAACATGTACACAGACTTGGAGGGTGGGCTTTCCTGACCCAGTGGATTCTCCCGTTGAGTCATCAAGCAACCTTACATAGCTTGGAAGAGGGGCCATATGTCCTTGGGGTGGGAGTGGACTGGCATCAACTCCCAGTACACATCTAGCAACTCTTGGCAGAAGTTCGCATTATGCAGCCAGTTGTTCGTCGTGGGAGCTTTTTGCCTGTCCCAATGCATTACCACTCCATGCTGCGCCAGCATTAGCAGCATTGCCGTTAGTCGGCGGGACTCCAGGAGCATATCTTTGACGTAGACCAGTAAGGCTGCAAGGGGAGTGCAGTCTGGGAAATGGGCAGTTATGCTAGAGCTGTCCATAATCACTATTACCCAAAAGTCATGGATCTTGGGGCATTCCCATTCCAAATGCAGGAAGGTATGCCCATTGTGCATTGCAGCGTAGGCAGCGTGAGCCCTATACTAGATCCATTCGCTGTAGTCACGCAGGTGTATGATCATTTCTGTGTAAGAACTTGAAATGGATTAGCCACACCCTTGAATTCGGAGACTAGCCAAAACCTGGAATTCGGAGACCAGCCACAACCTGGAATTCAGAGACATGGCCCTAGATTGAGTACAGTAGAAGGACCACTGTTCTGCACTGATCTTCCCACTGCGATCAACCGACCAAAGCTGTTGAGCGCAGGCAACCTTGATCGGAGCTGTCTGCTTCTTGCCAGTATAAATGCACATGATCAGTTTTTGGGGTGAGGGGTTAGTGAGCATTTCCTCAAGTACTGCAAACACAGGAGGGGCTAACGGTAAAGTATCATGAACTTCGCACATACATTTTCGGAGCTCTTAGTAAGTCATGGCGTCTAGAAGGGGCACCAAAGCATCCTGAAAAATGCATTGATAGGGGGCTAAGGTGTTATCAGGATACATCCTTCCAAATGAGGTAAGCTTTAGCTGGCGGAGAAGCACCCGCATTCCAACAAATGAAGCTGCAGGGAACAGTGGATGTCCCGGGATTGGAACAGATGGGGTATACAGGTGAGGTAAGTGTGCTCTTTTCCGCTGCTCATTCCATGCCCAGATTGTGCTCGCCATACTCTGCAGAGAGGGTTATAAAGCTGATCCCCCGTATGAAGAGCAGTCACATGGCCCACCTTGAGGGGGCTGAAACTGAATTGGGTGTAGCCAGAAATGCATAAAGTGTGCCTGTGCACTAAGAAAAGAGAGGTCCACATCAGCCGCATCAGGCTGCCCTGTTCAAAAGAAAGTGTGAGGATTTCCCATGACAAGTGAGGTCTGGATTTTTGGCGTAAGCAGGTCATATGAGGAAGGGGCAGATTTATAAAAAGATAAAGGAGTTTGGGGAGGACCACCATTTTAGCAATTGACAATCTGCTGGTCAGGGACAGCAGGAGTTTCAACCATGAAGCCAGACAACCTTCAAGCCACAATATCAGTCTGCAGTAATTGTCTCGCCACAGCTCCTCTGTGTTTCCGTTAAGCGGAATCCCCAAATATCGAACAGAGTCAGGGGCCCATGTCAGGGGGAAATTAGGAATGAAGGTTTACGTAGTATCGGTGAGCGGAAATAAGATGGACTTCACCCATTTGATGGTGATACCCATTATACCACCAAATTGAATAAACTCCCAGAGGAGAGGGTCTTAGGGGGTCATTAGGATGGTGAAGCAAGTTGACGGCTTTGGAGGGGTCAAGAAATGCAACATTTGTGAAGATCTGGTGAATAAAGTTGGGTCTTTAGCTAGTAAAGTAGCGAACTTCACCATCCTGGGAGATCTTAATCTCCACCTTGAGTTGGAGGGTAAGGCTGTGATCTCCAATTTCTTAGCGAACTTCGAAGCTTTTCAGCTACCGCAACTGGTCTTGGAGGGTACACATGTGGCCGGGCATTTACTTGACCCCATCTTTTCCAACATAGAATGCCTGAAGGTCCTTTCCCCGGTTCCACTGACTTGGACTGACCACTCAGTTATTCCTTTCTCTCTGCGGTGGCAGGGCAGAGCTGAAGTGGTCCATCCTGTAGTCATGATCAAACGGCCCTGGTATAAGTTAGATCAAGAATCGCTCGCCACTCAGTTGGCAGAGCTGAGACCTCAGCTCCCTGTGGACATCGAGGAGGCACAAGAGTGCTTCCATGACTGGTTGATAGCTGGTTTAGACAGCTGCATTCCAGCAAAACGGGGAGGTAAGAGGCGTGGGCCATCTAACCCTTGGTTCACAGACCTATTAACACAGGCAAAGAAGGGTTGTAAGCAATTGGAACGTGCCTGGCGCCGCTCTTATGAGCCCGCGGCCAAAGCAGTTTATCGAGAGGCAGTGAAAGATTATCACAAGCTCATCCGCAAAACGCGGGCTGAATTTGTGGCCAATAAAATTTTGAACAGCGCTAATCCGACTAAGACCATCTTCTAGCTACTTAAAAATATGAAGAGCGCAGGTCTGCCTAATACTTCCCCTGTGGCCTCAAACCATCACTGTGAGGCCTTAGCTCATCACTTTGTGGAGAAAGTGGAGCGGATCTATCAGGGCCTCTCTGCAGGTAGTCCCCCAAATGAAGATGCTTTGTTGAGAGGGTCAGATACTGAGCCGAGTGGGGGCCTGTTGTGTTTTCCATTGCTGTCGCTTCAGGAGTTCGAGACGCTAAGTGTAAAAATCAAGTCGGGCTCGCCTTCGGACCCAATGGCGGCATCCTATTTTCATCAGTCCTTACCATCTATTGCCCCATTGGCACTTGCATTGGCCAATTTGTCATTAAAATCAGCCTCCGTTCCAAGGGCGTGGAAACATGCTAAAATCATTCCACTACTAAAAAAACCCTCACTTGACTCGGACGACCCTGGTAACTATCGCGCCTATTCCCAACTGCCGTTTATGGCTAAGTTGGTGGAGGCCCATGTTAATTCCATCTTATCCAGATAATTAGAGGAGCACAATATCTTCGACCCTTCCCAACATGGGTTTCGTCCTCGGCATAGCACCGAATCTGCTCTTCTTGTTGTCACAGAGACTATTCGTAGTCGGTTGGATGAAGGTGACTCTGCGGCCTTGGTCCTATTGGATTTAAGCGCCTCTTTTGATACGGTGTCCCATACGATCCTTCTCCAACGGCTCAGGAAAATTGGAGTCAGAGGTGAGGCTTTGGCCTGGATTTGTTCCTTTTTGGAAGGGTGGTCGTTCCAGGTATCTGTGCCCCCATTCCACTCGCAGGAACATGCCCTGTGTAGAGGGGTACCCCAGGGCTCTGTTTTGAGCCCACTGTTATTTAATCTTTATGTGGGACCCCTAGCGGAGGTAGCCAGAGGCAGAGGTTTGTCCCTAGTGTCGTATGCTGCTGACACCCAGTTGGTGATTGCCTTCTCAAAGAAAAGTTGCGCCAACTTGGAGTCCTTAAAAGAGGATCTGGCTATTATCTCAGACTGGATGAAGGCTTATTGCCTTCAACTAAATGCCAGCAAGTCTGAGATTCTTTTATTTGGGAAGGACCAGGACCTCTGGTCTGAGCTGTGGTGGCCTGAACATCTGAAACCTGCCCCGCTTCAAAAGGAGGCGGTAAAGAACCTGGGTGTCTGGTTCGACTCTGGCCTAATTTTTGAGAAGCAGACCAGAGCTGTTGCTGCTGTCTGCTTTGGGCTCCTGAGAAGACTGATGCCTTTGCTTGGTCTCTTTCCGCCCAACGTTCGCCAAACCATCATGCAAGCCTCCATTCTTGCGAGGCTTGACTATGGCAACGCCTTATATTTAGGTGCCAATAAGGCAAGTATCAAACGACTGCAGCGGGTCCAAAATACAGCAGCCCGCATGCTAGTGGGACTCCCAAGATCTCAATCTGTTGCGCGAGTACTTTTGAAACTGCACTGGTTGCCAATTGCAGCCCATATTCAGTTTAAGGTGCTATGCACTGTACATAGAATCTTGAAACAGCAGGCCCCTACTGGTCTATCTGGCCTGCTGAAGCCCTATCTTCCTAGGCGCGCTTTGCGTTCCACAAACCATGGTTTGGTCTGTGTCCCTCAAGTAAGGAAAGCAAGGGCTGGGGGTCGCTCTGTTGGTTTTATGGCAACTAAACTCTGGAACTCTTTTCCAGTTAGCATTTGAGCGATTCCCAATCTTTTGACATTTCGGAAATCATTGAAAACATGGTTGTTTCCCATTCTGTCATTTCCGGCATTTGTTAGTTTCTTAATCTCTCTGATGGTTTCTGGTTGCGCTGGGACGCCTCGTCGCTGGGGCAGCCATGCGCATTATAAATCTTGAAAAAAAAACAGCAACCTGCAGGTTTAGATCAAGAGTGTGAAGGGTGCCAAAAAAGGTATGTAGATTTTGGGCTGTAGATCGGGAGAAAACCAGATTGATTCGAGCAGATCATATGAGGAAGGAGAGGCAATGAGTTTTGTTAGGATCTTATTGTCTTAGAACGGTCACAATAAGGGTCTCTCTTGGGGAAGGAGAGAGTACATCAGTTTGCACATATCAAGAATATTGGGGGCCAGCAGGGATGAAAAATCCTTTTAAAAGGTTGCAGGGAGGCAGTCAAGCCCAGGGGCTTTGTTTCCTGGCAATCCCGCAATAACCTGAAATATCTGTGGAGGGCTCATTAAAAAAAGACGATGGCCCTCCTCTAGCCAGAGGAGTTGCACTTAGTCTAAGTAAGAGGTCAAGTCAGGGGGGCAGGGTTGGGAGGTGGAGTACAAATTAGTATAGAAATCAACCATGGTGCTTTGAATGTCCTCTTTTCCCACCTCCATGTTTTGGTGGTCCTCTAATAAGTCGACCATGTAGTCACTCACCCAGGGCCCATGTAACAGACCAGCCAAGATCTGCCCTCTCTCATTCACATTAGTGCCTAGCCCGAGCCTCCCTTTCCAGGTCGTGGGTCTCTCAAAGCACTTCATCCTCATTCATACTCGTCAAGCTTACTGCAAATGGATGTAAATAGGCCCATCTGTCCAGTGTCAAAGTACTGAAGTACTAAAGACTGTATATCTGCTTCCAAATGGGACCTAGTGCCCTCGATTGTCCTTAGCACCCCAACTTGCTTGGCAATGCAGTCCCCGCAAATGACCTCCTTAAAGGTCTCCCTGGGGGTGGACAGAGAGCCCACAGACAGTGAGTTTAGGGTCAAATATTCCACAATTGCTTCCCGGACTTCATGGCGGAAAACCAGGTCCCTTAAGGCCCCAGGAGAAAGCTTCCAAGAAGAAGCATGTGGGACAGCATCAGGCAAGCACATCTCCAGGAGCACAGGGCATGGTCAGACAGCATTTGAGAATGGTGCCTGACACAAGAGTCCAAGAAACCACATCCCTGGTAGGAAGCCAAAAATCAATTCTAGACCAAGTGTTCTGTGTGGAAGTAATGCAAGTCCCCTCCATGCTGTGTAAGTTATGGGTGCACCAAACATCCATCAGGTGATTGTCAGCTATAATTGCATGAAGTTGTGCAGCAGATTGTGGGTGTTGGTGTTGAGTAGCAGTAGATCTGTCTGCTATGGCATCTAATACCACATTAAATACCTCGCTCCATAATATCGCCCGGGCCCATAATGCCTACTAGACTCCAAACCTCCCAAAAGAAGACAGGGTCATCTGTGCTTGGGCTGTATACCGATACAAGTATCAGCGGGCAGCCCTGTAAGATCCCAGTTAGTATAATATACCAGCCCTGTGGGTCGCACAGCGCTGAGCACGTACGCCATTGTAAGCCTCTCCAGAGGACCCCAGAAACTCCCCTTCCATAATTCAGTAGCAGGCCACATGCTTTTCACCCAGCCAATGCACCATCAAGTTTGTCAGAGGCAAGTTCGGCAGGTGGAGCTCGTGCAACAGGCAAAAGTCAATTTTACAGAATTGCAAATAGGAAAAGATTAGTTGTGCCTTTCAACTGTCATTCATGTTCCTAATATTCCATGTCAAACATTTAATTGATGCCATGAGGTGACATAGAGAGCACCAAAGACAATTCTGTAGGGGCAGGTGCTAGCAATGAAGAAGGAAAAGTAACACAATGTTGAGTGGCAAAAAGAGAAAGAAACCAAATGTGCACAAAACAGTGTCATGACAGTGTCCCATTGTAATCCTCTTGGTCCTCAGGGTCGACTTGATGCCAGTGAGAACAAACACGGCCTACAGAGAAAAAAGCAAACAACTGCCTACGGGGTTCCCTGGGTGAGTGAGACAGAGGTATGGGATTAGTTCGCCCTTTCCTGAGCAATGTGAGCAAGCAATTAGAAAGCCCAGACAACAACGAGGTACAGTACAGTTAGGCTGTTTAATGCATCACCAAAGAAAAAATTACTAATCCCGGAATAAATAATAAAGGAAAGTCAACGATACCCTTCACCATTCAGCAACTCCTTGCGGAACCCCCTCGACCGACAATACAGAGTTATCCATAGGGACCAACCATCCTCCACATGAGCACCCGTCCTGGTAGCTTGCCAACGGAGGGCACTGTGCAAAGTAGCGGCCGAAAATGCAGCTCGAGTTCCGCTTGCTGAGGTAGGGAAAGTTAGGCTGCGGCGGTACAGCACCAGCGGTTAACGATACCGCTTATGGACCTGTTATCGGGTCTCTGGAGCTTTCCTGCTCGGGATTACATTGCTCGGCAAGTGTCGCTAGTCCAAACCCCCGAGGTAGCTGGCAAGCACTGGGGCAAAACAAGGCAGGGCAGATGGCTCCACGTACTTGCCGGTAATAGAGTTCCTCCTAGTATTGCTCAAGGTTCCTCCTTTGGATAATGGGAGACAAGTGCCAGCCTCCGCCTCTCCCAGGGTAAACTAGCTTCTGCTAGCGTCTGGCAATATGCGACGCCGCTTCTGAATTGCGGCCGTAATTTATGCCTGGAACGGCCTGCGCATTCTTCACGCATGGCCTGATGGGTAGTGTAGTCTGTAGCGCTGCGGTGATGCTTGCCTGCTCCACGTGCTGCCCGTCAAAAGGTGCAGGCTAAGGATGGCGGCTGTCACGGACGCTGCTGTGTGCATCGCGCGTCCAGGTAAACGAACAAGGTACGTGGGTGGGGTGGGGGGTGGGACGGTGAACCTGACACCCAGTACCCACCTCCCAATTTGGCCCCCCAATTGAACAAGTATGGCCATTCCATCTACCCAACAATCCCCGATATACAATCTGAAGCAGCTTGGAAGGACTCATCACAGGGGGGGCAAGGAAGCAGCCCAACGCCCTCCCAGCACCGAAAGCGTTGGGTGTCAGGAAGAAGGAATTGGAGCAGCCAGTAGCGAGCACATTCAGTCAGGGATAACAGTGTTAATTTTCACACTCTCTGGTATAGGGCTGTAGGATCAAACTGCCATGTGACAGGCACTCTAGATCAAGGAGTATATGGAGTCTGTATTTTGGTGTGTTCATTTCACCAGAAGAAAGATTCATCTGGCAATCTGTATGCAATGGTGAAGTCCGAAAAGAAGGAGTTCTTGCTGCCCTGGAACTGGAGTGGATGATGATCTCTAGCAAGGTGAAGTGCAGTGTCCCTGTCCCAGGTAATTCAGGAGCCTCACCATAATCGGCCTGGTAGGAGACCCTGGTGGGAAGAAGCTGCCCCAACAATATGGGCACCTTCTCAACAATTAGCATGGGGGTCAATGCTTCTCCGAAGAGTGTATGCAACAGGTTTTCTACTTAGTCCTAAATGCAGCCCATGGCATTTGATTCCGGTACACCCAGAATACGCAGATTGTTGTGCCAGGACCATGCTCTATGTCTTCATTTTTGTTCCGAATGACTTCTATAAATTTCTCCATCTGCAGTAGGCGTTCTACCACTGAGGAGTGCGAATCCTCCACCTCAGAGATATGGTGTTCAAGTTGGTTCAATTGTACTTCACGCCAGTCCACTTTTTCTTCCAAACAGTCAAAACGATCTGCCAGCATGACAATTTTTGAGTCAATGGTGTGCAGGCTTTGCTTAATGTCCGTAAACATGGAGTGGATGTCTGACTCCGGGGCAAAGTCTTCCGCAGTCTGGGAGCCTTGCTTGAGCTCTTGCTGTGAGGACCACATTGTGTGCATAGTCCTACACGGGTCAAACTCAGCTTGGATTCCCAATTGTCAGCCTTCCCCAAAGCAGCAACAATCTCACTGCTAGCCCTGGGAAGGGGGGCAATATGCAGAAAAGACTGGGGAATCAAGGAGAAGCAGTCAGGCCGGCCCGTTCATCGGACAGTTGCACAGCTGGGAGAATCGCATTCACGGATACAATTAAGTTTGCAAGAAAGAATATTTAGGAGGGGATCGACATCCATATGTTCCTATCTGCGGCGGTTCCCAGATGAGTTAATCCGGAGGGGTCAGGACTTTCCACCTGAGTCAGTTAGGCAGTATCTCTGCCCAGCCACCGTGCTACCACCAGAGAGCCCCGCCTCACCCTTGGAGGTCCAGCAAGGGGGCAAGAGCAGAAAGGATTTAGAGTCCAAAAGTGGGGACAGACGAGTATCCCAGGCCAAACCACAGCCAACCGGAGGTCAACAGCACATCGTGATGGGTCCTGTCCACCAGCGATCTTAACAGTAGAGAGTGCGCCCTGTTTACACTGTCATAGCATCTCACAGAGGCCCACCAGGGCTCATTGCAGCCTCTGGAAATATGAATCCTCCTTTCAGGAAACGCTATCCATAAAGAGTGGGGGCAGGTAACCAAGCTCTGGATAAACATGCTGTGGGCCCGCCTCACCCTAGGGCCCCCAGTGGGCACTAACAGGCCCACAGTGGGTTTAAATCCAGAGATGATGATTTCAGCTGTGCATGTGAACCTGCTGCTCCTGGAGAGGGGGCGGGGAACAAAGTCTAGCAGGCCGAGGATGATTCAAGGCCCTAGCTGGCTGCCGTCCAACCCAGGACGTTAGCTCCAAAGGACCATCACCAGATCCAGGAGGCACCTCAGAAATCAGGAGTCAGGAGAAGTGTGGCTCAATGGTTAGAGCGGCAGACCCTGATGCAGAGGTCTGGCCCGGGACCAGGGTTCAATTCCCCCCTCAGCGGCTCTTGGATTCAATCTCCCCGGACCTGATAATTCTCGCCTTGGTGCCTAGTCTAATCATGGGTCCCACTCTGTGACTCTGGGCAATAGCTTGCTTAATCTCCACAACGGCTCCAGCAGCGCTTGGATGCCTGGCTTCACCTTGGGGGTGCCCAGGAGTGGACATCTCACAGGAAATCCAGGAAGGGTTCCACAGTGGTATAAATACAGCACTACGAGACCTCCGGGTAGAAGTGCGCTACATAAATACAAACACATTTACCAAAGGCAGTATTGGCCAATGGCACAGGCACACAGCAGGGGAGGGTTCCCCCATGCTTTCAGAAGCCAGGCCAAGCCCCAACAGGGATCTCAGCAGCAAAGGGCCCTCCTCCAGCCACCACCCTTCATAGGGCCGCCTCATGCCTCAGCCCTCCGCAGCAGCCCCATTCGTCCCAAGTGTGCCCAACTCAAGGCACGTCTAGCGGCCACCTCTATACCACATCAGCTCCCTCTACGGCATCCATCAGCAGCCATGATGGAGTCCACACTGCAACGTGGACAATGTCGTAGCCCGGCACCTGGGGTCCCACCCTCTATCCAAACACAAATCCCTTGATAGACCTAAGAACTAAGGGCCCTATGTAGGTGGGCCAATACCAGTCGGTAAGGGTGAAATTCGTTACATTTCACCGTTACCAACCGGTATTTAGGCATTTGAAATGTAGGGAGGATTCGGTATTAAGGAATCAAGTTTCAAGTTTTAAGTTTATTTTATTTTGTTTGATTAATTAAAATCTTACAAAAAATAGCAAAAATATCAGCAAATTTTAAGATTATAAAACAATCCATCATTCCAATTTATATTCAAGACTCGATTATATATCGGACATGTTAAATTGTAAAGCAATTGATCATTTAGCATTTTTTTTACAAAGACTTGATTATATTTTATACATGGTTTTCTACAGCTCGTAGGAATTTCACAAATGCTGAATTCATTTTTAAATCTTCAGGGTTTAAACATGCAATCAGTGCTTGCCTAATTGTCCTTAAACCACATATATTAAACAGTCTCTTAAGTGTAGTTTTTCTTTCACTTTCCAAATCCGGGCAGAGACGCAGTAAATGAATAATTTTATTTATGGATTTATTTATTTTGAAAGTTTTATATAGCGCGAATGTTTTCTTTTCCTAATTTACAAAGCCTGCATAGATTTTCTTCTTCTGGTCTCTTCCATGGTAGTAAGTGACATAGTCCTGGCAAACAACCAAATCCAGCTTTGATAAAAATATGTTTATTTTTCTGGACCACAATGTTTCTAAATTTTTTTGCACCTTTTTCACCTTGAATTTGTTTACGATTGGCCATGCATGGTTTCTTTCTACTAGCCAATAGATGTATAACCATGCGCTGGCGATCCCCAGAGGGTCCCCCCATAGCACAATGGAAGGGGGCGGTTAGCAAATGGGCGGCAGCGGAGGAAGACGCTTTAAGGGAAGAAGAAGCCAAGGGCGCGCGCAAACTTCCCATCTCCATGGAATGGGCCATGCTCCTTCACAGCTTCCGCCAGTCCACGCAGGCTGGAGACCCGCCTGACCCTTCCCCTCCCCCCACCCAAGAAGACCGGTAGCCTTCACCTGAAGTGAACCACCCCAGAGTCGGACCCCGATAACCCCCTACGTCCTAGGCAACCTCTCGCATGTCCGGCCATCCGTGGGTTTCTCCCCCCCCCCCTCGACACCCGCCGCCATTATCCCCCTACCTAGACCCTGCTAGCGCCTACATGCTTCCCTCCCACAGTTCCGTTACCCCCCTGTTCACTGGTAACACTGTTATGTGCACAGTACAGATCCAGATCCGGCGCTGTTACGGCATGAAAGTACCCATCTGATCTTATTCATCGCCCCTATGGCAATACCGTCCCATCGCCCCTCAGCCTGCAGGAGCCTTTACATGATTATAATGCACTGATTCACCGAAGTCATGTTTATGTGTACCAGTTCTATATAGTAAGAAAATGTTGCACGCATAGCTGTTCGTGGCTGAATGTTGAGGCCACGTCGGCGGACTGTTTATTCTGTACTGACATACTTTACTGCAACAATAAAAACAAATTTAAATAAAAAAAAAAAACATATCTTTGTTCTTTATCAAGGAAAGGTGGTTGGTAAGCTTATTTATCATTTTTTTGAAGCTATCCTGTGCGATAGTAGTATTCCAGATCGATGTTATGCCAAATTCTTCTATTGACCTTTTTAGATAGGAACAGACATATACATTTCTGTTATTTTTTACTTCTTGCCACAGTAAACGAGACATTTGGTTATCCTGATCATTTTTTATTCTGTTCCAAACTTTCAGTATTTGAACTTTCCTTGCATATAATGATTATTTAGCCCAAATTCCAACCGCACCTGAGCTTGTGAGGCATTCTTTGGCAGGGAGAATTTATTTGTGTTAATGATAACAGCATCTTTTCCATTGATTGCCTCACTACCATATGTTAAAGTAGGGAGTACATTTTACAGCAATTATTTTTAGGAAAGGGCGATAAGACAAGTCTCCTATGGTTTTCTGAATGCTGCGACAACGGTGTTTGCTTTCCTTGTAATATCCTGTTTTTGTGGCATGAAGTTTCCATTATTGGTAAAAATAACGCCAAGGTATTTAAAGATAGCAACTTGTTCCAGTTCTTTGTCTTCCAAAAATCATTTATCTTTCAATTTAAGTTGCACATTTTTTGAAATAACCATTACTTTGGTCTTAGCTTTGTTTATTGCCAAACCGTTTGCTTTTAAATACTCAAAAATGCCATTGATATATCGTTACATTCCAATTTTGGTATGACTTAAGAGTATGACGTCATCAGCATACAACAATTGGATATCTGTTTGTATGCTTACCTTGGAGGATGTGCATTGATTTCGTTCAACATAGTAGAGAGATCAGCTAAATATAAATTAAAAAGTAAGGGGGCCAATACGCACCCTCGTTTAAGACCACTTTTAGGAATTTCATTAGTTAGTATGCTTCCATCACCAATCTTCACCCTAACCCAAAGGTTTCAGAGTGCAGAAGCCTTATCATTTTTCTTGTTTTTTTAATTTAGACCACAGAATCTCTCTGTCAACACAATCAAAAGCAGATTTAAAATCTAGAAAACAAAGGTATAAGGGTTGTTTTCCTAATATTGCCTTATCAATTATTAACGATAATGTTAGTATATTTGTAGACGTTCCAAGTCCTTTGATAAAGCCTGTTTGGTTTGAGGGCAATACCTGGTTCTCCTTTGCCCAATCTTTTAAAAGCATCAATAAAATCCCAGCAAACAATTTTACATCCGTATCTTGCAAGGTAATTAGCCAATAGTTTTCCGGCATTTGTCAATTTCCTTTCTTAAAGATATGTGTAATTAGCAATCCTTTCCATGATTTTGGAATTAATCCACTCCGAACCAACTCACTAAAGACATCGGTCAAGTAGGTAGACCAACATTCTGGTGCTTCCTTGTATAGTGTACCGTCTGTTTCTTAATCAACTTGGCCACCTGTGAGTTGGTTATATAAATTTCACAGTCCCCTTCCAGGTCATCTATTATCCTCTTTTCCCTATTTGTACATTGATTATAGGCTGGGGTTTCTGTGTTTAAATGTTTTAAAAGAAACGTCACCCATTCTTCTTCAGATGAGACAGACCCTACAGCCTGTTTGTTTGGTCTAGCTAAACCGTTAATCAATTTCTAGAGCTCCCGCGAGTTTGTTATAGTACTTGCGTGGATGATTTTTGTCCACAGATCTTGCCTGGCTTTATTTTATTCATTCCATATAAATTTTCTTAGATTATAATTTGTGTTTTTTTAAAAATACCCGAAGTTCCTCATCAAACGGAAACTTAATTAACTGTTTCCTAAGTCTATTTCGGGTACGTCTAAGTTTTCTTACAGTATACAGGAGATAGTTATTTCACTCTGGGCCATTTTCTTTTTTCTACGCAAGATGTTTGTTCATTATAACTTACTATCTTCTCTGTAAATTCTTCCCATTGCTCTGTTACTGTTCTCATCCTTGTTTCTTTAAAACATTCTTCAACTAGACTTTTTGCTTTTGCCATAGTCTCCTTCGAATTATGGGGTTTCCATATAAGTTTCCTGTAATTGATCATGCAGGTCTGGCCATGCATTGTTTGATACTTTTGAGATTTTGGACAGGATAGCTTTATCTTGATAATTTGTTGACTATGATCGCTGTCCGGGACTTCATTCAAACTGTAGGTTTTCACTTTGTTAAAAATACACAGTGATGTCAGTGTGTAGTCAATGCGTGAATTACCGTTATATAAATGGAATGAGCAAGCAGGTGGACTGTCCATTGAGAATCTACCATTTAATATTCTGAGTCCCAGAGCTTTCATGTCCATTGCAAAATTTCTCCCCGTTCTAGTTTGTTTATTAGTTGTTCTGGGGTCCATTGTTGGTTTCGGGATTTCCCATTGTTGATTTTGTAACTGAACAAAGTCATCCCGAATAAAGGATATTAACAAGTTTATATTGAAATCCCCTGTTACAATGTAATCAGCTAAGGGCTCTTCCAAGATTTGCCCCAGAAGGAAATTATTAAGAGCGGCACACATCTCTTTCTTGGTGGTCCGGTTTGGAGGTATATATATGTTGACTAAAATTAGAGTTTTGTATGACCTGTTTTTGCAGTCTTTATATCGTAGCTTTACCGCAAGTAGATTTGAAATATTCGTCTGTATTTGGTCATGTTTTACTTCTAGATCAATCCGAAAGAATATTGCTAGGCACGACCACATTTATGGTATTTGTTTCCAGGCTTGAAGTATTCCTTATAGTGTTTTAACATGAATGGGTCCATTGCCCATGTTTCCTGCAATAGTGCTATTTGATTGTTATTTGATAATCCATGTATTTGAGCATCCATTCGTTTTTACACATCCTATTTATATTCCATGAGCAAATCTTTATTATGGAAGTGACCGTGCTCTGTTCCTGTTGGACCGCCTGTGATGAAGTTTGTCAATGCTCCTTATTACTGTGTAAAGCTGTCATGATCCATTTTTCATTCACTCCATTTATGTTTTCTCTCTTTAATATATTAGATCCTTTTTTTTCTTCAAGATTTGTTTTGCCCAAGGAATTTTTTAATGTGGAAAAAACTGTAGTTTTTTTCAGGATGGGATTGTTTGGATGGGCTTCCTCTAATTAAGAACGGTGTTGGATAGACCTTTGGAAGCTGTGGGCTGATTAGTAGCCCCCAACTATGATAGGCTCCGTACTCTTTCAAGATTAAGTCTGCTATAGGCCCGGTGGCCACTGTTGCCAGTTAGTGGAAGTCTTCCTTCGGTGTCAGGCTGAAAACCTACACATTCAATATCCTCGGATGTTATCTTTTCAAGTGATGTTATAGTTTTCATTAGTCAGAGGATATTTCCTCTATTTAGGATATCGTGTGTTTCTCTTGATTCGTAGAGTTGTTTAAAGATGATTTGAGCAGGCTTATTTTTTAGGATCCTTGTTTGACTTTTTTTGTCCTCAGTTGTTCCGTATTCCTCGTAGTTAATAAGCCTGTTCGGTCCACTTCTTTCAATTACTAGAGTATTTCGGGTTTTTGTATACATTGATTCGTCTGTCATCTCTTTTATTTTCCATGAATTAGTCATTGTTCTATCAGCACCTAGTTCCTTTCTCGCAGGGATATCTTCTTTTTGGTTTGTATTCCTAACTAGGCTGGGTGATGTTTTTTGGTCTTGCTCTGTTAGGTTCCGGGTTGTTGGGTCTATGTAATTTTCCAAGGCATTCTGATTATGCACTGTTGTTCTAAATTCCGGTATATTCCATGGCATCATTTCTTTTGTCATACTTTTAGTTTGTTCACTTTGGATGTCGCAGGAAGTGAGATCTTTTATTATACAACCGTTTCCATTGGTTTTCTTTGTGGACCCTTTGTAATTCGACTTCGGGAACAGGTGGTATTTGGTTGGAGTTTTCAGCTACTGTACTTAAATTTAATCTGGCCAATTTTTGATTGCATCGAGGGTTCATTGGTTTAGCAAAAATATTGTAATAATTTTCTTTTCCATCACTAAATAGTTTGGCATTTGAGGATTTCATCCCAGTAGCATTACTATCTATTGATTTTTTCCTTAGCTTCCCTCCTACTTCAATTGAGTTGGGCAATATAAATCCGTTTTGGTATCTATTGTTGTTCCTCTTTCTTTTTTTGATGTGACTAATTTAATATCAATTTTTGACAAACTTTCCTTTTTTGCCTTATTTCTTGCTTTACAAACCTTTTTTCTCTGCCTTTTTGTTATTTCAAAGGCTACTGAGTCGTTGTCATTTGAGCCTTCTTTATTCAATTCTTGTGGAGAATCCAACAATATTTTATTACTTTTTATGATGTTTCTGTCTTGGTTTGAATTTGGTTGTAATGCCGTGCTTGATATACTAGCATCCTTGGAATCCATTTTTTCCAGTTGCTCCGCTTTGTCTACTAATGTAAGTTCCCTTGTATGAGGATGATGACCGTCCTCCTTACAGTAATCATTTTCCTTATGGAGACAATATCTTTAATGTCCTCCAAGATTGTATTCACAACCTCTGGAATGGTTACTAGTTTATTAATTATGGGAGCACATGTGTACTCGATATAACTTGGCGCAACTTCTCTTTGTGCTTTTATTATGAGATTATTCAGCTCAGCAAATTTATTCTCAATTCCGGCAACTGCATTGGCCATAGCTCCCAGTATGTCTATTTGAATGTCCATTTTATTTGATTGTGCTGTTAGCGCCTCAAGGGTCAATACTGATGTTTGATAGAATATGTCCCATATAGTTCCTGGATCCTGATTTTCTAGTTGTTTTGTTTTTTTGTCCATGTATATTTCTTTAGGTTTAAAGCATTTTATTAAGGCAAAAAACATAGGGGGAGGGAACAGGAGGTTAGGGTTACATACATTTAAATGAAAAAGTCAAGCATGGCACTATGAGTACGATGGTGGACTAGTCCGCTGTGAGAGAGAAGATATCAGCAAATGAGTAAGGCGAAATGTAGGCAACACCATAAATCTGAGCATAATCAACACCATCGGTCCGGGCAGATAAGAAAAGGCAATAACACAAAGAAAACCAACCCACCATCCCCTAGAAACCCCCCCCGAACACCCCAACTCCCCTCCCACCCCCACCGTCCAATGTCCCGCGAATGCCACTACCTGCCCTCCCACCACGCCCCCCCCTCCACGAGCCCAGCTCTGTTGCCCCCCTAGTCAGCTAAAATCACTGGTGGTGACAATCTTAGAAGCCTGAGGTACCTCGGACAGGTGAGTTCCCTAAATTCTGTAGTTAAAAGCGTGTGAAAGGGTTGCCATAGCTCATCAAATTGGTCCACATCCCCCGCTACCATAAGTGATAATTTTTCCATACCCAGCACATGCCAGAGCCTGTGCAACCAGCCTGTGATGGAGGGGACCGTGGTGGTGCGCCAATGGATCAGGATATTCTGAACCGCTGAGCCCAGCGCTATCGCGATTTGCCTGCCCCTGTAGGACTTCAGCGGGTACATCAGACCATTAGGAAGGCCCAGTAATAAATACGCCGGGAGGCGCGGTAACTCAATTTCAAAATGCACATCGATCTCATCAAGAACTTCCTTCCAATACGCTGATAACAAGGGACAATCCCAAAGAATATGTGAAAGGGTTCCCACCTGACCACATCCTCTCTAGCACTCCCTCCCGATGTGCCTGTTCATCTCGTGCAATCTCTCCGGGGTGCAGTACCAATATGTGGACACCTTGGTGAATGTTTTGGTGAGGCCAGTGTGATAAGCCGAGTGTCTCGCACGGTGTGCAATTTGGTCCCACTCTTTATGGCTAAGTGTCCTACCCAATTCCCTGTTCCATCGTTCCCTGCCTAGGTTATAGTAGTGAAACGGAGGGGGCTGCAAGAATTTATATAGATCGGTGATCAGTTTAGCATCGGAGGCGCGGGTCACCAACCACCGCTCATATGGTGTTATCTGACGGTCAGCGGTGTCCCGCACCTGGGGTTGAAGCGCCCAGTGCCGGACCTGCATATATCGCAGTCTATCTGACTCTGGCAACTGGAACTCCTGTCGAAGTTGCTGAGAGGGGACCACTCCCTCCGACCCATAAATCTGAAAAAGCGCCCGGCAGCCCGACGCCCTCCAATGGGAAAAAGCGCCTGGCTCCATCCCAGGGGAGAAATCAGGGTTATCCACTATCGGCGTAAAAGGCGAAGGGAACGTGGTGAGCTCCCGAGCCTCACAAACTGTGTCCCACACCCTCAGGGGAACCCTCGTGACAAAGGAAGCATAGAGGTTGGGGGGGGCGGTGAACCCGGCGCAAGAATGGAACCTCTTGGAGGGTACGCCCCGCCACCGCCTGGTCTTGAAAGAGCCAGTGCTTATCGGATTCCCACCTGCTCCACTCCACAAGGTAGCGCAGCTGCGCCGCCTGAAAATATTTCCGGAGGTCCGGGATACCGAGGCTCCCCGACTCCGGGGCGAGTGTGGAGAGAACCTGCTTCATCCGCGGCTTACGGCCTTGCCAGACGAAGCGCGCGATATCAGCTTGCGTCTGCCTGATCCATCCCACAGGAGGCAGGAGCGGCAAGGCTCGGAAAAGGTATAGAATCTGGGGCAGAACCGTCATCTTGACCGCAGCAATCCTGCCGAGCCAGGACAACAAGCTCTTGCTCCAGCGGCCAAGCTCCTCCTTGATTTTCTTGCTAAGTGAGGCGTAATTGGCCGTTACCATCTCTGGCAACGTCGGCGCCAGTAGAATCCCCAAGTATGGCACCAGGGATGATGACCACTGCATGGGAAAGAGCCGCTGGAGGTCCTGTCCAGTATCCGCGGCCAGAGACACATCTAGAGCCACCGACTTGCCCATGTTCATTTTAAAACCGGCCACTCGCGAAAAAACGTCCAGTTCATGAATACAGGCGGGAAGGGACCTCCTGGGATCGTCCAGGGTCAACAGGACATCGTCCGCATAAAGACTGACCGCGTGGACATACCGCCCCATTTTGATCCCGATCGCATCCGGGTTTTGTCGGATCCTCTGGGCAAACGGCTCCATGTAAAGAGCAAAGAGGAGTGGGGAAAGCGGGCACCCCTGCCTAGTGCCCCGTTCGATCGCAAAGCTACGGGAGCTGCACCCAGTGACTCTCACCGCCGCCGAAGGGTACTTGTAGCAATTAAAGACCATCGAGCAAACTTTTTCAACGATGCCCATTTTCCTGAGCACCTGCTCGAGGTAAGGCCAGTGAACCCTGTCGAAAGCCTTCTCAGCATCCACCGCCAGCAGCATCCGCTCACCCGGGATCCGCGAAGCCTTCTCTAAAATGTGCGCCACCCGTTTAGTATTGTCGACAGTTTGTCTGCCAGGCACAAATCCAGCTTGGTCGGCCTCAACCAGACCCGGGAGGTGTAAGGCCAGCCTGGACGCCAGAATCCCCGTGTACAATTTGAGGTCCACATTCAAGAGAGAGATGGGCCTGTATGAGCCGCATAAGGCCCGGTCCTTCCCAGGCTTCGGAATCACTGAGACCGTTGCTCTCAGGAGGTCTGGTGGGATGGCCCCTGATTCAGAGAAGGAATTAAAGAGGCGGGTGAGGATAGGGGCCACAACCGGGCAGAAGGTCTTATAAAACAGGGACGTATAGCCGTCCGGGCCCGGAGCTTTCCCGTGCTTAAGTTTGGCTATCGCAGAAATCACCTCCTCTACGTGGATGGCTCTCTCAAGGTATTCCGCCTGAGCGGGGTCCAGCGCCGGAAGGGTCACGGACTCCAGATATTCCGCGGCGTCCCGCGACGAAGAGGGCTCCCCAGTGTATAGCGCCTCATAGAAACTGCAAAAAGTTTCCGCAACCGCCGCATCACCAGAAACCGCCACCCCGTCAGCACCCAAGAGTTCCTTCACCACATTACGCTGGTGCGCGACACGAAGCCTATTTGGCAAGAGTTTGCCACACCTGTCCCCCCCTGTGTAGAATGCGTGTTTCAGACGCTCCTCCCTCTTGCATTGCCGCTCTCTATTTTCTGCCGAGGAGATGGAGATGAACTCCCCCCTAAGGACCGCCTTCAGCGCCGCCCACTGTGTCGCCAGTGAAGTGTCCGAGTTGTCGTTGTGCGCCTGGTATTCCCGGATCGCCTCCTCAATATGTTTTACAACTGTTTTTTTGTGCAGAAGGGTGTCCCTAAGGCGCCACACCCCCGAGAGGGGGAGGTCGCCGGCCACGCAAACGTGCCCACGACCGGCGCATGATCAGACAGTGTCAAGACCCCAATGTCCGCTGCCGTAGCAGTGGCGCGCATCGGTCCACTAACCAAAAAGTAGTCCAACCGTGCGTAGGTCCGGTGCGCATGCGAGTAATAGGAATAGTCCCTATCTGTGGGGTGGAGGGTGCGCCAGAGATCATGCAAATCCATGTCAGTGATTCGGGCCTTCCCGGCCTGGGAAAGCTCCCCGGTCTGCTGGAATCGTTGCGCTGATCTATCTAACGCAGAATCAAAGACTATGTTCAAGTCACCCCCTAGTATGACATGACGATCAGGGGAGGCGGTCACATCCACCAGCGCCGAATCTAGAAAGCGTTCCTGATGGTCATTTGGGCTATATAAGGAACCAATGGTAAACGACGTGTCCCCCAGGCGGAGGCGGTATGCCAAAAGCCTCCCCTTTTGTTCGGCAAATTTATACAACACCTCCCCCCTGAAGGAGCTCGATAACAGAATGGCCACCCCAGCAGTCTTAGACGTAGCAGAGGAGAAAAACTGAGTTGGAAACTTGGCAGAACGCATTCTGTGACAATCACGGGACAATAAGTGGGTTTCTTGCAGGAGGCATATGTCGGCTTGAGTCCCCTCCAGTAGAGACAAAATCGCCCTGCGCTTCACAGGGTTATTTAGACCCTTAACATTAACACCTTAGCAGCTATGGAACGTCCAGCTCCAGTGCTGAACGTTCCATTGCGCAGGTGCAGTTGGAACGTCCAACGGCCGACGGCAGCACTCCCGAGGTAGTGGTGCCGTCGGCCGTTGGACTGGCGCAGCACTTATGAGGTTAAGGGTCACCACCTTCAGGGACGACACACCTCCCAGGGTCCGGAGACGCTATGCCGCGAGCAAGCAATGAGCGGGGGTGGGGCGCAGGGCAGCAGCGCAGGACAAGCAAAATAAGACCAAGCGTTTGCACAGGAAATACTGGACGGTTCTTCCCCAACCCCTGAACTACTCCCAACCCCACCCCAAACCAACCAATGGCAACTAGCCAGATTGCTACTCACACACAAACAACCCATTGTCCCAGTCCAGTCCCAAAAAGGACAAGTCTGCAGAAAATACCAAAAGTGGACGTCCGGCCACTCGCTCTCCCCACCCTCCCCCGGCCCTCCCCCCGACCCCCAAACCTGGCACCGAAGAAGCTAAGGCCATCTCCCCCCGGAATGAGTTCACGCCGTCAAGGCCACACCGTTCGTGGCGGCCGAGTCCCTGGCCGCTTCTCTCAGGGCGCTGGCCATGTCTGCTCTAATGGTGGGCGAATCAGGTCGCCCAGCGCTCGCCGCCGATCTTCTCCTCGCCGACCGCCGTCGTCCTCCTCTGTCCGAGCGCCTCCAGGTCGGCGTTGCTCCATCTTCCTCTGCAGCCGTGAGACCCAGGACACCGCAGACATCCTGTAAGGAACGCAACTGGTGCAGTATCCCGTTCCAACGGAAAATCAAGCGAAAGGGGTGCCCCCAGGAGTACGGTGTCTCGTGCTCTCGTAGGAAGTCGGTCGCAATCTTAAAGGACCTACGCTTCTGTAGTGTGATGGCAGACAGGTCCTGATACAGCGCCACCGGTCGTTCTCTGAATGTCAGTGGCTGTTTTCTGCGGGCCTCGGACATGATGCGCTCCTTCACCGGGAAGTCAGGGAGGTAGGCCAAGATGTCCGGCGGAGGTGCCGCCGACTGCCACTGTCGACCGACTCTATGGGCTCTGTCGATGCGGATCGGGAAGTCCACGGGCTCTCCCAGAATCTCCCGGAACAAGTCCTGCAGATAGCCCACCAGGTCTGTCCCCTCATCTGCGGACGGCACACCCCGTACCCGTATGTTATTCCTCCTCGACCTGTTCTCAAGATCTTCGTTATGAGCTTGGAGTTCAACATGTTGCTCCCTGAGACGGAGAACGTCCTGTTGTAGATGGACAATCTCGTCGTCCCGACGTTGGGCCGCCGCCTCCACCGTCTCCATCCGTTCGCCGAGGCCCTCCACCTCCCTGCGGACCTCGCGTACTTCACTGGCCACCTCCTGCTTCAGCGTCTGGAAGTCAGCCTTAAGCGAGCTGAACAGTTCCTCCATGAAGGACCTCGTGACGGGGGGCTCACCCCCGGTCGGGTCCGTGGCAGCCCGGGAGGAGCTCGGGGACGGTTGCGCCCTGTCCCTCTGTTGCTGGGCCCTGCTAAGCATGTCCGGCAGGGTGCGGTCCCCTTTCCTCGAACCTCGGTTTCCGGACATCCGTGCCCCGTAAGCAGCAGCACTCAATTGAATCAAGAACACTGGCTCCGGCCACTCGCAGTAGGCTCTGCCCTTGATGAGGCACCAACGTTCGGCAGAGCACCCCCTGGGGAGCGTCCGCTAAGATAGGGACAACAGGGGCCCTGCGCCACAGATGACAAGATGGCGGGCCAGTCCATTCGCAGAGGGCCGCTCAGTGTCCAGCCAATGTACCAACATAGGCCTCCGCAGGGGGAACCCAGGCTGCAGCGTCCCACCGGAAAGAAGAGCAGTGCGGGGGTAGAGGTGCAGGAGACGATCCCAGGCGACACTGGAGGAAAGCTGCGTCACCGTCGCCGTGAAGACAAGATGGTGGTTGGGCGGGGCCGGGCTGAACTTCCAGGCCTGGCAATGCCGCCCGAGACCCTCTGATAGTCAGGCATATGGAGAAAAGGTTTATCCAGGGCCGTTCAGCCAAAGAGGGGAAACAGTAGACCTGGCCCAGACCTAAGCACCGTCGCCAACAGGCAACGGGGCCGGGGCCGGGACCGGCCTAACGTGAGGGGCCACCACCGCAAGTCCAAGCACCACCACGATCACACAGCAGGGTCCACACTCAGCGATGTCACACGGTAGATGTCCCTCCAATGATTTCCGTCGAGCACCGGGGCGGACTCCGCTCCAGATCGCTAGACTTCAGCACCAGGCCCCAGCCGAGGCTCCAGGACAGCGCCCCGCTCCGCTCCGCCTCCGAGGCGCTCCGCCGTCCAACTATCGGTCACTTAGTGTGCTTCCGCCGGAGCGATCGGGGCCAAAGTAGCAGCAATGTGTGCCCCAGGGTCTCCGCCGCCCGTCCCTCAGCCGCTGAGCTTCAGCGGGGGTAGAGAAGCTGACGAAAAAGGGCTCGGGCCTAGTCGGGCTGGAGGAGCTGCGGGAAGAAGCGTCCGCTCACCCCGCCATCTTGGCCACGCCCCCCATGTATATTTCTTTAAAACTTGAGGGGATATTGATATCATCGTGACCGCTTTCTTTATCTGTAAATTCCGATACATATTTTGACGTTAAAACACTGGATTTATTTATGGCAAGTTAATTTGCAGATACAGGTTGTTTGTTACTTCCTAAAAGACTATTTGTTCTAACTGTTATCTTTAATTGATTACTAGCGGCTGTTCTAATTGTTCTCGGGTTTCGTATCTTTGTACTGTTGTATTTTCTCCGCTAGACTTTAATTGATCCGAGAGGGCCTTCTTGTTGATTTCCTGATATATGGTCAATTTTGTCCTCCTCATTGGCCTTTCGATGAAGTGCTTTGAAATCCGGTGTTTGTTCGTTGACTACTTCGTCCTTTTTTTTTTCCTAATATCAACTTTAACTTCTAATGGCAGCTGAACTCCTCCATTGTGTGTATTCTTGATGTTATCAATTTGATTACATTCCTTTGCTATTATAACCATCCTTGTCTTATCTGACACTCTACATTTGGTTTCTTGTGAGATTATTTGAATCAGAGGATTTATTAGCTGTAGTAAATCCGTTTCTTCTGTATGTACATTACTTTGTCCTTCATGATCTTTCCCTTGCTGGTCTTTAGTTTGGTAGAAAACCCAATCTACGTCAACTTCATCGAGTAAATCTAAGTTCTCTTTCGTCTCATTTGTTGGCTTGATTGGGGTCTGTAGGGTGTTCAATTCTGGTTCTAGTTGCATTGACATGAGTGCTGTTGTGGAATCGCTCATAAAATCAAATTTCTGGGGAATTTTTGTAGATCTTTCGAACATCCTAGCTATTGGTGAAATTAGAGTCTGACTCACACCCTTCGTTTGAGCTTTAGCTCTAGCCTTTTTTTAGCACTTTAGGTGCTTGATTTTTTTGGACATGTTTTTTTGGAATACCCAAAGTTCTTTCTTTTCCTGAGCGCATTTCTAGTGGTTACCTCACTTAATCTACTGGGAAGTGCAGATTTTCTTATATGCCACAGTGTGCGCGATAATATGGAGAAGGGCAGTCCAAAGGCAAGTATGTACAGTGAGGAAAAGATTCACTAAGTAGATTCCAACTATAGTGTTTTGCAGCTCAAGGCTCCAGGGGCGCCACAGGGTGCTCTAAATATCCTATGACTCAAAAAGCAACCACTGGGTGAGCGTATATCATCGTATGAAGCCACCAGCTGCTCCTCACCATCGTGCACACGCTGGTTCGTACACATGCTTGAACCAGTCTTTACACTCTGGTAGGTCACCAGTTACACACTACCTTGCTTAGAATCCTGTGTGCCCTTTTGAGTCTTTTGACGCTTACCATATTACACTCAATGCGCTTCGCTACACCTCAGGGGCGAATGTCTGACATAATATCGACAGACAGAATATCGAAATTCCAAAATATCGGCACAAAAATATCGACATCAAAAATATCGGAATCCTATCTTCATAAAGGTAAGTACAAAAATATCGAAAAAATAATATCGTAGTACAAAAATATCGGAATTAAAAATATCGTTTTTTTAAATGTATTAATAATAATGTAAAAATAATTTTAAAATACATATAATTTTAAAAATATTAAATAAAAATATTAAAACAAAATTAAAACTAATACATATACATTTAAAATAAATAAAACACTTAATAATTTAATGTAATTTTTTTTTTTTTAATGTTATTAAATTGATTTAATGTAATTTTTTTTTGTTTTTACCCTGTACGCCTGTACCCCAAAAACCCAAAACTGACCCTGAACCCTAAAAATATCCCTGTACCCCAAAAACCCAAAACTGACCCTGAACCCTAAAAATACCCCTTTACCCAAAACTGAAAATTGACCCTGAACCCTAAAACTACCCCTTTACCCAAAAACTGAAAACTGACCCTGAACCCTAAAAATACCCCTTTACCCAAGAACTGAAAACTGACCCTTATCCCTAAAAATACCCCTGTACCCAAAAACTGAAAACTGACCCTGCACCCTAAAAATACCCCTTTACCCAAAAACTGAAAACTGACCCTGAACCCTAAAAATACCCCTTTACCCAAGAACTGAAAACTGACCCTGAACCCTAAACATACCCCTTTACCCAAAACTGAAAACTGACCCTGAACCCTAAAAATACCCCTTTACCCAAAAACTGAAAACTGACCCTGAACCCTAAAAATACCCCTTTACCCAAGAACTGAAAACTGACCCTGAACCCTAAAAATACCCCTTTACCCAAAAACTGAAAACTGACCCTGAACCCTAAAAATACTCCTTTACCCAAAATTAATTAATATTATTTAATTACCAATTAATTATTAATTAACAATAACAATAAAGTAAATATATTAGCACATTAGCTGTAATTAATTTAATTTAATAATTAATATTATTTTTCCCAATTAATTAATTAAGAATAACAAAAAAATATATATAAAAAAATTACTATAATTAATGTAATTAACTAATTAATATTAATTAATTACCAACTAATTAATAATTAAAAATATGTACAAAATTATATTAATTAATTAACTAATTAATATAAATTAATTACCATTTAATTAATAATTAAAATATGTACAAACATATATTAATTAATTAATTATTATTAAATTACTTCCCACCCTATTCCCCTATAAACCCATAACCTGCTACAGAACATATTTATCAATTAATCAAATAATTAAAATCAATTAAAAATTAATTCTCAATTAATTAATTAATAATTCCTACTAATTAATAATTAGTTTAACATAATTAAATTACTTCCCACCCTATTCCCCTATAAACCCACAACCCGCTATAGTAGTAAAAGACAATATTTAATTAAATTACATTAAAAATAAATAGTAAAACATAATAAATACAATATAATATACACAAAATGTATTTAAAAATTGATATTAGTAACATCGAAGTTATTTATTTCGATAATATTGACATCGATATTTAAAACTTCAATATTACTGATATCATACTAATATCGATATTAAGACTGTCGATATTACTTACCTTCGATATTTTGTCCCATCGATATTTAAACTTCGATATTATTGTATATCGATATTTAAAACTCGATATTTTGTCTGTGTACCCTCAGGGGCTTGTAAGGTCAATGCATGTAATCCCACGATCGGAACTCAGTGCCCAGGGGTCTGGGCTCAGGGCACCGGCACCACCTCCGTTTCAGCCCCACTCCTTCCGCTCCTCATGCGTCAAAGAGTAGGCTACAGGCAAGGCAAGAATCACAGCATCAGCACCAGTAGAAACAGAAGCAGGGGGCAAGACCATCAGGGACCGAGGTCTAATGCCGCCAATGGCTCCCTCCTACAACACCCTCACCAAGACACAGACCGCCGCTGCCTCAAAGACCGCCACTGCCGCCAATTCCAACCGGGTCCCAGCACTGATAGTTAATCTCCAACCATTCCTGTGGGATTATTATTTTGTTGCTAGTAAATTAGGGTTTTGAAGCTAATTAGCCTTTCTGGCCAGATGGCTGGAAAGGCCTCGCAACTCTGAGGCTGGAAATCAGGTGAGAGTCAAATAAAATTCTCATTCTCACTCTTAATAACTCTAATAACAGTCCATTTGTGGCTCTTTTGGCACTTGCGGGACACTCACGGCACACGAGGCACCGCGGGACTCACAGAGCCCTCACAGAGCACACACGGTCACCGCAACACCCTCAGCACCCGCGGCACCAACAGCACTATGGCTCTATGTCCCATAGTACACCGCGGCTCTATGGCTTACGGTCTCTCTGCGGTACATGCAGTGCCTCCCAGTGCCTATGTGTTCGTGGCGGCGCCCGTGATGCTCAGTCGCGCCAGTTGTCCCACTCACAGCTCAACTGTAATGCTGCTCCAGCACTGCTGATCGCGCCCCCTGGTATGCTTGTGCGCTCGTGCGGCTCATAGCTGATGGCCCACAGCTTTCACTGATTCACTGATAGGCGGCACAGGTTAGCGGCAAGCTGTTCTCTTCTCGGTTTTTGGGACTCCTGGGCCACCTGACCTCCTTGCCTCCGGGCCTCCTGCTGCTCCGCTTCACTGCCGCCGCCGCTACCTCCACTACTGCTAACGATCACATGCTCGCTCCGGTCTCCTGCAAGATCTGGACTGAACCGATACCTTAATACCGATTCCTTATGGCCTTGGATTTAAGGAATCAGTAATACCGATTCCTTAAATGCAATGTAGGTATCACTTAAAACAGTGCACCTCAGCCTTAAGGAATCGCTATTTACAACCAGCTCCTAGTTAATAGTGCTTTACATCAACACCCCTTTACAAAGAGAGGATATTCATTTCTTTACATATAAGCGTGAAAAGCATTTTCAATAGTATGTCAGATGTTAACCAATGTCCAATCTGTCAAGTATTGAAGAATAAAGAAATCACTCCGTAAAAGTAAAGCCTGTTATACACATTCTACTGAACAAAAATAGGTTAATTCCTGATATCCTGTCTACGATGGTTATAATATTGCTACTATAAAACACACATATATTGTTCAAGGTATATTTTTCAGTATAGTCTTTTTGTAGCCTAGAATTAGTTATGGGAGAAATGTACCCATCCGAAAGGCCTTGGTCTCTTTTTTGAATCGCGGACCATATGTGATTTTCCTAATATTCGGTGGTAGCGAATTCCCCATCCTTATTGTAGGTCCAGTGAACGCTCTGTTGTATGACTCTTCTTATGGAAGAATGCTGGTTTGAGCAAAAAATCTTTAGATCCTCTGGAGGGTCTACTGCCTCTTGATAGCGTGATTTTCTGGGTCAGGTAACATGGAGTTTTGTGGTGTATTGCCTTGTGAGTGATACAGGCAATCTTGAATTGTATTTTTGCCTCGTACAGTAGCCAATTGAACGCTTTTAGGTGTGGAGATATGTGGTCAATTTGTTTTTATCCTGTTAAGTCTGGCTGCTGAAATGAGACCTGCTTTTAGGGGGGGCTGTAGAGATCTTAAGGAGCTCTGAGAGGGTTGTGCATACATACTCAATTCTTGATATGACCAGTGTCTGGACTGTCCTTTTGAGTTCATCTGATTCGATGAACGGCTTCAATTTTTTGAGGTAGCTCAAATGGAAATGAGCAGAGTTGGTCATAGCGTTTATGTGGTTTTGCATGTTTAGTTCTTTATCCAGAGTGATTCCAAGAAATTTGGTAGACTCTACTAGAATTGGTGATCCGTTAAGCGCAGAGATCATCTTGGTCCATTTCTTAGTCCTGGTTGCTTTTGTAGGTGGGGAGATCAAGAGGAATTCTGTTTTCTTTGCAGTGAGCTTCAGTTGGTTGTCACCTAGCCATTCAACAGTTCTAATTAGTGCTTGGTTCATTATGACAATCTCTTCTGGTGATGTGAGCTACATATACAGTTTGGTGTTGTCTGCATACATGTGGAAGGGGATGTTAGCCTGCTGTAGTACATCTTTTAGTGGTTCAATGTACAGGTTGAATAGTGAAGGGTATAGAGATGATCCTTGTGGGACCCAAATCTGAATTGGGGATGCAAGGGAAAACTCCTTGTTCACTAGGAATCTTTGAGATCTCTTCGCTAGGAAGGAATAGAACCATTTCAAGTCTGTTCTTGATAATCCCATCCTATTTTCAAGATGGTCTAATACTTTGGGATGGTTTACAGTTTTAACTGCGGAAGATAAGTCAAGAAGGACCAAGAGGCAGGTTTCATTACGGTCTATAGCAAGGAGAGCGTCATCTACTATTTGTAGGATTGCTGTTTCCATACTGTGGTCTGATCTGAAACCTGATTGGTAGTCATTCAGTAGCTTAAATTTGGTAATGTGAGGATTCAGTTGTTGTTGAGCACATTTTTCTAGAACTTTGGCTAGTAAGGGGATGGTTGTCATCGGTCTATAGTTGTTTGGAATCGAAGGGTTCTCCATAGGTTTTTTAAAAGAGGGATGACCTGCCCTATTTTTAGACAAATCAGGAAATATCCTTGGGCTAGTGATTCAGTAATTATCTTGGTCCAGTAGGGGATGACCATGTGTTTGAATGAGGACCAGCATTTAGCAGGAAGAGGGTCATTGTAGTGGTTATTGGATTTCAGGGATATTAAGGTTTTGGTAATGTCATGTTGGTCGCATAGTTTGAAATCTGATCAGTGAGCATTGTTTTTGAGTGTTGTTTGTGCAGGTGTGTTTGTATTCTCCCATTGAATATTCCTTTCACTCAAGACTTTGTCAGCGGTATTCTTGAGCTCCGTCTTCAGTGAGCTGGCTTTGTTGGTAAAGAAAGTTTAGAAGTCTTCACAGTTCAATTCCGATTTAGCCGTTATTAGGGAGGATTTGGCTAATTTGTTCGATTGATCTTTCAGTAGATCGAAGAAGTGTCTCAGCCTGTTTTTTGCGATATCAAGCTCATTTCTAAAAAAATCTTTTTTTTATTTAGGTACTCTTTTATTATATTTTTTTCGGGACTTTCTTAATTGTTTTAGGTGGAGGGGTGATGGACTTTGTCTCCAAATCCGTTCCAAAAGTCTGAGTTTACGTCTTTCCTCATTCAGTGCACTATTGAACCATGGGTTATTATCATTGACTTGAATTCTTTTCAATTTAGGAGGGGCTATATTGTCCAATATTTTTGAAATCGTATGATTGTAGTGATTTATCAACTTGCTGACATCCGTCAGTTCAGATGGGGGTTGAGGTTCATTCTTGCATTGTAAAGCTAAACGGCCAGGGTTTAGACTTTTGTGTCTCTAACTCAATGCTTGGGTTTAACTGTTTGTTTGCTTGAGGTATTTTTAGTGGATGGAACTTAGAACCTGAAGATGTGGTAATCAGACCAGGCACAAATGTCTTTGGATATGATCCAATCTAAAGTAGCCTCTTTGTGGTTGGTTGGCAGGGTACAGGCTTGCTCGAGTGCGTGGTCGGTGAGTAATTATTTAAGAATATTGATTTGATTATCATTGCTGTCGTTCCAGTGAAGCTTGAGGTCTCCCAGGAAAATATAATTGGCATGAGGTTCTGAGTTTGCTGTAATAATTTCCATTAGTTGGTCTATGAACATCAAGGGGCAGATTTATGTCGGACTTGCAGCACTTTTGCGCAGCCATTGCGTCACTTCTGTGACGCAGCGGCGGCGTAAACCCTGCTCTACGTTGCGACTTACTTCCATCGTGACGCATCTATGGAGATGCGTCACAGTGTAAGGTCCTACGCCACACGAAATCTGCGTCAGGTTTCATCTGGGCATTTCCACGCAGGGGGGGCGTTCCGTTGCAGGAACGCCCCTGAAAAGTGACTCCGTGAAATCTACAAGATTTCATTGAGTCACTTTCCCAACGCTGATGCGTCAAAACCCTGCGCCTGCTTGAAGCAGGCGTAAGGCTTGACGCACCACATTAGAGATAGGGCAGGTTGGAATACTGCTGGAGTTGCGTGCCGCACGCAACACAACTTCAGCACTGCGCCAAATTCACGCCCTAAATGCGACATGCATCTGTTTATTCCTGCGCCATGGTGCGCCGCATTTTAAATGCGACGCATCATGGCTGGTGCAAGGATAAACTTGCGTGCCGTATCTTTCCTGGCGCATCTCTGCCGATTTGCAGAGATGCGTCAGGTGTCAGGACTCAAATCCTGGGTTCCATCCTAGGGAATCCTATTGTGAAGCGAGCTGGACTAGGAGTCTCTGCCAGGCGCTCTTGGTCAGAGAAGGTGCAGATTTGGAGAAACAAGATGGCCGCTGAAGTGGCCACAGCAGAGGACTAGTAGACGCTCTAGTCCCTCTGGCCACAGCTGCAGGAATCAAGGAGCAGCGCGAGCGCCTAACGGAATGTGCACTTCACCACAGTCTTTGCCCGGAGTAGTTCGTTTATGAGGAAGCGCCCAGTTACCAAGTTCAAGAGAATTATTTGGGTTTTTGGAAGGTTAAAGGTTAGGTTAATTAACCTTGAAACGAGTTAGAAAGGCTCTTGGCGCATTCAGTCAAGCGCGAGTTGCCTTCTCAAGTTAATTTGAAATAACTTCCTGAGGAAATCCAGACGCCTGTCAAGAGTTGCAGAGGAATGGAGATTTGCGTTTGGCTTTTCAGAAGTACAAGAGAGCCAAGTCGTTCGAGTGGAGCTGGAATGATGCCAGCATCGTGAGACTGTTGAGGAAATTGCACGAGCGAGAGACAGCCAAGAAGTCTAAGATAAGTGAAAGGACAAATGTATATAGACAATCGTTAAGTTGCCAAGACGTGTAAAAGCAATTACAGAACTTGTGATGAAAAGGTGTTCTTTACCAGATAAAGAGGTGGCAGAGTTCACTCGAATCTGAAAGACAAGAAGGCAGATAAGGTTAATACGTGAACAGAAAGTAAAAACACTTGAAAGGATTATTTAAAAAAGGAACTCTGTGAATACTTATCTGAATTGAGAAACGAGTTATCCAGTCAACCTGCAAGACAAATAAATAACAGGTTTTAAAAAAGATAAAAAGACATAGCAGAAGACAAGCATTACAGAACCCAGATTTAAAGGAGATCTCCACTAATTTGTGAAGTAAGTGCACAACCCCTAGAAAAATAGTATAGTCAAAAGCCAATCCTAGAAATAAGCTAAAATAATATTCTTTTATTTTTTTAAACTAGTGACAACTAACTAGAGGAGAATTAGAATCACAATCAAATACAGAAGAGGAGCTCCAGTCCTGAAACATAAGGGTGGGTAAGAAAGAAAAGTGAGTGTAGGACAGAGATAGTTTAATTAAGGGGACAGAATTGTGATAATGTGTATTTGTTTGTAGGTTACATAGCGCAAACTGCAACCGAAGATAGCAGAGCAAAGGACCCTTACAGGACCAGTCTCTTCTCTTCTCTTTTGTTATTTTATCCAAATTCCCCCTTCCCCCAAAGTAATGTGAGTAGGTTCAGGTAATGACCTGCTGGCATTGCTGAGAGGGATTTGGGTACAAGCATCTCTGTTCCCGTGCAAGAACCGGTAAGTCTAAGTGTACTAGAGCTCTGACAGAGTGAAGTGCCCAAGTTGCCTTCTGCACCTGAACAGAGATGGCGGAAGGAATTGACCTGCAATCCTTAGGAACAATCTTAGATGCCATACAGAAGGAATTAATGGCAGTCAGAGAAGATAATCGAAATCTTAGACAGGAATTAGTTAATTCCAGAAAAAAGACTTTAGAACCATCACTCCAAGATATGATAGAGTTCGGTCACACAGCAGCAGAAATTCAGAGGGTCAACAAGGAACTGAGCCCATGCAAATAGGAACTATAAGAGGTCCATTGTCCAACTAGGAAAAAGAAAAACGAAGAGCAAGTAATTTGTGTATGTATTGCGGATCTGGGGGGCATTTTGTTAGGAACTGTCCAAAGAAACTTAAAACAGCCTTTAAGCCGAAGGAAAACTAATGGCACCACCTGTGGGAGGAGTTGAACAGGTGAGTGCGATCCAAGAAATAACTCCAACTGAACATTGAATTAAGAACACCTTGCAGGCTGCTGCTCCGCATCTAAATGTATCCATGGAAGTGAGATTTGGGCAGACGATCTTAACGGAAGTATCAGTCAAGATCGATTCAGGTGCGAAAGGGAATTTTTGCGACTTAAGGTTCGCTGCTAAA
The DNA here is from genome assembly GCF_964263255.1 of Lissotriton vulgaris. NCBI lineage: Eukaryota > Metazoa > Chordata > Amphibia > Caudata > Salamandridae > Lissotriton > Lissotriton vulgaris. The sequence goes on from NW_028253818.1 coordinate 326,622, forward strand.
GAAGGCAGACAAGCAATCAGGAAAAACAGGAGTGAACCAGTCCGAGCAGTTGATGGAACGAACCTTTCGTCAGGACCCATTGTAAGTCACACAGAACTAATTCAATTGATCTCTAATGATGGGCATAAAGAAAAGATACAGTTTAATTTGATTGATGCACCTCAGTTCCAACTCATTCTGGGGCTCCCATGGCTCACTGAGCATAATCCTACAGTTGATTGGAGTTCCAGAACCATCGCAATGGATTCAAGCTATTGTCAAGAAAATTGTTTTGGTATCGAGAAAAGACCTCTAGTGTGCAATCCGGCTATATCTCTGTGCACAATTGGTCATTCAATGTGTGTAATCAATGCCCAAGAGATACCAGAGGAGTATAAGGAGTTTGAGGATGTGTTCAACAAAGTGGAGGCAGAACAGCTACCGCTGCATCGAGTCTATGATTGTAAAATAGACTTGGAACCGGGATCAAATTTACCATGCAGCCGTGTTTACGCGCTAACTGAGAGAGAACACCAACATTTAAAAGAGTATTTGGATAAATACTTGGCCAACGGTTTTATTCGGCCCTTTCAGTCCCCAGTTTCGTCTCCCCTATTTTTCGTACCAAAGAAAGAGAAGGGAGAATTGAGAACTTGTATCGATTACAGAGCGATCAGTAAGATGACCAAGAAGAATCGGTACCCCTTACCTTTAATCTCGGTACTTCTGGACCAGGTGAAAGGGGCTCAAATTTACACTAAATTAGATCTAAGAGGGGCTTATCACCTGGTCCGTATGCGAGAGGGGGACGAGTGGAAGACGGCTTTTCGGACAAGGTTTGGGCTCTTTGAGTATCAAGTTATGCCCTATGGACTGTGCAACGCTCCAGCGGCGTTCCAGCATTTCATAAATGACGTTTTGAAAGAATTTATTGATCAGTGCGCAATTGTGTACATCGACAACATTTTAATCTATTCGGCCGATGTGACCAGACATCAAGAGCAAGTCAAGGGAGTGTTGCAAAAGTTACGAGAAAATAAATTGTTCGTAAAATTGGAGAAGTGTGCTTTCCATGTGTCGCAAGTTGAGTTTTTGGGGTTTGTCCTTTCACCCTCTGGAATATTGATGGATCAACGAAAGGTAGAAGCAGTCACGAATTGGAACTCACCTGCAAGTCTGAAGGAAGTTCAGAGCTTCATCGGATTTGCCAATTTTTATCGAAGATTTATAAGCGAATTCTCCAGAAGATTCTCCCCTTGACAAAATTACTAAGGAAAGGGATCATGTTTGAATGGACTAAGGAGTCAGAGGAGGCCTTCCAGTCTCTGAAGAGAGATTTCACCACGGCACCAGTTCTGTTACACGCGGACCCATCGGAGCCCTTTTACGTAGAGACGGATGCTTCAGATCAGGCCGTAGGGTGAGTGTTGTCCCAACGACATAAGACCACAGGACAGTTACACCCGGTGGCTTACAGATCCAGGAAGTTAACCCCAGCGGAGGTTAATTATACTATAACCGAAAAGGAGCTATTGGCGATTAAAGGCGCCTTTAAGGAATGGAGACACTACTTGATTGGAGCTCAGCATCAGGTGACGGTATTCACTGATCACCGCAATCTTAAATTTCTGAAGACAGCCAGAACTCTTTCGCCCCTACAATTGAGGTGGTCTTTATACTTTGCTGATTAAGATTTTGTGATTACTTACCGTCCCGGTGCACAAAATAGAAAGGCAGATGCCTTATCTAGAATTGGTACGGAAGTTCAGAAAACCTTAACTGAGAATCAACCAATCATTCCAGAATCAAGGATTATTGGAGCCACAACTTCTATCGAGCTGGAGAAAGCAATTGAAAAAGTCATGAGTCCGGAGACATTACAAGAATGGGTTAAAGAAGACGAAAACAGAAGAATCATCCAACAATTGCCGTATTTCAAGGACGCTTTGTACATTCCCACTGCAGATCTACAACAACAAATAATGCGAGAATGTCATGATGATCGTCTAGCTGGACACAAAGGGGAAGCCAAAACTGCAGAGTTAATTAAGAGGCATTATTGGTGGCCGAAGATGACCTCAGACATTGAGAGGTATGTTAAGTCCTGTGAGATTTGCGCGCAGGGAAAATCGGAGCGGCAGGTACCTAAAGGGCTATTACAACCACTACCCACACCACCTTATCCTTGGCACACAGTAACACTTGACCTTATCACAGACTTGCCAAACAGTCAGGGTTTCAAACCATCCTAGTAGTAGTGGATGCATTTTCCAAGATGGCCCATTTTGTAGCATTAAAAGAGGTTCCATCTGCCAAACAATTAGCCACCCAATTCAGCTCCCAGATAGTAAGGATACATGGAATTCCTAAAATCATAATCTCAGATAGAGGTTCCCAGTTCCTATCTCACTTCTGGAGAGCCTTCATGGAGGGTTTAGGAACCATAGTTAGATTTTCCATCAGCTATCACCCAGAGACTGATGGGCAGACTGAGAGAGCAAATCAAGAATTGGAACAATACCTACGTTTGTATCTCCTGAAAGAGGAAGGAGATTGGCCTGACTATCTATGTTCAGCGGAGTTTGCTCACAATAATGCGAGGAACTGTTCGACTGGCTATTCTCCTTTTTACCTAAACTATGGAGACATCCTAACGCGACCATTCGACAAATGGAAACAGCAGTTCCAGCAGTCAAGGAGGTCATTTCGCATTTGCAACAGGTCCAGCAAAGAGCAGAAGACAATCTAAAAATATCCAAAGAAAAGTATAAAGATCACGCTGATCTGAAGAGACGTGAGGGACCTTCCTTGACAAATGGAGATCGGGTTTGGTTGAGCACCAAGAACTTAAGGTTAAAGGGAAATCGGAAGTTTCAGCCTCGATTCATTGGTCCTTACCCTATCGAGGAACAAATCAATCAGGTCACTTACCGATTAACTTTGCCACCCAAATTAAAGATTCACCCAGTCTTTCATGTATCTTTGCTAAAAAAGGCTTCGACAAATCTGAGAACTCAATTACCTCCAAAACCAATTCAGTTAGCAACAGGGACTGAGTATGAAGTGAAAGAAATCTTAGACTCCAAAGAAACCAGAGGAAAACTGTACTATTTAATAGACTGGAAGGGTTATGGACCAGAGGAACCATCTTGGGAACTGGAGGAAGATGTTCTCGCTCCAAGATTTTTTTTTTTTTTTGGAAAACCTTTATTTACAACACAATAGTACACAGCTATTCAGCCATACATCCCGAAGGCTTGGCAGCAAGACTTTATGCGGTGTAAAATGGTGCACACAGAATACAATACAGATTCACCTGAGGTTTATTTTATATCATGAAATAAAGAAAGGAAACAGTATAACAACGGAAAAGCACCTATAACGGTGCGAATGGCAAGGCAAAAGAAATGAGTACGGCATCGCCCTATTTCAGAGCAGGATGGGCCTATATAGAAAATAGGATACATGAACAGGTCACATGCTTGGGTATCGAAGGGAGGGAGGAGTCAGGACATTGTGTATAGCTAAGCAGCCGGAATCAGGGGCTAAGTGGACATTCGCTCCTCCAAGGGCGCTGCGTCCGGCGGAAGGCAAATATCACCTCTATATTCATTCCAGGGCCCCCAAACCTTATTCCACTTTTTGGGTCTACCCCAGGCAACATACACAGTTTTTTCCCGGAACATGCACCAGTCCATGTTAGCCTTCCACATCTCTACCGTAGGGGGCAGAGTTGCTCCCCATTTCTGCGCAATGTCCCTTTTAGCCACCATGTTGCCCAGGGTGACCCATTGAGTTTGTGAACTGGTGTAGTCTGTAGGGCCCCATACATTCAATAGACAGCACCGGGCTTCCGCAGGCAAGTCAACTCCCGTCACTTCACCCATCACTGTGTGTATACGCCTCCAATATGCAGCCACCGCCCTACATTCCCATATAATGTGCATGAATGTCGCCAGGGAACCACACCCCCGTCTACAGAGACTATCCTCAGAGTGACCCATGTGAATCAGTCGGGGGCCAGTGACGTAAACCCTATGCAAGATTTTCAGTTGCACACGTCGCAGTCTGGCCGGGATCGCCACCTCCTTCGGGGACGAGACCGCACACTGCCAATCCTCGTCGTCCAGCTCAATTCCATCCCGGGTCCACTGATCTCACACCCTTAACAGACGGTCCGTACGAACGTTAATGAGTTTCTTATAGGTCAGGGAGATAGCGCTGTCGGGCATGTAGCCGTCCAGCAACCTGTCTTCCAGTGGGGAAGATTCAGGGATCTTTTCACCTTCCGGTGTAACCGCCAGGAGGGCATGTTTTAACTGAGCGTACCTGAAGAACTCCCTTTCCCCCAGCTGAAATTCCCTCTGAAGTGCCTCAAACGTCTTGATGTGACCCCTGGTCATCATGTCTTCCACCCTGGTGATGCCTATCAAGTCCCAGCGGTCAAACCCCTTTGTGTGCCACAAGTTGCCCAACAGATCTGAGTCATAGAGTGGAGTCACCATTGTGAGTTTGCCTTTCCATCCCTGTGCCTTCGTCACCGCCCTCCAAATATGAACCGACGTTTTAGTGGGACCGGTCATTCTCCCATCCAGAGTCCTAGAGTACAGAGCCCTGTAGTACTTCCCATCACCCAGGAGCCACCGGTCCATGGCAAAGCCCGGATTCACTGCTGGCCCAAAGAATCCGTGATTGATGGCCACCAATTGAGACGCCTAATAATACCTGCGGATGTCGGGCAGCGCAATCCCTCCGTCGTACCACGGGAGAGTGAGTTTGGTAATAGCGATGCGTGGCCTGCCATCCCAGAGCAGGGCCCGCTGGAGGCCTTCAACCTCTCTGAAGTAACCCGATGGGACCAGATCCTGGGTATTCTGAAGTCCATACAGAAAACGGGGTAGGGACATCACTTTAAACAATGCCGCCCGTCCGAGCAAGGAAAGCCGCAGCCTCCGCCATCCTTCCACATCACGCCGAAGGCGCGCAAGAGGGGGGAGCAAGTTGTTCGTGTAGCGCACCGTGGGGTCAGCAGAGATGTAAATGCCCAGGTATTTGAACCCCTGTCTCGCAACCTGTATGTTACAGTCCAGCGGGAGTCTTGGGACCTCACCCCTAAGGACATATAAATGGGACTTTGACCAGTTAATAACGAGTCCCGAGTGTCTACCAAAGGTACCCAGGACATCACACACAACAATAAGGGACATACACGGCGAGGTGAGGTACAGGAGAATGTCATCTGCGTACAGAGACACCCTGTCCTCAAAGCCCGGGGACCACTTGATTCCCCTGATGTCCGGATGCCCTCTCAACCACGCCGCCAAAGGTTCTAGTGCCAGTGCAAACAAAAGAGGGGACAGGGGGCACCCCTGCCTGGTGCCTCTACTAAGGGCAAATGGAGCCGATGCGCGGCCGTTAACCGCCACCTTGGCAAGCGGGTTGGCATACAGGAGCTTAACCCATCCAATGAACCCCGGACCAAACCCAAACTTCTCCAGCACCGCCCACAAGTATGGCCACTCAAGGGAGCCGAAGGCCATTGTGGCGTCAAGGGACGCCAAGATGGCTGGCTCCCGAAGGGTGCGGACCCTCGCGAGGGCTCCGTAAAGTCTTCTCAGATTGAGGGCGGTGTTATGGTGTGGAATGAAACCCGACTGGTCCGGGTGCACCAAATCGGCTATTGCTCCAACCAGCCGGTTAGCTAGCACTTTAGCCAGGATCTTGGGCTCAGCATTCAGTAGCGAGATAGGACGGTACGACCGACACAAATCCCTGGGCTTTCCTTCCTTGTGAATGACCACAATGGTGGCCAGCCTCTGGTCGGGGGGAAGGGCACCCGACTCCCGCGCCTCAAGGAACATAGCTCGCAATGGCGAAACGACGAGGTCCGGCTTGATCTTGTACAGCTCCACTGGGATACCGTTGGGGCCTTGAGCCTTGCCAGATCGCAGGGAGCGTATCGCCTGGGCGATCTCGTCCACCGCGATGTCTCTATCCATATCGTCCTTCTCAGTATCCGATAGGCACAGGACCTCTATGTCTCGCAATAAGGCATCAGAATCCTCTTTCGACATCTCAGAGGTTGAGGTATAAATGGACGAGAAGTAGTCCGCAAAGGCAAGGGCAATAGCGCTGGGGTCGGTGACAGCCACGCCACCTTCCCCCAACACCTCCGGGACAACGCGGCTATCCCTCTCCTTCTTGTCTAGCCAGGCAATAAGTTTGCCGGCTTTGTCCCCGACCTCATAGATTCGCCCCTGCTGCTCCCTACCCATGGCCTTCGCCGCCTCCGTAACAGTGGCACGATACTCCGACTGTTTGAGCGAGAGCACATAAGGGAGATCCAGCGTCGGGCTGGCCTCCAACTGAACATCAATCGCCGCTATGTCGGACTCGATAGTCACCACGTCCACGTCCCTGCGTCTCCGCACTTCGGCAATAGGGGAGAACGCCTCCCCCCTCAGGACAATCTTGAATGCCTCCCATAAGGAGACAGTGGAGGCGACTGAGCCCGTGTTTTCGGAGAAGTAGAGCTCCATGGCTTTGGCCAGGAGTCCACGAGTCTTGGGATCACGAAAATACCACAGGTTTATCTGAGCCACCCTCTCGGCCGACCCAACATCAAAATCGAAGGACACCCAGACCGGAGAGTGGTCCGAGATGCCCCGCGCCATCAATCTGGCCTCCGAGACCGCCGATGCGTGGGCCGCTAATGTAAGAACATAGTCAATCCTGGAGAGGCTACCGTGAGCCCCCGAATGGAACGAGTATTGGCGCTGGGTGGGATGCCGCAGCCTCCAGCAGTCAACAAGTCCTAGGGTGTCAATGAAGTCAGGAAGCCAGGTCTGCGCACCTCGAAGGTCTCTGGATGGGAGCCGATCCAATGTCCCCGAACCCACTGCATTGAAGTCACCCCCCAAAAGAAGCAAACCCTCGGGAAGACCCAAAATGGCGCCCCCAAGATCTCTGAAGGTGTCCGTCTGCAACCCAGAGGGGACATAAATCGAAACTAGAGCAAAGTTACGCCCCTCCCACCTCCCCGTGACTGCGACGTAGCGTCCTCGCTCATCGACCATCTTCGAGTCAATCTCCAGGGGGAGGGTCGAGCGCACCATAATCCCCACCCCCCAGGAGCCCGAGGAGAACCCCGAGTGTGCCACCATCTTGAAACCCTTCCTATTAAGTGAATAGCATGTGTTCCCCACCAAATGCATTTCTTGCAACAGTATTACATCCGGCACACACCTCTTAAACATTTGCACTACAATACCCCTCTTAATAAGGTCCCCCAGCCCATTGACATTCCAGCTTAGAACATTCAATTTCCTACCCCCATCATCGAAATCTCCACCCATCCCGCCCTCGACGGGTACTGCCATTACGTGAACGGAAAACATACAACCAATTGCCTTGCCAAAAGGGAAACAGAGAATAAGAAAAGTCAACCCATGAACAAAAACAAAGAACCCGTCCACCCCCCACCCTGCACCCCTGCATCAGACTAAATAGCCCACCCAACTCGCAGTGTGCCTGTCGCCCCTAGAAAACTAATCTACGAAAAGCCCCCGAGGAGAAAGGAGGCAACCCTATCCCCCCCCTCCTCCAAATAGAAAAGTACAGGGGAAGCCCTCTTATGAGCACAGGATTACCGAACCAAACAGCTGATGGTAAACCCATTGTCCAAAAAGAATCCTGTAGCTAATCCTCATTCCTGCCGGTCTTGACCGCCAGTGGCTTCTTCCGATCGTTCCTCTGTGTCTTCACGTCGCTGGGGCAAGGTGTCAAGCCAGTCCGAGACCACCTCCGGCAAGTCAAAGAACAAAGCCCTGCCACCATGTTCGATCCATAGTTTAGCAGGAAACAACATAGCGTACTTCATACCCATGTCCCCCAGTCTTCGTTTCACTCCCATGAAACTTTGTCTCCGTTTCTGCACGGACTGGGTAAAGTCCGGAAAGAAGTTGATGGCTGCGTTCTGGAACTGCAGAGGCCCGCCACTCCTCGAGGCCTGTAAAATGGAGTCACGGTCCCTAAAGTTAAACACGCGGGCGATGATAGGCCTCGGGGGGGCACCTTCCTTCGGCAGACCCCCAGGCATCCTGTGCGCCCGCTCCATGGAAAAGAACTTACTAAGTCCCTTAGGGGCTAGATGGTTATGGACAGGTCTTTAACAAAGAGGTCCACTGCCGAGTCTTCGGCCCCCCCCGGCACACCGATAATGCGGACGTTCTGCCGCCTAGCCCGACCCTCATAATCCTCGAGCCTTCTCGCAAAAAGGTCGTTGGTCGACTTCAAGTTGCGGACCTCAGTTTGCAAATCTGAGACGTCCATGGTTAGGCTAGAGGTCTTAATGTCGAGCGATTTGACCCGCTCGTTCGTTTTGCCCAGGTCTGCTCTGATCAGGTTGACGTCAATCGCCAGAGTGTCGACCTTGTGCGCCATCACTTCGTGCTGCTGGTGCATCTTGGCCTTCATGCCTTCAATGGCGCCCATTATGTCGCGGAGCGTGGGGTCTTGAGCCTCAGGCGACACCTCCCAATGCAGGTCCTTGGGTCTCGTTGAGGCACCAGGCGAGCCCCTCGGCTGAGTGTAGAGCTCCATATTGTTCGACTGCGAGTACGTAGTCTTCCTGCTGACCCGAGGCTGTGCTTTGTCAGCGCCACCCTTGCCAGCCATTGTTGATCTCAGGGCCACCTCGCCAGTCAACACAACGGGCCTCACCAGTTCACCTGCTTCTGGGACGATCTAACCCGCACTCCGTCCAGTATGTGCTCACTCCGCCACTACGCCAGTTCCTTTGGGAGCCGGAGCAGCCAGATCCGTGCCTCGTCACCTCCGTCTGGCACTGTCGCAATCACAGGCCCTGGCTTGTGTTACGGTCCCCTGCAGTCCACAAACTTCCACACGGTGTAACTGCACCTAGGAACGTCGGATTTGGAATCGGACAACGGGATCCGTGTCAGCGTCGGTTCATCTTCAATATATCACGAAACTCTGAGAGGATATGTGACAGGATTAATACGGAGGATCGGAGGGTCTTCGGAGCTCCGAGCTCACGCGGCCATCTTGGTTGCCCGCGAAGCTCCTCCTCCTCTCGCTCCAAGATTAATTAGATCCTTTCATCAAACGTTTCCTAATAAACCCAGACTGAGAGGACCTGCCTTGTTGGGGGGTACTGTCAGGACTCAAATCCTGGGTTCCATCCTAGGGAATCCTATTGTGAAGCGAGCTGGACTAGGAGTCTCTGCCAGGCGCTCTTGGTCAGAGAAGGTGCAGATTTGGAGAAACAAGATGGCCGCTGAAGTGGCCACAGCAGAGGACTAGTAGACGCTCTAGTCCCTCTGGCCACAGCTGCAGGAATCAAGGAGCACGCGAGCGCCTAACGGAATGCGCACTTCACCACAGTCTTTGCCCGGAGTAGTTCGTTTATGAGGAAGCGCCCAGTTACCAAGTTCAAGAGAATTATTTGGGTTTTCGGAAGGTTAAAGGTTAGGTTAATTAACCTTGAAACGAGTTAGAAAGGCTCTTGGCGCATTCAGTCAAGCGCGAGTTGCCTTCTGGAGTTAATTTGAAATAACTTCCTGAGGAAATCCAGACGCCTGTCAAGAGTTGCAGAGGAATGGAGATTTGCGTTTGGCTTTTCAGAAGTACAAGAGAGCCAAGTCGTTCGAGTGGAGCTGGATTGAGGCCAGCATTGTGTGACTGTTGAGGAAATTGCACGAGCGAGAGACAGCCAAGAAGTCTAAGCTAAGTGAAAAGACAAATGTATATAGACAATCGTTAAGTTGCCAAGACGTGTAAAAGCAGTTACAGAACTTGTGGTGAAAAGGTGCTATTTACCAGATAAAGAGGTGGCAGAGTTCACTCGAATCTGAAAGACAAGAAGGCAGATAAGGTTAATACGTGAACAGAAAGTAAAAACACTTGAAAGGATTATTTAAAAAAGGAACTCTGTGAATACTTATCTGAAGTGAGAAACGAGTTATCCAGTCAACCTGCAAGACAAATAAATAACAGGTTTTAAAAAAGATAAAAAGACATAGCAGAAGACAAGCATTACAGACCCCAGATTTAAAGGAGATCTCCACTAATTAGTGAAGTAAGTGCACAACCCCTAGAAAAATAATAAGTATAGTCACAAGCCAATCCTAGAAATAAGCTAAATTAATATTCTTTTATTTTTTTTTAAACTAGTGACAACTAACTAGAGGAGAATTAGAATCACAATCAAATACAGAAGAGGAGCTCCAGTCCTGAAACATAAGGGTGGGTAAGAAAGAAAAGACAGCGTAGGACAGAGATAGTTTAATTAAGGGGACAGAATTGTGATAATGTGTGTTTGTTTTTAGGTTACATTGCGCAAACTGCAACCGAAGATAGCAGAGCGAAGGACCCTTACAGGACCAGTCTCTTCTCTTCTCTTTTGTTATTTTATCCAAATTCCCCCTTCCCCCGAAGTAATGTGAGTAGGTTCAGGTAATGACCTGCTGACATTGCTGAGAGGGATTTGGGTACAAGCATCTCTGTTCCCGTGCAAGAACCGGTAAGTCTAAGTGTACTAGAGCTCTGACATCAGGCAACATAAATCTGCCCCCAAGTTTTTAGCTGGTAGGTGGTAGAATGCATGAAATCTGTAAAGTTGGTTGTCTGTAAATCGTACAGAGAGCCCTAAGTATTCACATGATTCCATGGGATCTGCGATAACTTTGAAGATGGGGAAGTCTGTTTTGTAGATAGAGGCTAAACCCCCCCAGTTTTGTTTAACCTATCTGCCTTATGATGTTATAGTTTGGTGGAACAAGTAGGTCTAGTCATGGGGAGGATGATTCGGATAGCCATGATTCAGTTAAGATGGAAATGTCAATGTCATGATTCAGAATTAGGTCGGCAATGTCAGTGGCATGTTTTATTGCTGAGCGGCAGTTGATAAGTGGACATGTGATCTTCTTGGTATGGTTATCTGAGATAGAGCCCTGCCCTGAAGGAATTGTCATTATTTCCTTCATGTTGTTGGAGATTTGCTCTCTGTGCTTAGCTTGCCTGATTCTGTTTCTTTTTATTAGGAACACTTGTATTTTCTGTTCATTTAACTTGGCCGGTAGTCTGGGTGTCGTCTCGTAGGATTGTAGTAGGATTTGGGTTTTGGTGTCCATCAGGTATCTAAGGAAAATACATGGACGGTAAATCCTATTAGACAGCGGCACTGGTGTAGTGGTAAGTTTATTGTGGAGAGCTTGTATTGATTTTTGGCTCTGGAGGATTTTGCAGAGATAGTTTTCTGAGTGAAGTAGAATATTCTTTATGTTCCTAATAGTGATTTGCATGCCCGTACCAATCCTACCTGTCTGGATATTAAGAATTTCTAATTCCCTTCTGAAAGGAGGGGAGAGATGTTATTCTTGCAACACGCCTGTAGTACTGTAGAGCTGTACGTTGGATGGTTCTGCTTCAGAAGGCTTGTGGCTGTCTTTAGTATCTTCTGGCATTACTTTTGTAGACTTAGGGGTCCATTCCGTATTATTGTCAGTCTTGAGCTTACACTTCACAGAGGATTGATTGTTGGCTACTGTAGGCGGAAGATCAACTGCTTATAAAGAAGTGGGGATATTAGCTCCAGAAATGTGCAGATTAGACGGTCTGCTAGTATATAGTTGGTTTACTCTCGTAATTTATGAGTGATTCCTATGTGTACATCCAGCAATGGATTGTTGGCTGTAAAGTGCGTCTTGGTGTTCCTCATCTTTGGGGATGAGGGTCAATTGCCTCTGATGTCTCAGGGCCCATACTACTATGTCTCTGCAAACTCAGCCAAGTTCAACCCTTCCAATACTTGCCATGATAGCAGGCTTCTCAGGGATATAGAGTGGGTGTATATAAACTCAAGACTTAATAACCTCCCAGCAGCACTAGAAATAACTGCCCACTCCAGTGTTTTACATGGATAAAAAAATTACTTAACTACACACTCTTTGAACAGAATACCACACAAATAAAGGCAACAGATACAAAAATTATGCTAGTGCACTTTTCCTACCACCCTGCCCCCCCCCCCCTCTTCCCAGACGTCCCTCCTCTCATTTCCTTTGGCAGGATCTGAAACTACCACCCCATATCCTTCAGAACCATCCCAGGACCGCCCCGACACAGCTCCAATTTAGCAAAGAGTTCAAGACACCTCTTCAAATAACACTACATCCCAATGCATTAGCAGCCCACAAACCAGTTACCTCTCCTATCACTAGTTGCTATGATCATGTACAGTGCTCTGTTGCCCTTTGGCTAGCTTCCTACTTCAGACATACCACATGAAAACATACATACAAGAAAAGGCTGTTGGTGATGTTTCCTCCCCTCTGGGGAGCTGGATTGCAGGCAAACAGCAACTTTAGTTGTTCAGCAATTGTGGATCATGCCTTGTCTCTGTCAAAGAGCACTTGAAATGGATGAACAGGTGGGTCAGTGGTTCCTACTTTTAAGTCAAAGCAGACAGGGATGTGTATTTTCTACCTGCACTTTCAGAACATGTTTGTGGTGGCTCTTCATTCAAGTGTCTTCTACAGGCTGCTTTCTAAACACAGCCTTTGTGTAGAGTGATGCTCCTGACGGCAGGGGATGCTCCAGCCTTGGGCACCCACAACAGTGGCACAATGATGTGTGAGCTTTCTGTGCCTGATGATCAACTGCTGCACTGAACAAGGGTCAGGGAAGAGGCAAAAGGCTGGCCTCACCTGAAGAGAACCCTTTCACCATGACAACAGAGATTGTGGTCCCACCCTTCACCTCTACCATCTTCCAAATGGCAGTGCTACAGGAAAGCTAATCAACTGCTTGTCTGAGCAAAAGGATGAATTACATTTCTTAATGAATTTCTAAATACGCCTTGTATCCCCTGTCCCCACTTTAGTGCCTATGTCTCATCTTTCCAGCTTCAGAAATGTCATCAATACAGTACCTCAAAACCCCCTCACCTCCATCTTGTGCCCAGCAACATGCACTGAGCTTCCAAAATGGAATTCACAGGCCTATGTTACTCTGGCTCACACATGCATACAATGCATATGCCACAGGCCACATACACAAACACACACAACATACACTTCAAATGTTAGCTCTATAATCTTGGTCAGCACATAGAAGTACAACTCTAGCCTAATGGGCCAGTTAGTTTCAACTCCAGTAACACAGATAAAAGGGCTTTTAACAACTAGGGATTCCCATAACACAGTAGTCTACCACCAGCAATTCTCAAGCTAAACCCATGATATGCACCAAAGTTCACTATCAGTAAAATGAGAGCACACTTGGTACACCCCTCCAGGTCACAGGACTGGTTCAGGATGTCAATATTGTCAAGGGACTGGCCTAGGTCTTTGCACACATACTACAGTAATGCTAGCCTTGGGCCAAAAACAAAAACCTAGATACCAGATGCTAACAGTCAGGCACTCAGGGCATTTGAACATGACTGTACACCATTTAGGGGACTTTTTGCCCCAAGACCTGGACACTGTCAACTCTTCTCCCACCGTGCTGATTTATCAGCGCTCTGAAGAAAGCCTAAAGCTAAGTAAGGATCAGCATTATTTGTTTTTTAATTTTGTATTTATTTATTTTAAACCGCTTGGATCTAGCACTGGCTAGACCCAAGAGGTATCATAGCGCTTTACATGGGAAGATAATATGAGGTAAACAAGGCATACACGTAGATAAAAAAGATAGAGGAACAACATGTTAGAATAGATATATAGGGTGCAAAAGCTATACACTTCAAGTAATTAGGAAGGTGATTTTCAGAAAAAGGGACAATAGTTACTGAACAAAATATAATATGATAATTTGGAGAAACAGATGTAAGGTCACAGATTATGATCCCCAATACTAATTTGGCCAAACATGTCATACAAGTAGATAAAAGAATAATGAAAACAAACTGCGAGATATACAAATCAAATGGATTAATAGGGGCAAGAAATGTACACATTAGGTAGTATCTAAGAGGAATTTTAGGAAAAGGATAATATATTACTGATATTAAGTACAATGGTGAAATTGGAGATTAAGTGCAGGTCCCAGATTATGATCCCTATTAATGATTGAGCAGGTGCATTTTTAGGTCGTTTTTGAAACTGAAATAGGAGGGGTTACAGCGTAGGCTTTTTGGGAGGGCATTCCAGATGGTAGGGGCATTGCCAGAGAAGGAGCGTGATTGTGTGGATTTCTTTTTATGCAGTGGTGGGATTAGAAGGAGGGTGCTGGTGCTTCTCAGAGGAGAGTACAGCTGTGATTGGAGCAAGGTGGACCTTGGGAATTCCGTTGAGTATGTAGGTATGAAGGGTTTGATTTTCTTTAGGTGACGGAGAGTGCAGAGGGCTCCTTTAGCCGAATTTTTGATGTGGACCTTAAAGGTTAGGGTGTTGTCGATAGAAAAACCAAGAGATTTGACGGAGTTGGACACGGTGAGTGAGCAGTTGAGTGCGTTAAGGTCAGAGATCCAGTATTGAACGGGAAGAGGGTTATTTTTAGGGGAGAAAAGAATGATTTCGGTTTTGTTAGGGCTAAGTTTTAGATGATTAGAATGGAACCAGGTTTGGATCTTGGTGAGGTTGTAGTTCAGGTGTAGGATGTCAGCGTGATTTTTGATCTTGTAATAGATTTGGGTGTTGTTGGCGTACAGGTGGTATTTTACGCCTGCTTGTTTAGGAATGACGGTGAGAGGTTCCATAAACAGGTTAAAGAGGGAGGGAGAGAGAATAGATCATTGGGGGACTCTAAGGGAGACAAGAGTTGGGTTAGAAAGACAGTTTTGAATTTTGATTTGCTGAGTTCGATGTTGTAGGTAGGAGACAAACCATATTTAGGCAGTGCCATTAAGGCCGAAGCGGGTCCTAAGCACATTAAGTAGGGCTAGATTGTTGACTGTATCAAACGCAGCAGAGAGATGAAGGAGAATAAGAAGGCAGGTCTCGCCCTTATCAAGTGAGTGGTTGATGTCATCAATGACATTGAGCATTGCTGTTTCGGTGCTGCAGCCTTTCCTAAAGCCTGATTGAAAGGGGTTGAGTAGGTTGAAGTTTTCGATGTGTTTATCTAGTTGTAATAGGACGCATTTTTCAAGGACCTTTGAGAGAAGTGGGAGATTAGTGATGGGGCGGAGATTGTTTAGGTCCTTTGGGTCAACTTTGGGGTTCTTGATTATGGGAGAGATTTGTCCAAGTTGAAGGGAGGTGGGAACATAGCCAGTGGAGAGAGAGGTGTTGATGATTGTGGTCCAGTTTGGGGCGATGGTATGCTTAAGGGCAGAGGACAAGGTTAAAAGGTAAGGGGTCTTTTATGTGGGAGGGCGGTTTAAGTTTACCAATTATTTTAAGGATTCAGTCATGGGGAGGAAGTTGAGCAGGGAGGCCTTGTTCTTTACTTGTGAGTTAGGGCATTTGGGTTCCGGAGATGTGGTCGAGTATAGGTGTGGGGAGTGGTTGGGGGGTGAGGAAGTAGGCAGGTGAGAAGAGTCCCTGGGGAGCAGTAGAATAGTGGGCAAGGGAGAGAAGAGGTCAACTGGTCGAGGGGAGGTGGAGAAGGCATTGAAGGTGAGGACAGGATAGCATTGGGAGTTAGAGGGGAGCTTTGTGGGAAGGAAGGATTGATCAATGTTCGCTATCTTTTCCAAGAAGAAGTGGGAAATTTCTTCACATCTGGCTGAGGAGGTGATCAAAATTGGAGGTGCAGGGGAAGTTTGGTTTAAAATGATTTCGAAGAGTTCCCTAGGTCTTTTTTTGGCATGATCAAGTTGGATGCGGAAGAAGGATGCCTTTTTCTTGAAGATGTGTTTTTTGTACATGGATCTAGCATGTCTGAGGAGTACAAGATGGGAGGGAGATGGATGGTGTCTCCAGGTTCTTTCCGACAATCTGAGTGACAATCTTTCGTTATTAAGCTGGGTATTAAACCAAGAGTTGGGGGGGTGTTTCTTTTGTATTTGAGTTTAGGCTGGGCCAATTGGTCAAGGATATCGGTAACAGTATTGTTAAAGTGTTTATTGAGCTCATTGGCATTTTGTGAGGGAGGAATGAGAAGAAGTTTAGCTTGGAGTTAAGACACAAGAACACCTGGGGGGATATGTTTTAGATTTCTGGTCAATTTCTTAGGTCTGTTAATTTTGGAGGTGGGGAGATTCGCAATGGTAGCAATGATGAACAGAATAAGTTGATGGTCAGACCAGTCAATGGGGACAATGTTGGCCACGGAGGCCAGATCTTCGTTAGAAAGAATGGCGTCAAGGATGGCTCCTTTAGTGTGTGTCGGGGACAGACATAGTTGTTTGAGTTCATCGATCTCAAGTAGATTAGTAAGGAGGGCGATAGTGGGGTCATCGGTGTCATTGCAATGGAGGTTCATATCCTCAAGGAAGAGATTTTTTGAGTTGGATAGTGAGTATTGTGTCAGGAGCTCAGATAAGTCCTGGATGAAGTGCTGGGGGGGCTCCAGGGGGGCGATAAATGTTGTGTAGACGAATTGGCTGGGAATTTTGAGCTGTCAGTACAGCTTCTAGGTATTCACAGGGGGAGTAGCCAGAGTTGTTGACAAGGGATACGTGAAGTTCATTTTTTAAAAAAAATGGCTAGACCACCCCCAGCTCTGTCAGGTCTATCTTTCCTTAGAATAGAGTATCCCGGGGGGAGAGTATGTCAAGTTTGCTCGTTGACTGGTCATGGAGCCAGTTTTCAGTGTGGAGTGCAATGTCAATTGATTCACTCAGGATAGTTTCCGAAATTTCCGTGGCATGTTGGACTGAGGAACGACAGTTGACAAGCATACAAGTAAGTCGTGTGGGGTTGCATATGTTGTGAGTGGAATAGTGAATTACTGTGAGTTGGGGAGGTGGTCTGGGGGAATTGGGGAAGGGGGGGTTCTATTAGTCCCAAGGATTACAGGGATGTGGTAGTAGGGGCGTGGAGGATTGGTGGTTGGTAAACTAGGAAGGTAAGAGTTTCATGGGTTGAAGAGGTCGGAAGGGGAGAAATGGTTTGAGGTGCGGTGAGGTTTATGTAAACGGCAGCGGAGAAGACTTTTTCTCCAATTATTTTGTTTGGTGTTAGGGATTTTTGGCGGGTCAGGGGATTTTACGGATGAGGGAGGACTCTGGCACTGAGGTAGATAAGATCTTTCCTGAATTTAGATAGTTCGGAAATTAATTTAGATAGATCAAGTTCAATATTGTGTAGTCTCTGGGAAATTATGGTGCGGGGAGGTACCGAGGGTGCATGGTTTAGGTTAGTTGTGGAGAGTATGCTGATAAGTGTGGGGGGAGGTAGGGTAGTGGGTGTTGAGTGAGGGGGGACGGGGTTGTTAGGTGTGAGGGTTTTGGTAGTCAAGTTGGATAGGTCAAGTTCAATGTTGTGTAGGCTTGTGGTAATTGAGATAAAGGGGGTATTGATGGGGCGAGGACGGGTGGTAGGGAATGGTCTGAGTTAGTTATAGAGGGTGGACTGATTTGTGTGGGGGGAGATAGGGTAGTGGGAGTGGATGGAGGGGTGATGTGGTTGTTAGGTGAGAGGGGTTCAGTAATCAAGTTAGATAGGTTGACACGGGTGAATGAAACGGGAGGCACTGAAGGGGCATGGGCGGGGTGAAGCGAAATATCTGGGGATAGGGAAAGATCAGCGTTGGTTGCGGTGGGTGGCCTAATGTGTGAGGGGGAGATAGGGTAGAGGGTGTGGAGTGGGGGATGTCAGAGCTGTTAGGTGTGGGGGGTTTGGGTAGTTTAGATAGGAGGTTAAGAACTTCAGGAGAAGAGGTCAGAGAGGATAAAAGAACATAGAGCACATGGAGAGCGGATATGTTGGGGTAAAGGGGTTGAGTATTTACCGAGGTTACGATAAAGGATTAGTTGGTAGAGTTTGGAGGGCATGGAGGGGCAGGATAGGAGGGATGGGGAGGTGGGCAGGGTTTTCAGAATGGGGAGGAGGACGCCGATGAGGAGTAGTGTTAGGAGATTGAAGGGAAAGGACGTCGGAGTATGTGAGTGTTTGGGAGGGGGAGAGGATTTGGGAGGTCAGGAAGAGGAGGGATCATGGGAGGGGAATGATGGATAGCGGGCAGGGATTGGCGGCTATCGTATTTAGTGGAGCAGTCCGAGAAATGCGAGTTCCGGGAGTTAGGGGGAGTGAGGGAATTCAGAAGGGGATGAGAGATAGATAACGGTGGTTGGGGGGTGTCGTTTGCTGTAGAGAGGTCCAGGGAGGGTAAATATGAAGTCAATTGTTGGAGGATAGTGTTTGCTGGATGGTTTAGAGTGGAAGTGGAGCTAGGGGTTGGGGAGGGAGAGGTTGGAAGGGCGTTATTCAGTTGGGGAGAAGTATTGTTGGGCACCGAGTGGTCAGGTAAGAGGGACATAAAGCTGAAGTGGTGTTCAAAGATGGAAAGGTGAGAAGCCGTGGCTTATATGAGGATGTTACCAGTTTTTTAAGATGGAGATATCAATATCGCCCCGAAAGGCTGGGGAAGGAGTGGTGGATAATTTGAATCCATATGGTATTTTAGTTTATTTAGAGATTGGGAGGTGTTGTAGGAAGAGGCTTTTCCATTTGGAAGGGCGCTTGGAGTAAAAGATGTTGTTGATTATAATGGGGGAGGAGAGGCTAAGGGAGTTATCAACAATGAGTTTTTCAGGGTTACAGATAAGGAGTTCAAGTTTGAAATTTTTCTTTGCATGTTTGGAGAGATTGGGGGGTAGAGAATGGTCCATGAGTTGTGGCCATGTTAGGTGAGAGTAGGGTCTAGGGAGTGATGGTCCCAGCTGTGGGGGGTATGTTGGGAAGACGTGGGTGGAGAGAGTGGCGGGAGGGAAGTTAAGGAAATGGGAGGTAGAGCAGGAGAGAATAGTTAAAGCAAATTAGATAAACAAATTATATCAACAACATAGAGCAAATCAGATAGATAAATAATCAGCAAAAATAGAGATTGGTATCACAGCAGCAAAATGTGCAATCCAATAGAGTAACAATTGGCAGGACAACGACAATGCTTGCAATGGCGTGGAATAACAAAGAATTAAATATATCAAAAATTAGAGATGGAATTATCGGAAGAGAGAATAATACAAGAGTATAGATACAGAAAGAGTTAGAGGGACTTTAGAGATTAGAGATAACAAAATTAGAGATGTAATACTGGAAGAGAGAGAGTAATACAAGAGCATAAATATAGAATGAGTTAGGGGGACATATGGGTAAAACAATGAACCAAGAAGAATATTCAGAGGTGAAAAAGATTAGATTAGGAAGACAGAGTCAATAATCTATAGAAACATTTGGGAAGGGAAAACCCGAAAGAGAGAGAGATACCGGAGCTTAATTAAAGACGAGTTAGTGAGATATATAGATAAATCAATGAACAAAGCAGAATAAAAGCGATAAAAAAGTAAGAGTAGGAAGATAGAGTCAACTATTAATAGAAACAATAAACCAAAGCACACAGCAGCTGACCAAGGTTTCGCACATCAACTTTTTCTGTTTCCAAATAGTTATTGGTGCATCCACTCTCACCATCCGCTGCCAAGGATGTCTGTCAGAGCAATATTACAAAAAGAATAGAGAGGTGCACTCGATGAAGTCAACAGCACAAAAAGTTCACTAATTATGTGAATCTTCTGTTCTTTTCTTTAATGTATTCTTTATTTTCCTTTTAAAATACAACGGCACAGCCAACGCGTTTCATTCCCTTTCGTGCCTAGGGAATTTCATCGGGGCATATAATGGATAATCATACAGATATGATAGTCCTTGATATGATCGCACCTGTGGAGCTGGTGCTGAAGGATAATCGCGATATGATCCCAAAGTATTCCTGAATTGGATTGGCGCACAGTTCCAAGTAGGAGTGTTTGTCGTGATCTCCGAAGTTAGCCATGTTAAACTGGGAAAATCAATAAATATTTGTCCTGGCCCCCTTAAAGGATCGTCGTGGAGAAAGGGGGGTCGGTGTGCACAGGCTGACGAATGGCGTCCGGATTGAATACAGTAGTGTTTGTAGGGTGCGAGACCTGTGATAAGGTCGCTGCAGTCCCCTGCTCCTCCCCATGGAATATTGGCTTCCAATATTGGAACTTTGGGATCATATCGCGATTATCCTCAGCACCAGCTCCACAGGTGCGATCATATCAAGGACTATCATATCTGTATGATTATCCATTATATGCCCTGATGAAATTCCCTAGGCACGAAAGGGAATGAAACGCGTTGGCTGTGCCGTTGTATTTTAAAACTAAAATAAAGAATACATTAAAGAAAAGAACAGAAGATTCACATAATTAATGAACTTTTTGTGCTGTTGACTTCATCGAGTGCACCTCTCTATTCTTTTTGTAATATTAATAGAAACAACAACAATACTTGCGAGGGTGAGGAAGGTCGGAATTGAAAAGGGGAAATGCACGAAGAATGAGATTAGTATAGAAAGGGTGACGAGAAGCGCAAGTATACACTAAGGTTAGCAATAGGGTCACATAAGATTTATAAAAAACAGGTAAAGATACAGATACATCAGATACATCGCCGGTCAGCTAGGGATTCCCTCCAGACTTCAGTCTTAAGACAATCTCTGTAAGGAAGTGCAGACAAAAAGATATTGAGAACAGCACCTCCCAATTGCCTAGCAGATCAGTGGAAACGTCCTGCGAAGTGCGCTCAATTTAAATTTACACGACTGGGACGAGTTGGCCAAAAAGTCACTTACAGCGTCACTTACCCCAGAATCCAATGTCCCAATGCAGAACTTTAGACAGAGAGCTGCTGTGATCCAGTTTGAGCCTTCAGCCAATGTGGAAAGTGCTTTGTGTAGGGTAGCAGACCTAATCAATACTTTAAGAATTGGTTTTTAGTAGATCTAGCTACCCCAGTGCTACATATTTTTGAACGACGGGAATGGGATCAGTGCTCAGAGTCATCCAGCTGCAGCTGTGTGACCTTTTCGATAGGGATGCTTTACGAACCATGATAAAAATGTTACTGTTTTACATACAAATTTTTTGAAAAGGCAGTGATTGGTAGGAGTTTCCCAGATCTCGGTTAGGCCCAGTGTGTTTTTTTTGCAACTGATGATGATGATTGCTGTTGTAGCTCTAGCCACAAGTGCTAGTTGATAGTTCTTGGTCCAGATTTTCATACCTTATTCCAAAACATGACATATGCTCCTTGTCTAGCCATGGCCTGCTTTTGTACGTCAAACTCTAGCCTGATCTGTGTTGGTGTATTTAAGCAAGCCAAAGATTATTCAATACGCTGGTCCAACCCTGCTGTCCAGTATTTTAGAGTCCCTGCCCCTTTATGCCTTGCTACCATAGGTTATTGTCGGTAAGGATTTGACTTTGACTAATGGGAGGAGTGATGGGCCACTTAGTTTAGAGTTGGGATTTCCTATTGAAACTGCCAGGGCTGTGCTCATACTCCTAATTGAGTCAGTTTGAGCAGTGAAGTGCCACCTTTGTCAATAGTTAAAAATAGAGAGGTACCCCTTAAATAAATCAAGGGAAGTAGGGTTAAACAACCAGGAAAAAGTGGAGTTCCCTTGAACAGAACTATAAGAAATTAGCAAGAACAATCAATACCTAAATAGAAAAATTGAAAAATTATAAACAAATTCACAAGCTAATTAAGAAAAAGAGATCACAATTTATTATGTATACATACAATAAAATACCATAAAATACAATATTTACTAAACTTAACAATACTAGAAACTAAATTAAAAAATGTTTTCAACACAAATCATAATGCTCATGACATTCAATTATGACCCGCATAATTGGTGCAAAAAGACAGAAACAGTAAGACATAGAAGTTGTACAATACTACTCGTATATTCGGACTCCTGGTTTCTAACATCGATGTTGTGAATTTAAATAATCAATATATCTACAACGATGACAGAGCCTTGAATTATACAGGACAAGAAAGCGTTGACGCGTTTAGGTGGATTTTCCAGGTTTTGGCCACCTTTCTCAAGACTAAACACAATGTCTGTCGTAACCAGGGGGTCATAAAATTTCCCCTAGTGTGCACAGTAATGAAACGGTTCCCAAAACGCGTTCCTCTATTTGCTGGTATATGGCACGATAAACAGAATCAAGGCCTCTAACCTTTGATGTGGTTCGAGGATGTTGCTTCTGGTTAAATAAAATAGCCTCACCATGCACGGAAAGATTAAAACCCTCACGTTATCTTACAAGTGAACCAGAGGGCAACCTGTATTAAAGGCTGTGGGCGGGTGACTTGCGATGTGGAATTGAGCCGTAAATATTGCTCCTCTTTCCACTGGTGGAGGCACAACCATATTTCTTCTGTGACTCTCGTTTGCAGGGATCGACCGCTTTTAAGTTCGATCTTGGCGCCCAGCTTCTATGTTTTCCGTGGCGTATTTTATTGTATGTATACATAATAAATTGTGTTCTCTTTTTCTTAATTAGCTTGTGAATTTGTTTATAATTTTTTAATTGTTATATTTAGGTATTGCTTGTTCTTGCTAATTCCTTACAGTTCTGTTCAAGGGAACTCCACCTTTGTCAATATCCACTCCTAAGTATTTATATTCTGATATGGAGTCCATGCGGGTGTGCCCCCAGAACCAGGCCAGTAATTTCTTTAGATTCTTTTTGATTACCATAGTCTTACTTTTCTCCAGGTTGATGTTCAGAATGTTGCTTTGGAGTATTCAAATGTGGTGTTAAGGAGATGCTGTAAACCCACTTTCATCTGGCTAATTATGACTAAGTCGTCTGTGTTGAGTAGGCATGGTATGGTTCCCTATCCTTGAGGCATGTGAATTGCTTGCATTTAGTAGTAGTAGTAAAATCTTTATTCGGTTTCAGTTTTGCAAAAAAACCCATAAAAGCATTCATACATTTCATACATTTTAACATTGCTAATACATATTCAGTTCATTTAAAATTTGTATCACCGTTACTTTATCAGGAAGATTGGAGATTATTATTTTGAAGATTTAACCTGTACTTAAAAATACATTTTAGGAAAGTGCTTACAACTTTGCATACATATTCAGAACTTAAAAATTGCAGCCACGGCATAGCAGGACGACACCTTCTGAGGTCTAAGGATCGGAGCAAGGGGATTAGCCAAAGTTTGCGGTGTGCAGAATAAAATTTGCAAAACAGTACGGTATGAATTGTTGACTGCTCAGATAGTTCATCGCATGGGCAGGCAATTAAACATTCTTCCTAGCTGTTTCTATTGGGAAATGCTACAACCCTATGGAAAATGTTGAACCTAAAACTCGCTAATAAGAAATGTTCAAACTGCAAATCAACATAGGTTAAGTATGGTTCCATTTCCAGGGTAGTCATGACCGCTAGGGAGTGCTGTACAGATGGTTTCTTAATCTCCACAGTAATACGTAACTCTTCAAAATGGCTCAGCGCCTTTGCCTTTAGTTCTTTTTTTGAAATTTCAGCAATGGTTTCAGGATTGTGATAAAACTCAGCCATTCCTAGGTCAGTAAAAAGTTTTTTTACGTATATTAGCCAGTCTATTTTTTCAACGCAGTCTAGGGTCATACAGTCCGTAATAATGTCTTTGGTGAGGGTGTTTTTTGTTGATACCCATATTCGGCGCCAAAGGAGTACAGGTTCGATTTTGGCCAAGTCCTCAATGTGTGGCAATCCCAATTCTGCGTGGCAGGCAAAGGTGGAAACTCTTTTTGGGACCGCAAGTAAGAATCTCGTAAAGATGTTCTCTGCTACCTGGAGGGCTTTCGTGTTTTTGTGACGCCACAGGCCTGCCCCGTAAAGTGCGATGGAATGGCCCTTGGCTCTGTAGATCTGAAGTAGTTCAACCGGAGGCTTTTTCCCTAATTTTTGTGCAAATTTCATAAGGGCGGCAATAGAGCGCAGAAGTTGATGTTTACGCGCTTCTATGGCCGCCCTCCAGTTGAGCTTCTCATCTATCATAATCCCTAAATAGGGATACTGGGGGGTGGTTTCTAATTTTTCATTGTTGAGGAAGGTGCTTTTTCCATGTTTCCTAGCTTGGCCAGCTACCATAACATAGGTTTTTTCTATGTTTATATGAAGATCTAGGTCGCTCATGAATTTTGCATAGCTGTTCAGGGATTTTTGTAGCTCTCGTGGGGTGCGTGCTATGATCACCGCGTCATCCGCGTACAAGAGCGCGGGCACCAGTCGATCTTTCACAGGGGGCAGGTCCAGGCCCCCCTCAACATCTCTACCTCAAGACCATTGGTATACAGGGAGAAGAGGAAGGGGGCAAGGACTCACCCCTGCCTGACCCTGCGCTCTACGGAAAAGGATTTTGACAGTACGCCCATAAAGTTCTCTGAGAAAAGTCACAAGAGCCTTATCTACTCCCATATTGGACAGCACCGACCATAATTTTGCATGGGAAACGCAGTTGAAAGCCGCGGAAAGGTCGACATATACCATGTATAACTTCTCGCGCTTCGCCGACACATATTTTCCCATCAGCAGGGCCAAGTTCAGGGCTTGTTCCGTTGTTCCGAGGCCCTCTCGGAAGCCATACTGGATATCCGAGAGGGTCCCGGTATCATCCGCCCACTCCTGTAAACGCTGGAGTACCACTCTACCCAGTACTTTCCCCAGTGAGTCCAGGAGGGAAATCGGTCGATAGCAAGTCACCTCCTCTGTATTTCCCTTTTTAAAAATGGGTACCAGTATTGATTGGGTCCAGGATGTGAGTAGGCCACACTTCATTGTTGCATCAAACACCCTGGTTATGATAGGGGCCCACAGATCTAAATTAAATTTGAAAAAGTCGACTGGTACCCCATCCGGGCCAGGGGCTTTTCCACTCTTACTGGCATTAACTGCAGCTATTACCTCATGTAATTCGACTGCCAATGGGATTGGGAATGGATTATCCTGATTTGAGCTATTGTTTCTTTCTGTGGGGCCTACTACTGGGGATTGACCAAAGATCTTTGCAAAGTGATTTACCCAGGTTTGTCCCTCGATAGCCACTTCTATGCTTGGACGATCTTCTGTGTCTGTCAAGAAAGGTGCTTTTACCACCTTCCAAAATAGGTCGCTATCTTTATTTAGTGAGCTTTCGTGCAACTGAGCCCATAGTGCTTTTTTGAGCTCTTCTTTTTGCACTTTGCACGCGAGCCTGTACGTTTTTCTCAGGTTCCTAATCTCCTCTTGATCTCTTATTGTTTTTGTTAATGCTCTCTTTAGCTTTTTATGGGCGGCTGTGCAGTCATGGTTAAACCAACCTTTTTTCCTTTCCTTGGTCCCTTTCTGGTTCACAGTAAGACATTCATTTACTTTTCCTAATACTAACTTAAAATGGAATAAGACTTCCTCTTCGCTAGCCTCCGTGTCTAAACACTTCATTATTGCAGATTGTGCTCCAATTACAACCTTATTTGTCAGCTCATTTGGATCAATATTCCCCCACCCCAAGGTGTAGCCATTTGTTTTTGTGAGCTGTATATTATTCTGGGCGAGGGTGGACATTATAGTCTGGCCTAATGGTTGGCCTTGGTCCAAGGTTAATTCAAAGGCTAAGGCTGAGTGATCGCTCAACGTGTTAATTTTAACTTTAAAGTTTGTAGTCCTATTTACAAGGGTCGCGGTGGTAAGAATGTAATCAATAGTTGTTTCGCTTCCCCTTCCAAGGTAGGTGGGGTCCAGTTTCCCAGATAAAGGGTTTATTTGATTTAATATAACTAGATCCAAACTGGACATAGTTTCGTTTAAGAAATCTCCCACCACTGACTGGCTAAAGTGGGTTATTTGCTCTTCTGTTTCACACCCCATCCCGCAAACATTACTATTAAACTTCTCACAGGGATGATGGTTAAAGTCGCCTCCCCAAACGATACTTGGGGGTTCCAACCCTTGTGTTAGTTTCATGCCGCTAATCAATTTCTTACGAGAGCCCCCAGTATTTTTATTCTCTCGTTTTCCACTAAGTTATCATATAGGTTAACGAGGAGAATTGTCCTCTTTGTCTTAAATGCCAATCTTAGGATTTGATAATACGGTTCTAGACTCAGTACAGTAACTACCAGGCCTGGTATAGTGTTTGATATATAAGTTATCAACCCACCTTTGGCTCTCCCATGGATTCCTGCGATACCTGGTGAGAAATAAGTTTTATACCCTGTCAGGTGCATTTCTTTAGTGAGCCAGGTCTCCTGAATGGCCAAAACTTGACATTCTTTAACAAACTCTTGGATACTTCCGTCCAAGATTATTTCTCGGAGACCCGCAACATTCCAAAACATTATTTCGATTTTTTCCACTCTCCTGGCAGGGACCTGTCTTTCGTTTGTCCTATTTTCCTTGTCTCTCACAAATATCTCCAAGTCTGAGTTATGTTCCTTGTGAGTTAAAGTGGGAGCCATACTTGTTTTACTCCGCCTGGTAGAATTTTCCCCCTCCCTCGGACATGATCGATTCGGTTGAGTCAACTGAGTTTGTCCTTCGTTGCTACAGATTTCAGCTAAAATATCTGGGGTGATGTCGCCCAAGGAAATATCTTCTTTTATCATAGGGGGTTCTTGCATCGGGGGGAGGTTACTATCCAGTCAATCTATTCCTTCTAGACCACACAACGTTGAGAAGGGGTTAAATGTTGGTATGTTAAAATCTGGGAATGTTGATTGATAGTTATTATTCAAGTTACTCCAGTATGTCTGAGGACAAAGTGGTTGCGGAGGTTGGTTAGAGAAATGATTCTGGGTAAATTGATAGCCTACTTCTCTCCACTCTGGGCGTTGCCTTCTAATATGATGGTATTTGGGGTTATTTATCAGTTCCCGTGGGTAGAAGTAGCTAACATAGTGTGTGGAAATATTATCCCCCCCTATGGCCTCATACCTGTCTCCTATAGTTTTCACCGCCCTATGATCCTTAAAATTGATAATTATCACGTCCCCCCTTTTGTCTTTTGGCCTTGAACCCACCCAAACAGCACGCCTTACTGACAGGATTTCTCCGTTGACGTGTGCAGGGAGGGGTCTATTCTGCTTCAACCAATAGATGGTTTTATTTTTTAGGGCATGATAATTCTCTCTGACCCCTTCTGCTAGTTCTGGTACTCCTGCCATAACAATTGTATATGGGGCTGATTCAGGAGGTAAATCAACTATCCTGCGTCTGGATATTTTTGGACGCTGTGGTGACTGCTCGCCCGACTCTCTACTTAGTATGGTATTCGTAGGACGATTAGGATTAGTGTTTGGTAAGGGGGGAATTCTTTCTGCAGGATTCTTCTCTGCTATGTTTTTTCCCCTTACTGTTACTTGAGCCCCATCTTTTGCCTGAGTGTTATTGGGTGGTTTGGGATTTTCATTATTAGTTGTTTCTTTTGAGGATTTAGCCACTGCTTTTTTCCCTTGCGCGGTTCCAGGTTTCAGGGGTGCACCACTGGTAGATGGTTGTTTCAGTGGTAGGACGTTAGGGCCAATAGAATTTTGTGTGGGATGTTTATAGAATTGTGGCAATAGTTTGGTGATAGCCATAGTGTTATCTTCTATTTGCTTGCCCAACTTTTCTCAATGCGTGCTTATTAGTCTTGTTCTCTCCAGAAGAGGAAGCATAAGTGCCTTCACTATTACCTCTATTCTGGAGAGAAGTTCAGCCTCCATTTCAGGGAGTAGTCCTGTCGTATTGTTCATTTTCTGCACCATGCCAGGCTTGAGGGTAATGTGGGTGGGGGGGTTGTGTTCAAGATAGTAATTGTATTTAGAGATGAGGGGGAAGGTTGTCTCTTTCTTTTCTTTGGATGATTATTTGTTTGTTCTAAAGGTGGTGGAGAGGAAACAGGTAAGTTGGGGGAACTAGATAGTCTAGATATATTGGGGCTAATTAGGAGGATTTCAGGTGCTGGCTCAGATTCATTGCTGATTATCTGGTTTGTTCTCTCTCTCACCTCGATTCCCAAGGGAGTGAGTGAATCAATGTCAATAGGGGGAATGGTGGAAGTCGGGGAATCTGAGACAATCACATTAGGTGAACTAGCTTTCCCAATCAGTCCTAGGGAGGAGCGCTTACCAGTTAGCAAGTCCATGGATAAGCGCTTTTCAGAGTCCGCTATTTCTTTTTCTAAGACGATCGTTACCCATTTAAAAAATTGGTCGATGGTCCCTGTTACTGGCCCCTTTGATGTGTTAATGGTTATATTCCTGGGTTTTCCTGGGTCCGAGGACATGGTTAAACGTGGATATATGTTCAGATATATAAGACAGGATGATCAAGGAACAATACACAATGTCTCGTGCTGCGTGGGTCAATGGGAGATTCCTGACAGATGGCAAAGGGAAAGATTGACTCTTACCGGGAAATAGTCGTTAAGGGGGTGGCCCGTCCCGTCTGGCATTTAGTAGCAGGACAAAGTTTTCAAGGAACTGATGGAAAAGGGTCTGTGCCAGCACACAACCTTGCTTAAGTCCTTTAGTTGTTGGTATCCATCTTGAAAGGGTTAATCCATCTCCCAGTTTTATTTGGATCCAGGTGTCAGTATGCAAGTTGATTAATGAGTTAAGCAATGGCTGTGGTATGCCCTATTTGGCAAATTTAGCCCAAAATCCATTGTGGTTTAAATCAAAAGGCTGCCCTACACGCGGTGAAACATTGGTATAGTGACTTCTTGTTTGTTCTGCCTTATCGATCAGCAGAGCCATAGTCAATATATTTGTTACTACAGCCTTTCAACAGCCTTAGAGAAGCCAGTCTGATTTAGAGGAATGAACGAAATGCCTTCGGCCCATAGCTGGAGTTTCTCCAGGAGAGTACATGCAAAATATTTTGCCTTGTTGTCCAAAAGGGCAACTAATCAGTAGTTCTTTGGCAGGGCTTTGTCTCCTGACTTAAAAATTTACAAAATTATTGAGGCCCTCCAGGAGAGGGGTAGTTGGCCAGTTTGACGTATTTCAGTGAAGAGAGGGGTGAGTGCTTTTGCCCAATAATCTGCATCCCGGCGGGATTCCGTTTGGGCCCGGGGTCCCTTCTCTTCTTCCCTTCCCTATTTTTTGATTGATGACTTTGTAGTGATTTCTTGGGAGTAATGCTCCCAGCGTTATGCCTTCTTCCCCTTGTGGTGCTATTGCGCTCCCCTTAGCATGTCTGGTTTCAAGTGGTGTTGTTCTCAGAGTTACAGACGGCCTTGCTCCTGTAGGCGGTGCGAGGACATCTTGATGGAAGTGTTTTCCAAGATATGTTACCCCGTTCCTCCTCAGATATATTGGATGATAATCCCACATGTGCAGGACGGATGAGTCGGTTTATTGTCCCCCAGAATCTTGCACTGTCACTCTGTTTAATATCTGCATGCAGTTTCACCCAGAGCGCGTCTTCTGCTGCTCTCTTGGCTGGCCATGTTACCTGCCTTAGTTTAATGTCTGCTGGAGTAATGCGGATAAATATGTAATATTATTTGGATTTCATCGGAGGTGCCACAGAGTGCGATTCATTATATTTTTTATGGATCTTAGCTAAATTTTTTGCATTTTTGTGAAGTTGGTTACATTGCTGTAGCTAGGCTGCTCTCTGGTGGTGCGTGTGTTTCCGTGCAGGCCCAGACTTTGGTGTGCTTTCATGAGCCCCAGCCTCAAAGCCAAAATATTGTAGGGGATAGATCCCCAGTGTCCTACTAAAGCTGGTGCCCGTGACCACAGGCCACTCTCCACCATGGTTCCTGCCTCCACTGAGCACTACCATCATGCAGGCCAACGGGGCCCAAATACTGATACTGATCTATATAGGGGCCTTGTGGCTTCAGCAGCAATGAAATCACCAGGCCCCTATGTAGGCCAAGGAGGGCCCAGGTAAAGGATTAAAAAGTACTTTTGGAGCCAGTGCTGCTTCACCCAGAATGCACCATAAGAATTCTCATTTGATTCCCTCACCAGTTCACCATCCCCCGGACTTCATCCTTAGCCTGTTGCACCTGCTCCGCCTTCTGCATAACCACTCACTCCCAGTTCATCCCCACAGACCAATCCTCAACCCCACTTCATCCCCCAAAGCCTCCACCCTAATCTTCCTTGTATTGTCATCCCACATCCTCAGACCACTCTCCCCTCTTGCACCAGCCACGTAATTGCAGATGGAAATTACTAGGCATCTAGTTCTATGGAAAGAGCATGGATTCTGTAGGTGTGTTTGTATGAATGTGTATATCCCTAAGAGATGGGTAATTCATAGATCTTACCTGTTACAGCACATGTGCTGCTTGTGCATGCACTCTTGCTTGCATAATGTGGTTTATATAACAAGAGGCATTGCCAATACTTGTTATGTGTGCAGCATAAGAGGTGTGCTCATGTAAGGGCAGTGGTGTGCTCATGTGAATGCAGCGTTAGAAGTGCAAATGTAGGGTGAAAGGTGAGCCAATGAGAGTGCAGGGCAAAGTGCACACAGAGGGCCCATGTGAGTGTCGGGTTAGGAGTCCATACATAGTGATAGGAATGAGCGCAGGGTGAGTGGTGTGAGTGGTCTAAATGTAGGGTGATTGGTGTACATCTGAGAGTGCTGAGTGACCAGTTGCCTGTTTGAGTACAGGGTAAGCTGCGGGAGTGATCTGCTGAGGGCACGGTGAGAGGAGTTAGAGCACAGTGAGTAGTGTGTCCCAGTGAGTTCTGGCAGACTTTTGTGTAAGCATGAGCGAAAAATCCGTTCCGTTTGCGGAATTTGCGGATTTTCTGCAATTTCGTGGTCTGCAAATCTCGCGAAATTGCAGAAAAATCTGCGAAATCGCGTGCGGGACGGATTTTCAAAAACTGAAGTACATGAAGCACTTACAGGGTTACAACAGGGGCCCAAGTTAAAGCTAATTTCTTTGTAACCATTTACAAAAGGGTTACAAAGAAATTAACTTCAACTTAGGCACCTGCTGTAACCCTGCAAGTGCTTTCTGAGCGGAGCCTCCAGAGTTGTTACCTACTTGCAACGATTCTCTCACCCTGCTCTGACCCTCGAAGCAGGGTCAGAGAATAGTTACAAGTATGGCACAATGCTCCAGGCTGTCACAAAAATTAAACCACAACAGGAAGCACTTACAGATAAGGAAGCAGGTGCCGAACTTGAAGCTCAAATTCAGTAACACATTAACCAGCCCCCGGTTGAGGCTGGTGTGCTTTCTCCCCATAATCTACAGTGGTGAACCAGAGGGTGCTTTGATGAACCAGAAGGCGCAGTTGTGAACCAGAGGGTGCTGTGATGAACCCGAGGGTGGCAGTGGTAAACCAGAGGGTGGCAGTGGTGAACCAGAGGGTGGCAGTGGTGAACCAGAGGGTGGCAGTGATGAACCAGAGGGTGGCAGTGGTGAACCAGAGGGTGTCCGTGGTGAACCAGAGGGTGGCAGTAGTGAACCAGAGGGTGCTGTGATGAACCAGACTGTGGCAGTGATGAACCAGAGGGTGACAGTGATGAACCAGAGGGTGGCAGTGGTGAACCAGAGGGTTGCAGTGATGAACTAGAGGGTGGCAGTGGTGAACCAGAGGGTAACAGTGATGAACCAGAGGGTGGCAGTGGTGAACCAGAGGGTGACAGTGATGAACCAGAGAGTGGCAGTGGTGAACCAGAGGGTGGCAGTGATGAACCAGAGGGTGAGAGAAAATGACCAGATGGTGGCAGGGGTGAACCAGAGGGCTGCAGTGGTGAACCAGAGGGTGGCAGTGATGAACCAGAGGGTGGCAGTGATTAACCAGACGGTGACATTGGTGAAACAGAGGGTGACAGTGGTGAACCAGAGGGTGCTGTGATGAACCAGATGGTGGCAGGTGTGAACCAGAGGGTGGCAGTGGTGAACCAGAGGGTGGCAGTGGTGAACCAAAGAGTGCTGTGATGAATCAGAGGGTGGCAGTGGTGAACCAGAGGGGGGCAGTGGTGAACCAGAGGGTGGCAGTGGTGAACCAGGGGATGGCAGTGAGGAACCAGAGGGTGACAGTGGTGAACTAGAGGGTGGCAGTGGTGAACCAGAGGGTGGACATTGTCAAGTAGCAGCAGCTGCATGCACCTGAACCCACTGAGCAGGATCAGAATGGCTTTGTACCAAAACGTGCAGCAGGGCTATCTTGGACATCTGAAGGATTCTGGGGTACTGTGCCAAACGTATTTTTGCATCAATGAGTTTCCCGATCGCCATCCCCGTGTAGCTCCTGTGACCAGGAGGCTGCTTTCTCCTCATCTGCTGCTCTGCTCGGTCTCTGACCCTTTATAAACAAGATGCATGTGAACTCTCATAGAAGCCCCGCCTGTTTGGCCCCGTCCACCACACACTAGCGGTATGAAACATCTTCCCGCCCATCCCTACTATAATGGCCATCTCACTCAAGGGACCTCTGCGCCTTTTGGCGCGCTGGCAAAGTTACAGGCACACGTGGTCACATATTTGTGTAAATGGCACAAAAATCCGCGATTTTGCGGGAAAATTCACGAACTCGCTGATTTTCTTTTGCCATTTTGCACGAATTTGTGGACCGGGAATTCGCAAATTTCGCCCATACTTACTTTTGTGCCTGTGTGCAAGCAGGGTGAGCTGTGTGAGTAATGTGTGGGTGGAGTGCCTGTTTGAGAGCAGGATGTGCAGTGTACCTTTGCCTGTGTGAGTGCAGGGTGAGTGAAGGGAGTTTAGGGCGAGCGATGTGCCTGTTTGAGTGCTTGGCGAGGGGTGTGCCCATGTGGGTGAAGGGTGAGCTGTGAGAGTGCCTATGTAAGCGCGGGTTGAGGGATGTGCCCCTGTGAGAGTAGGGTAAGGGGGTGATGTGCTCATTTGAGTTTGGATGCGGATATAAGTGCATTGTGGGAAGAAGCAGTGCATGGTGGGTAATGTACTTATTTAAGATTGAGTGCAGGGGGGCGTGGCTAGGCGTCCGAGTGGTATGGCGGCACACGGGTGGCCCTCCTGTACGCTGGGCAGATTCCACGATACCAGGCAGTTTTCCCTGTGTCAGGAGGCAAATGGTGGACTTATGAAGATCACAGGAGCGCTTTTCTGACATCGGCGACTCCATAAACGCTATCTGGAAGGATTTATTTACGGCAGCAGGTTTCATTGCGGCTCTGTTTTACTGCGGCCGCTATTTTGTTTTTTAGCGCAACCACGAGTCTCCTCACTGAACTCCGGTAAGGAAGTTTTCCTTTTAAAAAATTCCCGTATATTTCTTCCCTGAGCCCAGGAATGAGTTTCTATTGCTTTTTCACACTGGGGGTGGGATTTCCTGAAGAAGTGTTTCCCAATTGATTTCTGCTGAGGCATTCACATTGTGCTGTGAGGAGCAGCCATTTTGTGCTTATTAATGAATCACTACAACGTTTTCTCACAATGAAGCCGTTGAAACTTTAAAGTTACTGTATTTACCTACCTGTGCCCTCAGCATAACCAGGATTGGGGAACAATTGTCTTTTAAGCCGGAAACACCGGAGCATCTTTAAACAACACTGCACATCATATGCTGAACCCTGTCATGAATTTCTTCTGCAAAACGCAGTGCAAACATTCCACATTTATTATTACGCTCGTATTACGCGCTGCTTTCATTGAATCTGCACTTTCACCTAAAAGAGACATCACGGCGCATCATCATTTGGGCTGTTTAATTAACAAATGTATTTCTACACATGCACTTAAGAGCCTTGTATGCCTAATGCTGAGCTTTATCTCTTATCCATAGATGTGCATCATTCTAAATACTTTTTGTTTTCAAAGTGCCTTAACTCAGGTACACTCGCTCAGAAGGGAGTGTCTTGGGCGTGATTTATGGGCAGAATAAAAGTGTTAGATTCCTCACCTATTAAACCTAAGCACGTCCTTATCAAGAATTCAAAGATTTTCTCTGAGTTCTCCAAACTAGAGGATCTTTTAACACCGTCTCCTCAGAGCCTGGAGACTAAAATGGATTCCTCTTCTATACCTCTAGGGAAATCTAATTCCAAAAGACTAAAAAAAGATCCTCTTTTCCCACCTAAACCAGTATCACCAGTATCTATGGAGCTACTGCTGGAGGAAATCAGAGCTCTCCAACCATTCATAGAAGAGACCAACACTAAATTGCAAATCTTAACAGATAACTGGTCCCAACTTGAAACAAGGGTCTCCACAGTGGAACAAAGTGTCTCTTCCTTAAAAGAAACATGTTTCACCGTATCTCAACTACATTCACAAGTCTCATCACTACAGCGACAAGTGGAGGACCTTGAGAATCACAATAGATGGAACAATCTTCGCATTTATGGCCTTGAAGGATCTGACTCTCTCACTTTTTTCAAATCATTCCTCCCCAAATTACTACACATGCCAGAAGGTACGATGCTCAACATCCAACGCGCACACAGACTGGGCCGAGTTCCATCTCAAACTTCAGCTTCACAACGACCAAGAGGTGTCATCTTATACTTTTTAGAGTATACAGACTTATAGAAAGTGCTATCAGCGGTCAAAGCTTCTCCAAGGATCACATGGTCAGGTTCATCTCTGTTCTTTGCACAGGACTATGCCAAGGCCACTGCTAATCGTTGCAAGGCTTTCCTAAATATGAGAGCTGGTCTACGTTCAATAGGGGCTTGTTAAGGTCTTTTCCACCCCTGCTTATTTAAAGTAACCTACAACAACAGAACAACAACATACGAAGATCCTCTGCATTTACAAAGCTTCATAAACTATGGACTCTTCGGGTCCCTCTTCTTCATTTAACACCTAAGATTGTATTTTTCTCCATTTGAGCTTCTCTAAGCTTGGTTCTTTTTTCGAATGTTTGGTGTTTCATGAATTGTGCCATCCAGTTTTTCCTATATTTCTTACATTCATTGTTATTATCTAGTTAAAATGTTGTTGTTTTTTTTCCATACACATGTTCATTGTCATTGTCATTGTTCGTTATACCCGTCAGCGCCCTTTCCAGCAACTACTCCTAACTTCATTGTTTCTTCTCTCCACAGATTTCGTACCCTTGTGTCATGGCGTCTACCTGGTTCATCGTTCGGCTGACCTTGGTTGTGTTGACTACTTCATGTGGTTCCACCTTTCTTTATGTAGGTTTGTTTTATTTTTTTATTTTCATCCTATTTTTGTTCCTAAATGTTGTCCTAATCCCTCTTCTGAATACTCTTCTTGTTCTTTCTCTGGGTGTCGTTCTCTTTTTTACTTTCCTATGGTCTCTTTTACCTTATTATTCTATCTAAATTCCACACTTTTCTTTATTGTGACACTGACTTTATTACAACTTCTCTTTTCTTCTTACCGCATATTATCACTACTGTTATATTAAATTGGGTTTTTATTTCATATTTCTAGATACATTTATTTCCAATAACTCATGCCATTAAAATGTATTACTTGGAAAGTTAAGGGTTTAAATTCTCCCATTAAGAGAAAAAGAGTCCTGTCTTACCTGGCCAAATTAGATGCTGATATCGCATACCTGCAAGAAACTCACCTTTCGGAAACTGAACCATTGAAACTAAAAAGAGGTTGGGAGGTGAAGTTTTCTTCTGCCCAGGGGACGGCAAGCATAACGGAGTATTGATACTGTGTCGTAAATCCCTTTGGTACTCATTTTTATCTCAAGAATAGGATACCAACGGTAGATGGTTAACCGTTAAGCTGTCTTTTAAGGGTGTTCCAGTCTATCTTTTAAATGTTTATACCCCTACATCTGGTGAACCCTCCTTTTGGCCTATGTTGGCCAAGCAAATTACTCATTGCTTAGATGATAGCTTCATCCTAGCGGGTGATTGCAATCAGACGTTCGATCCATTCATCGATAGGAACTCTAAAGCCACCTATGTCCCTAACAAACCCCATAAGTATTTTGTTCAAGCTATCACGCAGCACAAACTCCTTAACGCTTGGTGTCTTTGCAATCCGACCTCTAGGGAATTGACTTTTTACTCTCCGTCTCATCATTCTCAATCAAGGATTGATTATATATTTGTCTCTCATAATATTGCGCAAACTTTCACTCATGCAGAGATTGGTCCCATTTTATTGTCAGATCATGCCCCTGTCTCAATGAACATTGACATCTTACCCAAAGTCACAGGTCCTAGAAGAGGGTGTTTTAATAACCCTCTTCTTTTAGTTCCAAAGTTCACTGCCTCTTTTTCCACCTTTTTTGAAGAGTTTTTTTTAGAAAAATCAAACTCAATCCACGCCCTTCTCCATTTTATGGGATGCATTCAAAGCCTCAGCTAGGGACTTCATAATTGGTTTTGTCGCAAAAAAATTTATAAAAGCCCGTAAATTGACCTAAGACCTACTTCAAGATATTAAGAGACTGGAGCACTCTTATTACACCTCGCATTCGACAGACTGTTTAACAGCCCTCATTAATGCCAAGATGCAATTTAACAAGAAATCCACGGAAGATGCTTCTTTATATTTGATAAAATCCAGCGCAAAATTTTCTGGGGGTAAAAATAAAGCTGGGAAAATTTTGGCTAATTACTCAAAAGTTAGACAGAATAAACTAAATATTGAATCCATTTATGATACCAATTCTGATTTAAATTACAAGGATGCTGATATTTTTAATGAAATTTCTCTTTTCTACTAAACATTGTATGTGTCTGAAACACAACCTACTGATCATTCCCTATCGCACTTCTTCTCCAGTATCCAAAAACCTCAACATTCTCCTCCAGAGCTCTCTACCCTGGAATTAGACCTAACACAACAAGAATTATTCAAAGCTCTCCAGCACCTTAAAAGGGACAAAGCACCAGGACCTGATGGTTTTACAGTTGAATTTTATTTGCATTTTTTTAAACTTGTACTGCCCAAATTATACTCCCTCATACGTTCTTTTACTACATTGTGCGTTTCCTCAGGTTCCTTTTTCTAAGCACATATATGCCTTTACCCAAAGAAGGTAAAGACTCCAAACACTGTAAAAATTATAGGCTTATATACTTGGTTAATATTGACTATAACATTTTTGCCAAAGCATTAGCTATACGATTAGACTCCCATTTACCTGACTTACTGGGCAAAGAACAATCTGGATTCATCAAAGGGCGATTGATAACTGATAATACAAGACTACTTTTTAATGCCTTTTCTAAGTCTTCACATTTAAAACAATCCCTCGTTGGATGCGGAAAAGGCATTCGACAGAGTCAAATGGGATTATTTGTTTTATGCCATCAAATGGTTTGGTTTTGGCCCTAAATTCACATCTTTAATTTCCCTCCTTTACTCTAACCCTCGAGCGGCTGTCTGCGCCAATGATCTAGTTTCTCAATTTTTTGATTTAGGAATAGGTGTGCGTCAGGGATGCCCTTTATCCCCCTTTCTATTTAATTTGGCTTTGGAACCTTTCCTATCTAAATTACGTCAGAACCCCAATATATATGGCTTTAAAACATCAAATTCTCACATCAAACTTGCAGCATATGCCGATGATATTTTGCTTTTCATGTCTAAACCGAATGACTCAATCCCTGCCTTTCTAGCAGAAGTACATGAGTACTCCAATATTTCTGGATACAAATTGCATAACGACAAATGTGAGATCCTACCCTTAACAAAATATACTTTTAAATCAGATTTTAGTGCCTCAAGCTTCACTTGGAGTCCAAACCACATCAAATATCTAGGTTTACACGTTACCTATTCAATATCAGACACAGTATCACTTTGAGTGACTGAATGTATACAAAAGATTCCGGACCTAACCACCAAATGGCATCAATTTTACGTATCATGGTGGGGTCGTCTTGACACCATAAAGATGATGCTGTCACCAATAACCATACATACTATTTCCAATATCCCGGGCCCTATTCCTAATACATTTTTTAAGAGGGTTAACTCCATTCTTTCTTCCTTCTTATGGAATAACAAAAAATCTCGAATGTCTCTCCTCAAATTAATACAACCCAAGACAGAGGGTGGAGTTAACTTTCTCGACTTTCCGGCGTATCAGAAAGCATTCCTTTTACGTCAAGCCTCCCTTTGGTTGCGTGATCCTAAAGATGATTGTCCTTTATGCACCACAATTGAACGTCTTTTTCTGTCCCCCTTTTCCTTTGATGAATACCTTTCCTTTTCACGTAAACCACAAGCTTTGTCTGCTCCCATAATCAAACTAACATCTAACTCCTGCTTTCTTCTTTCCCCTTGCCTCATAGCACCATAGATTCCTTGCTCAACTCCACAATTTGGCACAACTAATACCTACTCATTGGAAATAAACCATTCTACTGTCAGACCTGGCATCAGAGGGGTTTAAGTTGGGTGCATCAGTTATTCTCACAGTCAGATTGTATGCCCTTCTCTTTACTCAGTCAATCATTCAGTTTACCTACCTCATTCACTCACAAATACATTTTACTTTAAAAGGCTGTGATGGAGGCATACACGCAATTATCTGCCACATCTACTCCTTCCACTGTTCCTAACCCCGTTTCGCAACTCCACACCTTGTTAAAAACTACACCCAAAGCTTCTACCATTTATAATTTTCTACACAGTACTGGTACGATCAGGCAGAAATCCAAAATAGAAGAGAATTGGGAACAAGACTTTTTACTATCATGGCCAGTGTCCTTATGGAAAAACATATGGATCAAAATTCGTACATCGTCCTTAGCAGCCAACATAAAGCAGACCTTGTTCTTTGTCTATAACAGGCTATTTTTTTTACGCCGAATCATTTAAGCAAAACATTTGGGACTGTATCAGATGTTTTTTGGACATGCTCCTATCCAAATGCAGCTTTATTTCATATGTTATTTGCTTGTCATACTGTACATAATTTCTGGAAACTAGTATGGTCCTAGATCAACTCAATTTTTGGGACAAAAATTCCCTTCTCTTATACTCATGTCTCTTTAGGCAGTCTCTCATCTTGTTGGGAAAATGTTACGCTCAATGTTAATGTTATTGATTTGTTATTAGCAGTTGCATATCAGCAAATTACAGCTAATTGGAAATACTTTTCTAAAATCTCTTATAGAGCATTGTGGTATAGTGTTTGTCATAATCACAGGTTGGACACCTCTTTTGTACACCCTATACACATGGCACCGAAACGATTGGACTTATGGTCACCTGTTTCATTGTATCTTGACATAAACGCCTTTCGATCTTTCCGGTTGCAGCCAACCCAACAAGAAGTCTCAAAACCTCCTTGAACCCTCTAAACGTTCTTAACATATTTGATATCTTATTACTTTCCATGATTGTATCTAACATGTACTCTTTTTATTTTTACTTCTGTGCCCGATTCATTACATTTCATTGAAGTAATTTTCTTAAGTGATTTCTCTTATATGATATCCATTTAATATTGTGAACCTTGTATTGACACCCCTGTTTCTATCAATAAAATGTTTCTGAACTGAAAAAGATTGAGTGCATGGGGGATGGTGAGACTACAGGGTGAACAGTCAGATGTCATGTGAGTGTCATGTGAATGCAGGGAGAGCAGTGTGTTAATGGGAGTGCAGGGTAAGAGGAGGGTGAACAGCATGAGTGCAGGGTGGATGGTGCAAGTGCATAGTGAGTGGAGTAAGTGTAGTGTGATCGATGTGAGTGCAGGGTGAGAGTGACAGATGAGTAGAGTGTTATGTGCATGCAGGATGAGTGGTGTGCTTGTGTGAGTGCACATTAAGAGGAAGGTGAATATTGTGAGTTCAGGGTAAACTGTGTGACTGCATGGTGAGAGAGGATAGCACAGTGTGATTGCTGTGAGTACAGTGTGAGCTGTGAGCTTGCAGAGTGAGTGGTGAGATTGACAGGCGATTGGAGAGTCATGTGAGTGCAGGGTGAACGGTGTGATCGTGTGAGTGCAGAGTAAGAGGAGGGTGAAAGCTGATAGTGCAGAGTGAGCTTGAGAACAAAGGGTGAGGAGTGAGAATGATGAGTAAGTTGCAGGAATGCTGGATGAATTCCCAGACAATGAATAATTGAGCATGGTTGCTGAGTGAGGTTTCAGATATAATTAAAACTACTGCTATTATGGCATCAATCAGGGATGGGGGTGGAGGAAATAAATGATTTGTCAATCCTCCAACAAACTTTCAGCCTCTTGATATGCTTTTTATAGGGTTGCCGCTTTTCCAAGAAAAAATGACTGGCTTTTGTTGTGTTTTTTAAAAGCCTACAAGTCCTGGATGGATCGTGTGTATTCATTTGTAACATTCATTTTCTACCTTTGTTTATTTGTTAGTTAGGGATCCTTAATGCAGCTCTAGGCACATTCAAATGAGCTTTCTGCTTATACTTTTTAAATTTAATAGAATCCATTCCCCTACTTTATTATTATTTTAAAAATGCACCCCAGGACGGCAGAAATAGCTAAGGATGGAGAGGTAAAAAAAGATTAAAAATATGACAAATAAATAAATAAAGCAGACTGGAGTGGTCGCAAAGTGACCTGATTGGTTTTATTAAACAAACAAATTAGCGCCACTTTACAGAGTTTGCCACTGAAGCTCTACTTTCGTTTTCTGGTCTTTGTTTGAAGAGCATTGTTTTCCACGTGTGCCGTAGTACACCATGCCTAGAAGTACTGCAATACCTGGTTGATGAGTGGAGTATAAAACATTTAATATGATCCTTATCAGCTGTTTTCCTTATTTGAGTTTATATATGTACCGCAGCTCTGTGTTCATGGAAGTGGTCTTTTTAAATCATACTGCTTACGTTTTGTAAGGATGTCATCAATGGACATTGAATCGGGTCCCTTCCGGGTTCTGTTGGCATGTCCTTAACTTTTCAAACAAAAATGCTAATTATTTTCTGAATAATGAGTGTAAAAGTGTTAAGGTAACCACGTTGTTCCTGCTTAGAGTTGACATGATTTACTTACTCTTGCATGTTGTTACTTTTTTTAAGCAGCATATTATTCTTGTCTGGCGCATAATTTGAATTGTTTCACATCCAGGTGTTTAGAGCAGGGCACAATTGGGTTCTAGCTAAAGGCAGTGCAAGTTTTTTTCAGAGAGGCGGTATGGTGTTCAGTGGAGGAGAGGATGTGGCACTATGGCTAGAGCTGCCAAATTTGGAACTGGGGAATCAGGTTCAGCCTTCATGACCAGTCCCATAGACCACTTTCCTGAGAGAGTACATTCCCAAGCTAGAAGGCCCTGCTAGACCTTAGAAGCCCTAGAGTCTTAGCACCAGCAGATGAACCCTAGCCTTGGCAAGTGTGGGTTAACCTTGAAGGCCTGGCCACCACAATCCATACTGAAGTTCACCTCCAGTCTTGCGGCAGGCCTACGAAGCAGCACATCATAGAGCAGCTGTGACTCTGTCACTGAGGTCACAGGACCCTTAGGCCAGTTCGCCTCACCCATTGGTACCTTCATTGCTTCAGCACTAGCAGTGCAACTCACCAGAGATCAGCAATGATGGATTTGCAGGCACACCAAACTAAGGGGATCTTTAGGATGGCAGGCGGATTGCCCACGCCAGGCTGGCGGTAGCCACCGAAGGCCTGGCGGGGGAAATCCGCCCGCCATCCTCAGCTAAATGCTCCCCCACCATATTAGTATGGTGGGGGTGACCGCGGCGGACGGAAAGACCGTCCACCGCTTTTCCGCCCCGGTTGCCTTGCGACCGGGTTGGAAAAGGTCTAACATGGTGGCGGTGTCTATTTGACACCGTCAGCCATATTAGGATGGCCCAGGATAAATACCTTTCCGTGGTGGCGATGCCGCCACGGAAAGGCATGCACTCTTCACTTCGGGGGCCCCTGCGGGCCTTGGGAGTGAAGGAGATGTGGGGGGTGCAGAGAGGGCGGTACCTGTGGTACCCCCCTGCATTTGCATTAACAAAGCGACAGGCACTGCGCGGTACCTGCCGCTTTGTTAATGCAAATGCATTTGTGCATGTTTAGCATTGTGGCGAGCGGTGCTGAGAGCCCCGCCAGCCACAATGCTAAACATGGAGAATGAGCCCGCCACAGTGGCGGGCGCATCCTAATGCCCCCCACGGGACCCCGCCCTTATGGCGAGTGGTCCCAAAGACCGATAGGATGGCGGGCAGTCTAAGTCCGCCCGCCATCCTAATGACCCCCTAAGTTTGCAAACTTCACGGTGTCTCTGCTTCATGCACAAGCACTTTTAACCGCATCGCCGCGGCGGCTTTTCCCGCTGTGCGCGGCATTTTTAAAAATCCCGCGTAACGTGACAAAGCCAGCTCGTCATCCGCGCAGCGCAGGTAACGCCCATGACGAGCTGGCTTTATCATTAGCGTCGAAGGGGTTAATATGTGCTGTCTGCTTTGGGGCCACTGGAATTATGCAGCAATAGAGGACAAAATTATGTTGCAGTGTTGACTAAATTAAGCAGCAAAAAAAAGACTGCAGCGTAATGAGGTACAACATTTTCTGTTGCTTTATTATTTTGACATTTTTACACTTACTAACAGTCGTTGCAAAGATTTTGCCTCATTAGTACTAGTGTAAAATACAAATGCAGCAGTGATAAAGGTGACCAGTAAACCTTCGCAAAGGGCCCTCCATTTAGCGGCAACACAAGTCACATTTTTATTAGCGTTTGATCAGTTTAAGTTGCAAACAATTTTTTTGTTAAAATCATCAGATTATGCAGCAGATTATGTATTATGTCGCAAATAGGGCTGAGCCATAATTACGTGGAAAACATTTTCAAACTAAGATATTTTCTTTCTTTCTTTCGTTCTTTCTTTATTCAATCGGATTTTATATAGCACAAAATGTTTCTGAAGGTGCAATAGCGCTTAACAAGAGGACCTGTTATATGACATAAGCACTTCAAAGTGCATGAGTTACTTAAAATATACAAACAGAAAAACTCTAAATTCAAATAAGAATGGTAGTAAGTACAAAAGTCTACTACAGATACTAGTGGTTAGAGTCACCTATATACAACATGCAAACTTGCTTGAGGTTACATTTTAATAAACGTTGAGGCAGTAAGTGTTGAGCAAACAATTTTATTTTTTTTAAAAGCATGGTCTTTTTGCCATTGCTTGGATGGGGGCCTCCTCACCATTCCTGTGTCTTGCGAGTCACGATATTGAGGGAAACTTGAGGTGGCATTCCTTGAGTCAAGAGTCAGCAGGCAGGAAGAAATGGAGGCCTCCTCATCAATTCTGGGTCACATCAGCGCTATCGAGCCACAGGGGATGAAAGTAGGGGGCAATTGTAGGCTCAACTCCTGTTTTTGTTGTTCTTTTTGGTATTTTTTGCACTCCAAAATGTGACTTCTCCAATTTCTTTTAGAGCAGCTAGATGTCCTCTCACCCATCCCACCTAGGGCAGCACTCGTCCAGCGGGCCCGGAGGGTTGAGGCGATCAGCAGTTTACATGAGGTGGCAGGGCGAACTCTAGGGAGGTACTGCTGCGGCCTCCGAGGCTCTGCGCGCCACAGCCTCCCTTGTCCATCGTCTGTTGGAAAGGGAAGTGCTCTGGACAAGGCCAAATGTTTGCACTCCAGGCCCCACCGCCGCCACCACTGTATATGTGGTGAGTTGTGT
The DNA here is from genome assembly GCF_964263255.1 of Lissotriton vulgaris. Taxonomy (NCBI): domain Eukaryota; kingdom Metazoa; phylum Chordata; class Amphibia; order Caudata; family Salamandridae; genus Lissotriton; species Lissotriton vulgaris. The sequence continues at coordinate 370,058 of NW_028253818.1, forward strand.
CGGGTGTCTATCAGGTCTATATGCCCCCCACAAGTATTCTGCCGGGAAGTAGACACCTCCCCCGCATAAAATGTACCACTGCTGTCAGGAGCGATCAGAGTGTGGCTGCCATCTTGACTCCGCTGCGAGTGTAGGCGCCGGGATGATCAGCAATGCCCCAGCTTTGCGTCTTACTCCCGGCGGTCTTAACGGCCACTGCCGGTGTCTTCAATAAAAAGGCATGCCTCTCCTGTGGAAGCGGGGAGGCGATGGCTGCTAGGTGAGGCCAAGAGCTCAGTCGATCCATCGTAACCCAGAACCAGAACTCTTTTTCCATTCATGTTTGAACTGCTCTTGTGAAAAAAGGGAGGAGAAGTGCTGATGACAGAAACTGCATGGCTTGGAGACAACCGGCTTGTCATTTCACTTTTAAGGGTATGTGGGAAATTCGGCGGTTGGAAACGTATCCCACTTTGTAAATGTATTTAAATGTCAATAACTCATTTAAACCCTAAATAATCATGCATATCCATTGGTTGAATTGAATAATGTAATAAGATGTAACTGATCAGTGAAATGCCAAAGACATACTAAAAATTGGGATGTTTTGCCCTTTCTGGATACACCTCTGACTCCGTCCACTGTCCCAAAACTTGGGTTATTCCCTTCCTCTAATTCTCCACCCACAGTACCCCTACTTCCCGCCCCCCCAGAGCCCCCCCCCACCCACAGTTCAATCCCTGGCTAAAAGTACCAGCCTCAAGTGATTTTGCCTATTTTGAAAATACTGGTTTGCCGGCAGAAAACCGGCCAAGTGGCAAACCTATATGCATAACATAACTTTTTTCCAAAATGCATTCTCCCACTGTGGTAGCAAAAGTAATCAATAGATAGTGTGGACATGCAGGGGGTCTCCGAGCCGCGCAAAAAAAAAAAACAGCAAAAAAACAAGAAAGTCTTCTCAACATGGAATCGGTCTTTTAAAGACCTAGGATATTCTCAGATGGGGCTGAGATGAGGCACCAGCCACTGCACAGCCTGAAACCTGCATAAGCCCGTGCTGAGACACACAGCGGGTAGGGAACAGGGGTGCGGCTAAAGCCAGTGCCGGACTGGCCGTAGCGGACACTGGGGGTTTCCCCAGTGGGTCGTCAAACAGGGGGCCGGTTTTGGGCCCCTGGTGGGCCGTTTTGTTACCGGGGGCCGGCAACATCGGCCCCCTATAACAAAATCGTCCAAAACTGGCCCTAGCGAACAGCTCAGCGCATCCCCCCACCCCCTACCCCCCCCCCGCATACCCCCCCCTCCAGGCGAGCAGTTTACCAGGCGGTATTGGTTCCCATTACGGCCCTGGCTAAAGTCCTTTCAACCCTATGGTCATTGTGTGCCTGATGAGCAAATAATCAATCAATCAAGCAGGTGTTTGTATGGAGAGGCTATTTACCCATGAGGGTCTCAATGCATTGGGGAGAGGGGTGGGCTGCTGTAATGCAGATAAATGTAATGCAAAACACAATGCCTTAGCAGGCAGGCGAAAATGGTCGACAAGTTACTCCATTTAGAAGCAGCTTCAGAACGTCGCCACGTGACCTGTCAAGCAGAATAAACTGCAATGTATTGATTGCAAAGTGACCTTACAAAGAGGACTGGAGCAAGTCTGATATCACTGCCAGAAAACGACAGACATTATCTACCTAAAATACAGCGCCCGCTGAGTCATGAAGGAAGAAGCTTTGAAACAGCACCAAACAATTCTGAATTCAGGAAAAGAGTCAGACGGCATGGTGAGACCAGGATGCATTTCAACAGACGAGTCAGCTGTGGAAAAAAATCACAAAACATTCAGATAGCCCATTATGACATTTTGTGATTGACTATAGTCAATTCACACAAATCTGATGTGAGCAAAAAATGAATAAACCGTGCTTTCCCTAATTACTTTCTCACTTTGGTAGTGCTCTGACTTCATACTATGACTGCGATGTTTAGATTATCAGAGCACTTTGAGTAAGAATGTTTTAATTGGGGATTCTATTGACAAACCTTGTCTATTTCTTGCAAAATATGAAAAAATATGCTTAGGTTATAAGAACATCGTTTTTTTTTTTTGGTGTTCGTTTTTTAAAAGCGTAATTTCTGTTGAATCACTCGTGAGAAAACCTAAACAAGGTATACACAAGCGTCCGGAAGGCATGAGAGTTGCAGAGGCTACAGGTTTCAGGGGCGTTGTACCCCCGCTTTAGCAGATGTTTTTACGGGCCTCCTGTGTCCGCAACTGGGCAGACAAAAGCCCACCAGTAAGGCTTGAATACAACGTCGATAGAAAAGCAAGCAGGAGAGAGGAAAAAAGATAGCTGGGCAAATAGACGAGGGAAAGAAAGACGGAATGTGGGAAGAAAGGATAAAAAGAAGGAAGTATGCATGCATGAATGGGTGGATTTATGAGTATGCGGATGAATGAGTGGGCGAAAAGATGAGTGATTGATGGACAGGTGAAGGGATGGCAAAAGTAAATGTTTGGAGGATTAGTGCATAGATAGGTGGATGGACAGGCGAAAGGGTGGCAGAGTAAAGGCATAGATGGGTAGGTGGATAAACAGGTAAAAGGATGGGAGAGTAAAAGGATGGGTGGGTGAAAAGATGAATGAACGGATGGCAGAGTGGATGGATGGATGGCAGGGTAGATCGATGGTAGGGTGGATGGATGATAGAGATGGTGAATGGATGGTAGAGTGGATGAAAGGATGGATAGCAGAGGGGATGCATTGATAGATGGATGGATGAGAGTCAATGCGTGTATGCATGGCAGAGTGAATGAGTGGATCGATGGCAGAGTGGATGGATTGATGGTATGATGGGTGGCAGAGTGGATCGATGGCAGAGTGGATGGATGGATGGACAGATGGATGGATGGATGGATGGATGGATGGATGGATGGATGGATGGATGGATGGATGGATGAGTGGATGGATGGCAGAATGCATGGGTGGATGGCAGAGTGTAGAGATGGCTGGATGGATGGAAGGACAGCAGGTTGAGTGAATGAATGGATGGATGGGTAAATGAATGGAATGCGGAAGACTGAATGATGGATGAAAGAATTAATGGATGACATTTTGTAAAGGTGAGGTAGTGGATATGAGCATGGTTGATCAAAGGGTGGAAGAATGAATGAAAATATGCATGGTTGGGAATACAAGGAAGCTGCACTAGGGAGGGTTTGGCTCCCTTGCTTGATGGCATCAGCGCATTAGTTCAAAGTGGGTGCTATTTTATTTTTCTGGCTACTCCCTTATTTCAGACTACTAGCAAGAAAAAGCTGAAGAAGGCATGCACTTGCCTACAAAATGCTTACAGTTTATTGATGCTAACTAACGAATGAGATAAACTAATAGAGTGTGTAAAGGTAAAGAAAAAGGGAAATTCCACAAACTACACACAAGTTAATAATCAAGAACTCCTTCATATATAAAACTTTACAAATCCTCCAAGATTGTTACTGTGTTAGTATTTAACCTCAGAAGTATGAGTTTACTTTCTTGCCACTTTTAAATGTGCAGCCATTTGGAAATTGCTGTCCTGTCACTTACCCTAGCGAGTTTTCAATTCTGCAATGCTATATAGGTGGCATTGCCTTCTGCATTAGGGGTCTCTAGGCGCTGTCTTGGAAATTAAGTGAGCATTCGCCTAGAATCAAATAGTGCTGAGCTGAGCTGCCCCGGAGCCGGGGATCGAACTGTGAACCCTGTGCTTCAAAGTCAGCTGCCCTGGCCACTGCGCCACACCTCTCCTTTATTTAATATGTAAGATCAAAAGCAGTGCATGGGGCGCAAGTTATAGTTAGCTCAGTAAACCATAACCTCTGTTGTTATTTTTTCAAACATTCGTTTTTATCATGTTTTGACACTTAACTGTAATGTCACTTAACGCTTAGTTTTTTTCCAGAGGATTTTAGCCATTTTTAAAATCATATTCAGACTTGAACATACACCCAATCATCTCAGCCAAATTACAGAAAATGTGTAATTGGCCACAGGATATGGCCCCCAGCCAGATCCTGTACTCAACCAGGCCAGGGCCGCTAACACATGTAAAGCCCCAAAACTGTTGTTACATAAACAGTAAGTGTCCCCTATAAAACATTTCTCCTTCACCCACGTTAAATTTTTAACAGGTTTTTGATCATCCAAGTTTGGATAGCAGTAAGGCAGGACATAAGAAATTGCTGAATCTGTTCAGTAGGATGTTTGAAGTGAAACTGAAGCAGTGTGTCAATAGCCTATGCCAAATAGTCAAGGACAAAGGAATGAATAGGAAGAACCAGAGGTCAAACATACATTTTAAACAAAATCAGTTTAAAGGTAGGAGCTCAGATGATTTCGTATTTGACGTGAGGTGCTTTGAGCCATGAAGGTGTCATTGATAACAAGTAAATCTGACTTGTCAAAACAAAGAGAACCAAGCGTGGGCAACTCTAAAAGGTCTTTCTCTGCAAAACGGTCGATCATGACAGCATGATTGCTCATGTGAATGCTGTGGAGAGGTCTAAGAGTCTGGGACTGTCAGATATCCACTGTCCAGACTCTACCTTAATTTGTTCAAATTGGAGACCAAAGCAGTTTATGTCCCCATCAGTGGTTGGCACACAGTAGATTATTTTGTTCTAAGTGGTTTGAAAGTCACTAGATGAGACACTTGCTAAATAGAGATATATAGGCCTAAAGAATGATTTAGGTGCGTAATTTGAATCAACTATGGATCCTGAATGGGGTTTTGTTTTTAGCAGCGGCTTGAATACATTCTCTTTCAATTTTATCAAAACTTGGCCAGATGCAAAAGAATAGTTCAGATGGCTCCCATTGTAGACGTTACTACTCCTGTCATGGTATGCAAAATTTTGGCAGGCCTAATATCAGTAGGAGCTCCAGACTTAATAGACTTTAGTAGTTGGATTGTGTTGTCCACCTTCATGGGAGGATTAATGTCCATCTTTTAACTCTCAATCAGTCAGCTCCTCTTGAACACCTTTCTGAGTCCATATTATGTATACAGCTCATTTGCCTGGTTAGCGCTGGGCGCACCTTTCAAGTGTTTTGAAGGGGGATTAGATATCCCCTTGCAGACGGATGCAGTGGATGACTGCACCCGCTTGCAAGAGGATTTCACCAGAGGGCTGCCATTGGGGGGCGCACTGAGAGTGTGCCACCTTTTAGATGGAGCACTCTCAGGGTGCCTCCTGACAGCTTCTTTGCCTCTGCTCCTGTGTCTTTAATACAGTTGCGGGTGCAGAGGAAAAGGGTTTCCCCCTGTTGTATTGGGTCACACCCCCATGCAAATGAAGAAATGCCCTCTGATGATAAAGCAGTTGCTTTATGTGCACCAGCGCTATCCGTTTTACAGAAGGGGATGCCCAAGCATCTGGGGTCCCTTCTGTAATACCAAAGTGCTCCGGGGTCGCGCAAAGCTGGTACAAACGCGTGTTGCACCCCAGAGGCACTCCAGTAATTCATCCCCTTGTCTGTCATTGGGGTTTGTTAAAGCCTCATGTGAGACTGAATTTTAATACTTTTAAATCTTTTTAGTAAAGTAGAAAGACAATTTGTAGCATAGTTCCTGGGTAGGAATTACTGAGCTCCCAGAACAGGAGCAGGTAGCAAGCTCTGGTGTGTTTAATCGAGGTACCAAAATATATGTTTTAGCTTGAAAAATACAGCGTTTGTAGTTACTTAACTTCAATATAAAAGTTAACAATGGAAAGTTGTAGTAAGAGCAACACCAGTTGTTAGTAGAGCATCTTGAAAAGGCACAGATAAACACGATTTTAAATAAGAAAACAAGTTTCAGGTTCCACAGTTGGAGGCAATTTGACCAAACGATGCAAATGAAGTTACTAAAAATGTTTTCATTATACCCTCTCAAGCTTTTTCCACAGCCAGTTATGCCACGCAAAGTATTTGTGAATCCTTTAAAAGCAGCATATTCGTTACCTTTTGTGGGAGCTTTCCCTCATATTCCCCTTTTATAGACCTAACCCCATGATCATGAATTGTCCAACCCTGTCTAGGGTTTTCGGTGAAGAACCCAATGATCCTGCACATGTTCATTATTGCAGATTTATGAATGTTATACAGTTAAAAATGCCCATCAGAATTCAGCAAGATGTACATAATGGCTCCTTACATCCTAAAGACTACAATGCTTTGGCATGTTATGCACCTAATCACCCTATGCCTTGCTGATTTTCCCATGATGTGCAGTGACTTAGGGCCTGATTATGAGTTTGGTGAACAATCGGACTGCCAAACCTGTGGTGGAGGGGCGGTGGCAGACGGGGACTGCTGCAACACCAGTCCGACTGCGGCATTATGAGTGCAGTGGTTGAAGTGTGTTGAGACCACTGCAACTGCCAGGGTTCTGCAATCCATGGCTGGGGTACGGTGGTCTGCTAAGGCAATATGCAATGTTGATTACGAATTTCCCCAATGTCAGGCTTTTCATGGAGATGAGCTGCCATGAAAAGGCTGGCAGTGGGGAAACAAAGGGGGGATGTTTAGGGCCCCATATTGCCCCTGCTCATGGGGGTTCATGCAGGGGAGCATATGTTGTGCTTCCTTGTTCCTGCAGCGCATTGACTGCCTAGTCCATACCATGTAGGAATGTCCATTGGCAGTCCCACAGCGGTGCAGTTATACTATGAGCCTTTAAGCTACACCGTCAGGGGACCGCCACACCACCCGCTCGCCAGAGAACGAAAATTCCTCATAATTTGGTCAGTGGGCTGTGGTCAAGTTTGGCGGTCCAGGAGCGGGACGCTGGTGTAGTGGCCCACTCCAGGACCACCAAACTCAGAATCAGGCCCTAAGTCTTCATCTTGTTTATACATGATGGTCTACTCACCCTACTACCTCTAGGGGTTTTGCATTGTTTACAGAATATATAGGATTCCTTCCGGTACAGAATGCCACAAACCTCCCTACACCTTGTAGAGCTTTGCATTGTGTTCTCAAAGACCCTATTAACAAATTAACATTTACAACCTGATTCATGAAAACCGAATTCTGCGATTTTCAAATTGCGATTTACAGCGAATCGCAATTTAGAAATCGCAGATCGGCGTTCATCGAAATTACCGAGAAAATAAAGCGATTCGCACGCGGCCACAAAAAGCGTTTGCGATTTTCAAAAATCGCAGATTAATCGCTATTTCTGTCAACATCCGAGTAGGAATTGTGATATCGCTAATTGCGAGATTGCTAATCGCTAAATGCGATCTCGCAAAATCGCGAGATAGGAAAAACAGGAAGTCGCATTTCGAGCACAGTGATGACATCACAACCAGGAAGCAGCCAGTTCCCACCCCCATTCAGAACAGTGAGGCTGATCTCGAGGCTGCATCTCACTGAGCTCCTTCCAGGACACCTGCAAACTTGCAAATCCTTAACTTTTCTTACTGCAGCAATGGCAGAGGATGCTGCACCAGGGCCCAGCGACACCGGGCGCAAGCGGAAGCTCAAATTCTCTGAGCAGGAGTTGGAGCACCTGATTGATAGAGTCGTTGATAACCACCCAAAACTTTTCGGAAAGGACTCCAGGAGGGTGCCTGAGGCGGAGAAACGCCGAATCTGGCTTGGGATAGCGGCAAAAGTCAACTCTGTGGGCGTGGCACACAGGTCGCTGGAGGAGCTTAAAAAGAGGTGGTACGACCTCCGAGGTCGTGCCAAGGAGAGGGTGGCAGAGAGGCTGGGCGAGACCCTGACTACTGGAGGCAAGAGAACCTACAGTCCCTCACAACACCCCCTTGGAGGACCTCGTGGAGGACACTCTTGAGCCAGAGGCGTGCATTGGGGTCATCAATCTGGACTCGTCCCACCCCACCCAAGAGAGCCAAGGTAAGTGGCATGCGACTGCGACCCTGTCCCCTAACAATGGCCATGACCCTATAGCCTCCCATAATCATCCCAAGTCATGCAATCCATGCACATTAGGTCATGCCCAAAAGCATTGTGGGACATGTAGTCTGCCCACAATGTACAAGAACCCCAATGCAGCCAGTCATGTCCCAAAGTACGCAATGCCACAGCCAGTCAGGGAATGTCATCCAGCATGCATGTAGCGACTGCACGTGTGACAGATACATGCAATTAATGTACGTCCACTTCCCCTCACAGGTGGCGCTGACAACAGCAGCGACAGCGACAGGCTGCTCATTGACGAGGCACCAGAGGATGCCGAGGAGGTGCCAACAGCGACACTTCCCGCACCAACAGGCGCAGCACCTATCCCCGCAGCCAGGGCAACACCATCTGCGCCACCACCATCAGGCACAGCACCTATCCCCGCAGCCAGGGCAAGACCATCTGCGCCACCACCATCAGGCGCTGCACCTTTCCCCGCAGCCAGGGCAACACCATCTGCGCCACCACCATCAGGTGCAGCACCTATCCCTGCAGCCAGGGCAACACCATCTGCGCCACCACCATCAGGCGTTGCACCTTTGAGAACCACAACTCCACCACCAGCTGGACCCTCTACATCTGGTGCAGCTACTGCGGTGACAGTGCACATACCCACTGTGGCCAGCCAGCAGAGCAGGCATGGCAGGGCTCGCCAGCAGAACACAGCACGCAGCGGCAGGAGGGGGATGGCTGTGCGCGTGCCAGGGCTGAGCATAGAGCGCCGGATGCTACGCATCCACCAACTGCAGGCACGACGGCAAGGGGCGATCCAACTGCAGCTCCACAACATTGGCCGCAATGTGGCTAATGTGGTCAACAGGATTGAGCGCATGACGACAGCCATGGAGGCCAACACTGCTGCGCTCATATCGCAGCGCAACACCGCCCGCTGCCGCCACCGGCAGCTACTTACGCGGCTGACAGCCTACACCCGCTCAAACTATGTAATTGGGAATGCCACCTCCCAGCTCTCAAGACGGTCCCTGGTGCAGCAGCAGCAGATGGTCCAATGCTGCGAGGATGTTGCACGAGTGTTGGAACAGGTCACCACTGCCGTACTGGCACTCCATCCTACTTGGCCAGGCAATGTCGAGGGGGACGATACCAGTGAGGGCACCTCCAGTGTCAGCATCCTGTCTGCCTCACAGGTTGCCGTGTTATGCCACAGCACCAGGCCCACTGCAGGGTCACGTGCCGTCCCAGAGAAAGAGCCAGAGAGGCGATTGGGTGCTGTGCGCCGGAGGCGCACTTGAGTTTCATGTAAATTGGCTGGGACATGCTGATGATACAAGCATGTCCTGTGTTTTGTTTGTCGCAGTATGGCGCAATACTGCTTGCATTTAAAGGATAGATACATAACATTATTATTGTGCCTTCAACAATAATATTTATTCTTGCATCATACATCGGCCTCCTGTCATTATTTCCTTTTGCATGCAGTTGTGATTTGTTGGGTGAGGGGAGTGGGTGCACTAGAAACTGTTCATTGTGATGTGGTTGCGGTGTCTGTGTCCTTCAGCTGGGTTCTCCCCGCGTGCATGACGCACATGTGCAGGTGGCCGGTCGTCCCCTTCCGACTCACTGCCAGAGATCTCTACAAGTATCCGGCGCTTGGTAGCAATGTTGTGTAGTATTGCACACACAGCCACAATGCGGCAGCACACATCAGGACTGTAGTACATGGCCCCACCAGTCTTGTGCACTATGCGGAATCTGCTCTTCAGTAGCCCAAATGTCCTCTCAATGCAATTCCTTATGCGTATGTGTGCTACATTGTAACGCCGTTGCTGTGGTGTAGCAGGGTTGAGGTATGGGGTGAGGAGGTATTCACGGAGGGCGTAGCCACTGTCACCTGAATGAGAGGAGCAGAGGGTGAGTGCCTGTGCAGCGCAGCTACTTCATCGCAGTGTAACATTGTGGGCAAAGTGTACTTACCAAGTAGGTGTCCTTCACCAAAGTCTCCCCTGGCCAGTCGTGTGTGGAGGCCGCAGTGCCGGAATATGAAGGACGATTTAGAAAAGGGGGTGGTGATGAACAGAGTGTCTGAATTGAGCAGACCACTCTTACCCAGTCCAAAGATCAGGGCTTGATCCATCACCGTTATTTATCTCACTGCCCCACCCCGGCTCAGAACCTGGCTATATGCAAATCAGTCTGTCCCTGGCCCAGTGCATCATGGGAACAGGGCAGACTAAACTACCAAGCCAATTCTTCACCAGAAAGGAGACAAGCTACCGGGGACCGGTTTCTGGCATTTCAGCCGTCTTCGGCCCGGCTTGCTTGAATCCTGATGGAGCAGTGAGAAAGGGACTCATGTCTGAGTATACCCTGCCACACCTATAGTGGCCAAAAACGATTTAGAAAAGGGGGTGGTGATGAACAGAGTGTCTGAATTGAGCAGACCACTCTTACCCAGTCCAAAGATCAGGGCTTGATCCATCACCGTTATTTATCTCACTGCCCCACCCCAGCTCAGAACCTGGCTATATGCAAATCAGTCTGTCCCTGGCCCAGTGCATCATGGGAACAGGGCAGACTAAACTACCAAGCCAATTCTTCACCAGAAAGGAGACAAGCTACCGGGGACCGGTTTCTGGCATTTCAGCCGTCTTCGGCCCGGCTTGCTTGAATCCTGATGGAGCAGTGAGAAAGGGACTCATGTCTGAGTATACCCTGCCACACCTATAGTGGCCAAAAACGATTTAGAAAAGGGGGTGGTGATGAACAGAGTGTCTGAATTGAGCAGACCACTCTTACCCAGTCCAAAGATCAGGGCTTGATCCATCACCGTTATTTATCTCACTGCCCCACCCCGGCTCAGAACCTGGCTATATGCAAATCAGTCTGTCCCTGGCCCAGTGCATCATGGGAACAGGGCAGACTAAACTACCAAGCCAATTCTTCACCAGAAAGGAGACAAGCTACCGGGGACCGGTTTCTGGCATTTCAGCCGTCTTCGGCCCGGCTTGCTTGAATCCTGATGGAGCAGTGAGAAAGGGACTCATGTCTGAGTATACCCTGCCACACCTATAGTGGCCAAAAACGATTTAGAAAAGGGGGTGGTGATGAACAGAGTGTCTGAATTGAGCAGACCACTCTTACCCAGTCCAAAGATCAGGGCTTGATCCATCACCGTTATTTATCTCACTGCCCCACCCCGGCTCAGAACCTGGCTATATGCAAATCAGTCTGTCCCTGGCCCAGTGCATCTTGGGAACAGGGCAGACTAAACTACCAAGCCAATTCTTCACCAGAAAGGAGACAAGCTACCGGGGACCGGTTTCTGGCATTTCAGCCGTCTTCGGCCCGGCTTGCTTGAATCCTGATGGAGCAGTGAGAAAGGGACTCATGTCTGAGTATACCCTGCCACACCTATAGTGGCCAAAAACGATTTAGAAAAGGGGGTGGTGATGAACAGAGTGTCTGAATTGAGCAGACCACTCTTACCCAGTCCAAAGATCAGGGCTTGATCCATCACCGTTATTTATCTCACTGCCCCACCCCGGCTCAGAACCTGGCTATATGCAAATCAGTCTGTCCCTGGCCCAGTGCATCATGGGAACAGGGCAGACTAAACTACCAAGCCAATTCTTCACCAGAAAGGAGACAAGCTACCGGGGACCGGTTTCTGGCATTTCAGCCGTCTTCGGCCCGGCTTGCTTGAATCCTGATGGAGCAGTGAGAAAGGGACTCATGTCTGAGTATACCCTGCCACACCTATAGTGGCCAAAAACGATTTAGAAAAGGGGGTGGTGATGAACAGAGTGTCTGAATTGAGCAGACCACTCTTATCGGTGTTGGATCTAGCCCTGATCTCTTGACTGGGTGAGAGCTTTCTGCTTAATTCAGAGACTCTGTTCCTCACCACCCCTTGTTGGAATATGAAGGAGTCATGTGTACTCCTCGGGTACTGTGCCACTATGTCCGTGATGTATGTCTTAGCATTGCAGACCATCTGGATGTTGAGGGAGTGGTAGGACTTGTGATTGCGGTACATGTACTCCGTTGCAGCTGGTGGGCAGATATGGATGTGGGTACAGTCAATGCATCCTATCACATGTGGGAAATGCGCAACATTGTAGAATTGATGCTTAGTCTCATCCAAATCCTGTTGGCTGGTGGGAAATTTGATGTGGTGGTGTAGCTGGGTCAGCATTGCGTCAAGGAAACTCCCTAGGCAGCGGGACATGGTGGGCTAGAATATCCCCCAGCAGCCGCAACTATCCCCTGGAAGCTTCCGGAGGCCAGGAGGTGCAGGCTACACAATACCTGGACATGTGTGGGCATGACATTGGTCCGCCTTGTTGGATGCTGCATCAGGGGGTCAAGGTCCTGAATTAGCTTGATGATCATTGCCCCATTCAGGCGGTACTTTGCGTATATTTGCTCTCTGGTTTGGCCCAACAGGGTGACCCACTGGCTGAATATCCTGTCCTGGATTCTGCGTCTCCTCCGTGCTGCTCGCTGTAGCCTTCGCCGCCTGACCACCATGTAGAGTCCTGGCATTCTGACACTCCTTATGCTGATGCTGCATCTCCTTAAGTGTGTTTGGTCAGGCCTGCACCTGTTCCTGATTGGGCAACGGGTTTTCAATTTTTTTTTTACAATGGCTTTGATGGTTACCACCTGCTTTGGGTTGTCCTTAAATTGCGCCTCGCAAACATCGATTTTGTTTTTTTCGCTATTTGCGATTTTTCATGATTACCGATTGGGATTGTATTGCGAATTCGCTATTTTATTCACAGAATCCGTGGTTTATCGCAAATTCCGATTCGTTAATGGTCTACTGCCGGCATTCTGCGAATATTTTAGCGATTTCGCTATTCTGTGTTTGCAATTTCGCATTTTTCGTGGTGAATACCGATTTTGAAAATTGCGCTCGCAATAGCATTTTCGCAGCTATTGCGAGCGCAATTTGGCTTCATGAATCAGGCTGATAGTGTTTTGTAGGTTGTACAGATTGATAAAGACACCATAAATTCTGGCAGGTTTTTGCATAGTGACCCTAAATGATGATGGGTTTTTGCACAATGTATAACATAGCCCTTATCACTGTATGACTTACACTGCTATATGTGGGGTATACACTTTGTTCTATATATCCTACCTTTTCTAGGTTTTCTATTAAGAGCTTCTCAAATTTGAAAAAGTGAATTAATTGGGACTAGTAGTCCCTCGAATCTAATGTAAGAATATCTGCAAATATTTTCCGAGCTTAGTGTAGAACAGGTTCTGTGCTCTGTCAGCAGTTATAATTTAATCACAAGACACAGTAAGCAATTACGGGGCCTGTCATCCTAGCTGCGCAGAATCCTCACACGTTTATACACTTATTTATACAGGCAGCGAAGAGGTTTACCTGTATAGCAAAAATAGGAAAGATGCATGCTCAATACAGGCAATTAAGTCATTAGAAATGAGGAAGTATCCTACAGCCCAAAAAAAATCCATCCAGATAAAGGAAATGGAAACAGTTTAATAGCAGTACCTACATTGTTGTCGACGTTACATCAATGTCTTTTGATTAGAATCTAATTGAAGCTCTTTCACTACCTAAATGTTCATTGGTCAATTCTGGTGTGAATTTGTATTCAAGTTTATTTTTAATTAAGGATTCTAAATTAAAGACTTTGCATGGCATCAAGGCGCAGCATAAGATCTATTCTAAGGCAGAGGAATGGATTCGTAGGTGTGGCTGTACTCATGTGTTGTGCAGAGGTTCGAACCATCTTAAAGGTAAGTACATCTAAGCAGGGCTTTGTATCCCTCTGTGCCATGCCTGCACTGTGCAACAAGTTAGTAAATAACCCCCATTGATTGCTGGCTTATCGACACTATAAATATATACTCAATAATATAAAGAACCATATAAAGTTTGCAGAGGCACCACCGCACCACAAAGGAAGGTGCATGATTGGGTCGTTGACTGGCTGCATGGTTGGACTGGGACTGGGACAGAAAATAGGCCCAAGCACCGAAATAGAAGTGGCCCGATTAGTGAATTAGATGGCTAAAAAGTGTCCCATGTTTGAAAATTGGTGCAGTTTTAAACTTGTAAAGTCTCACTGTATACCTGTTTTGCAAGATATGGAAAGACTGCATTGATTTGAGCTTGCAAAAGGAAACATTTTCATTACGATCAGAAAAATCAACAGTATAAAACATAGTGCTCCATGAATTTTTCAACCACACCCAATCACTTAAATAACTAGACTACAGAGTCTGTTAGGGAACATAAGGGTCCCACTCTCTATAACTCACAAGACACTACATCTCCCCCTTTGTTAAATAAAAAGATACAAACAAAACATATATACATACATATCAAAAAGAAATAAAATAATCATAGTTCCTCAATGAGCTGTTGTGACGGTCAAACCACTCTTCTAGATCTCGTGGTGTGAGGTTGAGGAGACATAGGAGAAACAGCAGTAGGAAGCTCTTGAGAGCTAGCCACTGAGGCAGTCCCGAGGCCATCTGATGACAGAGTCCCACTCCAGATGTCTCTGACAGACTCTGAGGCAGGTGCTTGAAATGTGAGGAGTCCCTCACAATGGACTTTCCAGGACAGTGAGCAGTCACCATGTGTCCCTTACTAGTCACAACAATGGATCTGCATGGACTAGAGCAACAGATTTGCTTTTCTGCCTATGCTTGACAAAGGACACAGTCTCCTTTATGAAATGTAATGTCTTGAGCATATCGATGCTTGAATGCATAACTCTTCGGATTGGACTGGAGAGATGAATCAGTGAATCGAACTTTCTGAGCATCAATTGTTCTTTCAGTGGTCCACTGAGACAGCTTGGCACCAAAGGCTCTCCCAAACATTAAGGTCGCTGGGCTTTTGCCAGGTTTAGAATGTGGGGAGTAGAGCTGTAGGGACAAAGAGTAAAATGGAGAATGTACTTGAGCTCAAGTCCCTCTAGCGCTGTGTGCTGGACAGCCTTCTGAAAACGTTCAACCCCATTAGCCTGTGGCCATAAAAGTGTGCTTTTATGATGCTTGATATTCAAATGAGAATGAAAGTTTTCAAATTCCTGACCATTGTATGGTGGCCATTGTCAGATTTTTGAATGGCCAGAATGCCCCAGGTTGCAAATATGCTTTCTAGTATTTCAATTACTCGATCCTGAGTGATTGACAAAAGGTCTTCCACCAGAGGAAACCTGGAGTACTCATCTATAATTGCCATGAGATAAAGACCATTTTCAAGGGGTCAAAGTAGAGAACGGCAATTATCTCCCAGACGTGTCTTAGAAGATCCAACATTTTCAAAGGATGCTGTGTTGGGAGACAAACAGGAGATAAACAGTTACATAGAGGACAAGCCTGGAGCTCTCTCTCAACTCGCTCATCAAGAAGAGTGAACCAAAAACGGTCTCAGAGGGCTCACTTTGTCACAACAGTTCCACTATGTCCCTCATGTGCAACTTCAATGACTTGCTGTCGTAGACTTTCAGAAATTACAATTCTCAACCCTCACAAGATAATCCCTTCTTGTGTAACAGACAGTTTATCATGTGCATTCTTGAATTTCTTGTATTCACTGTTGTTATCAAGAGGTCATGCATGTGTTCAGAATTGATACCTAATAATGTTTTTGATAATGAGCATATTGCTGGCTCGATTGGTAACATCACTTATTTGCTCCAAGGACACAGCTGCAGGAGTCCTGGAGTTCACAATAATGTAAATGTAGGCCTCAGCTATTTTGGGGGGGTACCCTGGCACTGCATGGGAACTTGAGAAAGATAATCAGCTGGGCTTTGATCTTTTCCCAGCCGATGCATAATGATGTAGTCAGACTCTTACAATCTCAGCCTCCATCTCTCAATGCAAGGGCACATCTTGGCCTTTTGATTGCCAAAGATAGTAAACAATGCTTGCAGTTCAGAAACAAATGTAAATTGTTTCCCTTACAAAAACACATGAAAGTGTTTGCAAGGCCACACAATGGCTAGTCTTTCTTTCTTAGGTTGCAAGTAAGCTATTTCAGCCTGTGACAAATTTCAGCTAGCATAATCTACAATATGCCTTAATGTGATTGTATGTCCACTATGTTCACCAAGAATTGCCCCAAAGCTCACATGGCTGGCATCCACAACAATCTCTCTATGCAATTTCAGATCAAAGTAAGTTTTCTCAGTAGCATTTGCAATTGCATTCTTAGTCGTCTTGAAACTTTGAGCACTGAAATTAAACATTTAATTTTGTTAAGTTTCTCAATGGGGCATTTACAGTGGCAAGATCACTGACATACCTAGAACAGTAGCTGGGAATACCAAGACAAGATTGCAGCATGGTTACATCTTGTAGAGCGGAGGTAGATAACAAAGCCTGTTCCTTGGTTGGATCTCCTTCTAAGAAAATGTGCCGAAAGAATTTTAGTTTTGTGAACTTCTCACTTTTCAGCATTCTACATAAAACCTGCATCAGCATGTTGATGGCACACTTGAATAGGGATTCCATCATGTTCCTTTTGTGTTGTCCCAATTACTAGTATATCAACAATGTAATTGAAAGCATGCATGACAGGCTATATAATGCAATGAATGATATCTTGAACAAGTTTGTCAGTTTAAGACACTCCGAAACTCAATCTTTCGTATTACAAAACAACCTGAGTTGAAAAGGTAGTAATGTACATGCAAGTTACATCTGGTTCAAGCTGATGATACCCTTTCTTCAGATCAAGGCGTGAAAAGACTTTGACACCATTCAATTGGGTAATCATATTGGCACTGTGCGGACTTGGGCATCATTCTCTTTTGATTGCTTTGTTTGTTTGACACTTGTCAATACAGATTCACACAGACCCTCCAGTGTCCTTTTTAGGTACCAATAACTTTCAGCAACACCCATAGCATTGGACCAGTAGAGAGCGGAATGATATCATGCCTCTTGTAGATGAAATGCATTTTGTCGATGTTGGTGAGCAAATAGACAAATATCCTCATTAATGTGGAACTGCATTTTCATTGTCTTCAGTTTTCCTAATCCATGAAAGAATTATGGAAATTGATTCACTATGTCTTGATAAGCATTGATATTGCAATTCACAGAAATAACTCCCATGTTAGCAGCAGCGCTTAAGCTGAGCAAACATGCAATAGACAAAGTGCCATTAAGAACATGGATTGAGGCTTGTACCTTCTTTTTATGTTTCATAGTCGCCATAAATGAACCTTGACTTTGCAATGGTGTTGAGACTGCCCATGTGTATAATTTGGTTTTCGATGGTGTGAGACAGGGAACCGGAGACAGTTCATGGTACTATTTGGCTTGCATAATATTTATCGATGCACTACTGTCTATGATGAACGGTACATAGCAGCCATCAATGTTCAAATTTATTTTGCGACAATGTTCAAATGAATGTCATGATTTCACTTGTCGATTCTTTATTGGCTTGTATTCTTTCTTGCAAGAAATCAGACCTACATGCACACATCTTTCAACCTCAGTGACCAGAACACCAGGTCCTCGCTGGGCAACCACGCCAATATTGGACTCAAGCAGCTAGTCACTGTCCCAACCTACGCAGCGGGACACATGCTCAACCTCATCGTCACTGCCAGCGGGGACATCGCCTGCATCCAAACCACTGAACTACTCTGGACCAACCGCCACTGGGTGCACTTCACTTTCACCACCCCCACCTTCCACCACTGTCTTCACTGCCTCCCCCGTTGCAGTTGGAATAAGGTCACTGAGGAACACCACACCACCTTCCTCAGCACTACCACACCGCTGACATCAACAGACGCTAACAACTTAGAACATAACCTCCACTGATGGATCTCCAACTGTGCCGACACTCTGGGCACCCTCAAGAGGGCCCCAAGCTAGCAACAATCCAAGAAAGCCAGATGTTCACTCCTGCCCTCCACGAGTTCAGACGCACCTGCAGATGACTCAAGAAGAGATGGAGGGACAACAAGAACCCGAAAACCCACGCAGCCTTCAAAACAGCAGCCAATGCACACCACCACCTCCTCAAAGCCACAAAGAAAATGGCCCTCCAAGGCAGAATCAACGCCAACGCACACAACAGCAAGGAACTCATCGCAATCGTCAAGGAGTCTGCCAGGCCCAACAGCGAGTTTACAGACGTCCCACCCTCCCAAGACCTCGGCAACAAACGTGGCACTTTCTTTCACCAGATAATCAGGCAGATCTATGACAGCTTCAACACCCAAGACCCTGCCTTAACACTTGTCACCACCTCATGCAACCATGGCGCACCCCAGCAGACTGTTCAACTGAACCCCGCTTATCACAGAAGACACCCTCAAGGCCATGAAGAGCATCCACTCCGGAGCCCTGTTGGGCCCCTGCCCATATCACATCTTCCATAGAGCAGCCACCACCATCGCCCCAGACCTTCGCTGCACTATCAACTGCTCCATTGACACTGCCACCTTCCCCGATGCCTGGAAAACCCCTGATGAAGAAGCCATCTGCTGACCCAATGGACCTAAAGAACTTCAGACCCATCTCCCTCCTCCCCTTCCCAACCAAGGTCATTGACAAGGCTATCAATGCCCAGCTCTCTGAGTACATCGAGGAAAATCAAACCCTGGACAACTCTTAATCCAGCTTGTAAAGCAAACACAGCACCAAAACCCCTCTCCTCGCCAACACCAATGACATCCGCTCCCTCCTCTACCATGGCAAAACCTAAGCCCTCATCCTACTGGACCTCTCAGCTGCATTCTATACTGTCCCCCCTTGCACCCTAATGACAAGACTATAAGAAGCTGGCATCCACGACAAGGCCCTGGACTGGATCCATTCATTCCTTACTGACCAAACACAGGGAGTCAGACTACCTCCATTCCTCTTAGAACCAACAGAGATCAGCTGCGGAGTGCCCCATGGCTCCTACCTGAGCTTCACTCTCTTCAACGTCTACATGGTCCTTCTCGCAGCCATCATCAAAACCCATTGACTCAACATCATCTCCTATGCTGACGATACCCAGCTGATCCTTTCCCACATCAATGAACCTACAGCTGCTAGAACCAACTTCCACAGCGGGATGGAGACTGAGGCCACCTGGAAGAAAGATGGCTACCTCAAGTTCAAATCAGACAAGACCAAAGTACTCATCCTAGGACCCACCTCAACAGCCTGGGACGACTCTTGGTGGCAAGCTGCTCTGGTAACCCCTTCCACAACCACAGACCATGCATGCAAGCTCAGCATCATACTGGACGCCTCACTCTCAATGAACCTCCAGATCAACGTTGTAGCCTCATCCTGTTTCCACATGGGCTGCCTCATCTGAAAGACATTCAGATGAATCCTCAAAGATTTAAAAGAGACTGTCACCAATGCACTCATCACCAGCAGACTAGACTAAAGCAAAGCACTCTACACCAGCATCACCCAGATATCGCTCAGGAAACTATACACGTCCAAAACGCCCTATCCAGACTGGTTCTCAACATCCCTTTCTGCAGCCACTCAACACCTCTGTCAACTCCACTGGCTCCCAGTCCATAAGCAAATCATCTTCAAGCTCCTCAGACATGCCTAAAATGCGCTCCATGATGCAGGACCAGCATATCTGAAACACCGCTTCTATTTCCACGCACCCACCAGACTGCTTTGCTCTCTCCAAATAGCCCTGGCCACCGTCCCAATGATCCACAAGACCAGAATCGGAGGAAGGCCCTTCTTCTACCTCGCCACCAAAAACTGGAACACCCTGCCCTCCACCTCAGGCCATCACCCTTGCTGACCCAATTCAGAAAGGACCTCAAGACCTGGCTCTTCGACTGAACCTTAATACCAAGATGGATCATCCCCTCAGTGCCTTGAGAGCCTTACGGTGAGTAGCCGCGCTATATAAATACCTGATTGATTGATTGATCTTTTAGTAGTCAGCATCAACACCGCACACCCATCATCTTCGATGTCACTCGACAGTGACGTTGAAGACGTTTTTGACAAGGAATTAAATGACAATCGGCCTTCTTCAGTTTCTACCTGCCTCAAGTGACATTGCTGTTTACTTCAGTGGGCGTGTTTGGAATGCCTTTGGAACTTTCTATCAGCCATTTTGTCTTCACGACGTGATGCACTGCCAGCCAATTTTCCTTCATGACATGTCACACTCACTTTTTCTCTCGCTTTGCAAAGTGTTCAAAAATGTTTCTCTTAACCGCAGCCTTTACATATCTGCCCAATGGTTGGGCATTTACCTTCATATGGAAAGGAAAATCAACATCAAATACACAGCTTCTTCTTCAGAGACATCACTTTGCGGCCTTCTACCTTTTATTTTACTTGCTTTTCATACTCAACACAGATTCACTCTGGGCTCCTCTAGCATTCATGTCAGTGGCTTGTTTGTTGGCAGGTTCTTCAGCTCTGGTGGCCATGAGCACACACTCCAGGCTAAGAGTTTCTCTCAGCAATAGGCATCTAAGGGAATCAGACAGGCAATCATCCATGACTGTGAAATGAATGGATTCTTTGTCATTGAATTTGTTGCACTTGCAGTGTTTGTTAAGCATTTCATGACTTGAATCGCTTTGTCTCTCTTGATTGAAGATGTTCCTTTCATAGGCAATGTTCTACATCTGATTGATATTTAGTGGTTAGCATTTCTTTAATTTGATGGTACAAAGTTTCTTCACCTCTGGGGTTTTATCACTTCTTTCACTCTGTCACCAGCTACGTTTTCACAATATTTGATGATCATTTTGTCATCTGCTTCTTCCAGCACATCAATGAAGTCATTGAAAGCTTTGATCCAAACAAACAGTCCATCTTTCACCAATATTCTGCTTCTTGGCAACATCGAAAGTGGACGGTGGTGTTAGGAAGGCGGCAGCGCTGTAGTGGGCACTCTCTTTGGTAGCCATGGAAGAGCTGGATGACACTATTCCAACCCCCGTTCACTGCTTCTTTTGTTGGTTTAAAGATAGCGCAGCAGCGTGTGCACTCTTTAATCGAGTTTATAAACACTTTACTAAATGAATTCACTTCAACAGTATAGTGTTCACTAGCGTGCAAAATGGTGAAAGGTTCTGCTAAACCTTTGAGCTTCAAGCAAAAGTAAAGTCCGGGAGGTGTCCCGGAAACCAAATGCACTGCGTAAGTCACTCATACGAGTGGAAACATTTCTTCAGTATCAAATGAAAACAATATATTTCAAATCACTTTTTCAATTTCAAGATGATAAACATAAATTTAAACATTTAGGTGTCTTGTACGGCCACATATCACTTCATAGCTTCGTTGCTCAATAAAGTTTTATTGAGAGTTCTTCACTGAGTTTGTTAAACATTCACAAAATCGTGGCACGAAGAGAACATATGTAATCACACATCCCAATGCATTTCGGGCATCTGTCTGCCCTTCGTCAGGGGAATCTACAAAATAATAATAATATACATTACTACCCTATCGGCAGTGTCTTTGCGGCTATACATTCAAGGGGGGCAGGATAAGTAAATTCCATGCTACAATACGGTGTTGATAGAACCCAGTCAAAGAATGCCAAAAGTGTGAGGGACCAGACACAAAGTGCAACAGCTAGAAGCCAACTGTGTTCGTGGAAACGCTGAGTGAGGATACATGCGTATAAGCAATCAAGGAAGAGAGTTAACTATGATGAAGAAGGAAATACACAGTGTGGTGCCGGAAGAGAGGGTGCTCGTGAAAAAAGTACGTGCATCCTGGGTAAAGTGTGCTTACTCCGTGTCGGCTCGGAAGCGCTTAGTAGTTCATGTTGGGGAAGTCTTCCTAGTGGCGTTATCTATGTATGAAAAAACAACAAACAAACGGTGAAGGAGATGCTGCAAGGCATAATCCTTCGTTGCCGACCCTTAAAGGGAAGTCTGGAATCAGGAGACTCACCCGTTAGAATCCGGATGCGGTTCACGGAGAAAGAGTATGTAAGACGTCTCTGTAAGGAAAAGTACCGCTTCATTAAAAAAAGGTAAACCGGAGAAAAGCAAAAACGGAAGCGTGCGATGCAAGATAGGCACCCACCTCGTCAACGAACGCTGAGTGCTACGATGCCGGCAGAGTGACGGGTCGTGTCTGGGAAAGGAAGTTTCTGTCTTAACTCCCAAAGTGGAAGTGGAAAGAGGACTGGCTGAGTGGGCGCCACATTGGAAAGGTGGATTAATGTGAATGACGAAAAAGTAACAAAAAAGTGCTGGACACCGAAAAGTGAACACCATAATAAATGCAACAACTGCATTTCAATAAAACAGAAAGTAACATTATAAAATGTAGAACGAAACAGTTTCAATTGAAGCACATCAGGTTGTATCCAGTCACTACAGTATATAAAGAAGGAGAGGTAAATATCAATAAAAAAGAGGCAAGGCAAATGAACAAACTATCTGCCACAAGGTGTGTGCACAATCTACTGAGGTAAACATCACAGTCTAAGCCAAAGTGTAGATCACATAGTCAGATTTGCACATCAAAGTTAAAAGCCCTTAGATTCATAAATAACATGATAATTCAAATTTGTCATTCAACCCAGTGGGGGTCAAGCTCTGCATAAACCAGATCCAAAATGATTCTCTCTGTGAGAGAATGAGTGCTCGGTCACGTTTAGGGTTGGGCTCAATTACCTCCAAAATGCCAAATTTTAATTACGCGATGTTATGCCTGCACTTAAGCCAATGTTGTGCCAGTGGGGAGTTTTCATTCTGTGTGCGGATTCTACTTTTGTGTTCAGTGATGCGTGTGCGCAAGTTCCGTTTGGTCTTCCCTACGTAAAAGAGGTCGCAAGGACATTTAATATAATACACGACAAAATTGCTGTTGCAAGTTGCTGTGTATTTAAACGATATGGGTTTGCCTGACCTAGGGTGGTTGATGGTTTTACCTGTGACAGCATTGTTGCAGTTGGAACAATTTAAACATCTAAGTAGACCTTTATATTGTGGATTAGTGTCAGGGGATTTGGCATTGAGGATTTCTTTCAAGTTGCGGGATCTCTTATATGCAAACAAAGGAGGAGAGCTGAATTCGCCACCGAAATCTGGTTCAGATTGCAAAAGAGACCATCGGTTGAGAATGATGGATTTGACTTGCTTGGATTGCGTGGAGAAAGTGGATACAAACACTTCTCGGTTGGATGTACGCGGTTTGATTGTCTTACTCAAAAGGGTTTCCCGTGTTACTTTAGTGGCACGAGTCATTGCCTGTTCAAGAACAGTGTTGGGGTAGCCTCTCTGTTTGTATCTGTCCTTGAAGACCTCAATGGTCTACATGCCCAAGTCTTGATCAGAATTAATGCGTTTGATCCGCAAGAATTGGGAATAAGGAAGATGCTTTTTAAATGACCAAGGATGAAAACTGTCATAGGCGAGAGCATTATTTCTGTCTGTGGGTTTTGAGAAAATAGAAGTTTCAATTCTGCCATTGGATATGGTAATGAGAACATCAAGGAATGGAATATGAGTGGCTGCAATATGATGTGTGAATTCGATTCTGGGATTAATTGTATTTAAATGGGATACGTTGCTTTCCAATTCATGGCGTGGCCCCTTCCATATAATGAGAATGTCATTGATATACCGCTTGAAAGCGAGCAAATGATCAGTCCAATTGGGTTGTGTGAGTACATGATCGTGTTCGTATTTCATCATGAAGATGTTTGCATAGCTGGGGGCCCCTGGAAAGCCCATGGAAGTACCATTGAGTTGTTGGAAGTATCTGTCTTTCCAATTAAAATAGCTATGAAACAAACAGAAATGTAGAATCTCCATGAGAAAGATGTGATTGGCTCTTAAAGCTTCAGTTCTGAGAAGGGCCCACTCTATGGCTTCCATGCCTTCCATGTGTGGGATGGAGGTATATATTGCAACTACATCAACAGTGCACAACCAGATCTGTGCATCTGTTGGAATGGAAATGTCTTTCAAGATGTTGAGTAAATGTGTAGTGTCTTGTATGTATGTACCGCTGGCTTGTACAATAGGTTGTAAAAATGTGTCACGGTAGCGGCCAAGTGCGTCATGAATAGAACCACATCCCGAGACAATGGGTCTCAGGGGAGGGTCAAGAAGTGATTTGTGAATTTTGGGTAGCATATATAGCCTGGGTCTGCGGGGAAATTTGTTGTATAGGTATTCCTTGGTCTTGACATCTATCCACTTCATCTCCAAAGCGTTATTCAAAATGCTGTCCAATACCATCTGGAAATCATGAGTCGGGTCATTAGGTAAAGGTAAGTATGTGTTGGCATCTTGTATCATACTCTCAACTTTATTATCGTACCTACGTGTGTCCATGATGACTAAGGCGCCACCTTTGTCTGCCTTAGTGAAATGTAGTGAGGTGTTTGCTTGAAGAGAGCGCAAGGCTGACCTTTCACTAACAGTGAGGTTAGTGTGGTGTTTGGGTTGATGCGATATCTTGGCAATGTCCTGCTTTACTAATGATTCAAATAGGTCAATCGTCTTGTGTGACGTCGGTGGCATGAAGGTACTTTTTGGTTTAAACACTTGATATTCTGTAACAGTCGAACTCGATGGTTCAAAAGACTGTGAAGAGAAAAAATGTCGTAATCTGAGTTTTCGAGTGAATCTAAATACATCTATTTGTGCTTCAAGGCTCCGAGCTGAATTGGTCGGAACAAAGGAGCAACCTTTGTTAAGCACATTTATTTGTTTCTTGGTGAGTGCTTTGGAGGAGATGTTAACAACTAGTGTTTCTTTCTCTGTGTTGGTTTTGTTTGCCCCACTTCCTCTCCTGGTTTTGTGGTGTTGAGATCTAAAGGTGGTTGGTTTGCTGCTGGGCTGGTGGATAAAAAAGCCGGCTGTGTGGTGGTGGAGCTGTCACTGGGTGCATTTTTATCTGTGGTTGTTCCAGTGGTTTGCGGAACAGGAGGGCGTGTCATGCGTGTATCAGTATCAGATACTACACTCTCTTCAGAGGATGTCTTCCCTGGTGGATTCCAGGTGCGTTTTTGCGCATAGATTTCGGCCCACGAATACACTTCGTCTAACTTGTAGTCGATAGTGTCGCGGCGGAATTTACGAACTTTGCGTTCGTGAATATCTTTTGCATAACCGTCAAGCTTTTTGTTAATCTCTTCAAGAGTGGTGGTCCAAAAGTCTGCTTCCATGCGTTGGATGAGGTTGTCCTGCAGAATTTTAATTTCAGACTCAAGTCCCTTCAGGACTTCTGAAAGTTCCTCTACTATTAAAAGAATAAGGTCGAGGGAACACTTATTGAGAATGGCGTATCATTTCTCCATGAATTATTTATTCATTTTGAAGAGCATGGGTTTTATGGCAAGCCGTAGCCCGCGTGGGATGCGGCTGGCTCGATGATATTGGATCAATGTGGTGGCATGCAGACGCTGATTGATCTCGCGTCTCATGAGGTATTCTAATTGCTTTATCTGCTGCTGGATGGGGCCTGAAGTGACATCGAATTTCCTGACCTCCTTGATGAGGCCGTAAATGTCTGCCGCTTCTTCAGTGGTGTATACTTTAGTCTGAGCTTTGTTTTCAGTAAGGTGCAAAATGTCATCAAAGTAGCCATTTTTTCAAGTTAGAAACCTGTATTCTAGGTGGTGCAATTGCTGTCTGCTAGGGCAAAAGTACGTAGAACATTTAAAGATAGCGCAGCAGCGTGTGCACTCTTTAATCGAGTTTATAAACACTTTACTAAATGAATTCACTTCAACAGTATAGTATTCACTAGCGTGCAAAATGGTGAAAGGTTCTGCTAAACTAAGCATGGGCGAATTTTGCGGATCTCGCGTTCGCGAATTTTGCGGATTTGCGAACTCGCAATCCGCAAAATCCGCGAATTCCCGCGAATTTGCGGATTTTTTTTTTTGTGTGTTCGCAATTGTTTCTGCCAGTTCGCGAGGATTTGGTACTAGTTCGCAATTGCGAACTTACTTGTCGGCTCGCAACGGTCGCGACTATGTTGTTTCTACGTCTGGTTCATCATCACAGCCTCCCAGCACCCTCTGTTTCACCACTGGCACCCTCTCTTTGACCCATGCCACCCTCTGTTACATCAATGCCACCCTCTGGTTCATCATCACTGTAGAAGATGGGGGGGAAAAGCAAGCCCACCTGCCCTGCTTGAACTGACATGAATTAATTTGGGGTTAGTTTATTAACAACACCTGCCCTGCCCCAACTGACAATAATGAATTAGGGGCTAATTAATGTGTCACTGAAAGAATTTCAAGTTCCAGCCTGGCACCTGCTTGTCTGCTCCTTTAGCTGTAAATCAGGACCTTTGTGGCATACAGTTAAGGTCAGAGCAGGGTCACACAATAGTTGCAAGCAGGCAACCGAATTCTGGAGGGCCCCCTCAGGAAGCACTACAAAGAATCGTTACAAATCATGAGGTTGACCTTTTGCACCTGCTCATTGCTTTTGCTTTTGCTGAAATCGTTTTTCGTTTTTTTCGCGCTATTCGCGGGGCGCGGCGTCGTGCGAAACCGACCGCGGAAGCCGCCAATTCGTGCGAATGAGCATTTTATTTGTTTGCGGCTTGTTGTTTCGCGAGTTTTTTTGCAGTATTCGCGAGCCGCTTGCAGCGCAACACGCGAATTTACCCCAAGGTCGAGTACGGGCGCGGCCATTTTGTTTGCGTGACGTATTTCCGTTTCCGCCCGCTATGTATAATCTCGCGCAGTAAGCGCATTGCGAGTAGAGGTTCGCACGAGATCGCGAGGAAAATCTCGCGCGAACTTACTTTCGCGCTCGTGAACGGGCGCCGGCCATCTTGTTTTTCATTCATTTCCTGTGTCTGGGCATGGTGTTTAATCCTCTTGGTATCTTTGCCATCCTTTGCTTGTTTTCAGTTTTTTTTTTACGATTTTGCTTCTTATCTATCCCTCTCTTTTCCTAGCTGTATATTTTTGTCTTTTCTGCTATTTTTCTTTACTTTTAAACTACTTTTTTAAACTCTTTTCTTTTCTTCTTCCCTATCCTATTCTTTCTTAATTTTCTACTTCTTCCTACCTTACCTGCCCAGACCATGGTCAAGCCAGGCGCCGTGAAGCTGCCCAGGCACTTGAGGGCCGCAGCGGCGGCGGGGAGTAGTGCTGGACCCAGTGCCAGGACAGCATGCGGGAGATTGAGGGGGGAGCAGGTGACGCGACGGGAGATATTCAGCCCGGAGGAAGTGGGCGCGTTGGTCTACTTCGTCCAGCGCCGCCTGCCCAGGACCATCGCGGGAGGCAGCAGGATCGCGGCCGGCGGCTACAACATGCGGGAGCGCCGGAAGCGGTGGGAGAAGGTGTGCTAGGCCATATCCCACCTCTACGGGGTCCAGCGCACCTACAGCCAGGTCACCCATCGCTGGACGGACCTCCTGGACCGCGAGCGCGACCTGCTGGACCAGCTCGGCTTGGAGATCCCCGGGCTTGGTGAGTAGTAGTAGCCATTTAATCACTCACTACTATGATGTTTTCTCCTGCTCTGTGTTGTTGTATTGCAAATATTTGTTTTTTACATGGAGCAAGCCAATAATGCCGCTGATGACGATTACATTGTAGTTAAATTATATTTCAAAATCTTCTGTGCATTTCAGGTGCACTGCTCTCCTTCTCAGTGGCGTTGCTACTATGCTTATTTGTTTTCTATTTCGTGGTCTCATTGGCCTGAGTAACTATTATGTATGAGTGTACTTTACAGAACTGCGTAATGCTAGACACTAGGGGGCAGATTACATTTACAAGCCCCTTGCGCCACGTTTATGTTGCCTTGCGTGACGCAACAGCGGCGTAAACGTGCCGCATCCCTGCGAGTCATTTACAGCATGACGCATCTAGGGAGATGCGTCACGTTATAAAGCCATGGGCCTGCACCACAATGGGTGCGTTCCTAGTACGCAGGGTGGGCGGTCCGGCGGCTGTGCGCCTCGCAAAATTGCCTGCGTGAAATCTACAAGATTTAACGCAGGCACTTCTGCGACGCTGCTACGTCAATTCAATTCCTTATGTCTGCTCGAAGCAGGCTAAAGGACTGACACAGCATGTTGCATATTGGGTGGCCCTGAGCATTACTGGAGTTGCATTGCGTTGGCGACGTGACTCCAGCGATGCGCCGCTCTTACGTGACGAGATGCGTCACGCAAGTGCCTACCCTTGCGCCAGGGCGCGCCGCATTGTAAATGAGGCGCATCTGCCGTGTCGCAAGGGTAGTTTTGCGTGACGCATTTGATCTGGCGCATCTCTGGAGATGCGCCAGAACGCGTAAGTAAGTATGCCCCTAAGGGGCAGAATTGCAATTACCGTCGCATCCCTGCAAAGTAGCAGGGATGCGCCATTAATTGTGCGGCCCGCTACCACCACCAAACATGGTGCGCCGTATTTGCAATGCGGCGCACCATGGGCCCAAAACGTCACCGAAGCTTTACTGCTGGAGTTGCGTCACAACGATGGCGCAGCTCCAGCAATGCTCTGGGGTACCCTATCTCCCCAATGCTGGGTCAAGCCGTACGTCTGCTTCAAGCAGGTGCAGGGTTTGTGTGACGCATCATTGTCCTAAAGGTGACTGATTGAAATTTTGTAGATTTCCCTCAGCCACTATTAGGATGTGTTCCAGCGCAGGAATGCCCTCCCTTGCGCCGGAACGCCCCCTGATGGCGCAGGGCTTTATAACGGGATGCATCTCCCAAATGCGTCACGTTGTTATAATATTATACGCCGCACCATGGCGCCCTTTTTTGTTTAGCTGCTGCGTCACAAAAGTCACGCAAGAACGGCGCAAAAGAGCCGCAAAGGGCTTAAATCTGCCCCTTCCTTTGTACCCCTGACAATAAGAAAAATAGTGGCGGTGGATTGATAGTTTGACTATTTAAATGACTGGTAATGTAGCAGGCAACTGTTAGTGTTGTCACTGATCTGACTGAAATCACATTGGAGTTTGTCTGTCACTTTGCGTCTTGCCTGCGGACTGCTGCCTGCCAGTCCTAGGTGAACGTTTCAGTACTTTGTTTAGTGAGTTACGTGACTTTCGAAGTCACAGGTCCGCAAATAAATGAAAACTAACCCTAATCAATATAATTTCGCGGAAATATTTTGTTATTGTTCTTTTGAAATGTTTGATTTGGTTGACATTGACAAGCAACAATCATCCATGTTTTCTGTTCTTTCTTTCATGTTGTACGTCAGCTCCCCCCAGGGGCGAGAGGAGGACACAGGAGCAGCAGGCGGCGGATGCTGTTCAACAGGGCCAGGATCGGGCAGGCGAGGGCTCCTCTGCTGGCCCCAGTAAGTTTTCATTTTAGACTAGTACCTATTTTTCCTAGCGTTCCTCATTTGACTTTTTTCAAAATTGTCTTTGCTCTTCTTGTAGACTGTATCTAAATTCTTATCCTGCCTCTACTATGACTCCCTGTGGTATTACTAGATTATTCTTATTAGTCTGTCTGTGTAGCTAACTAAGATTGCACGGTTGGCGAAACTCCCATGATTCTAGTCAGCAATAGCTCTATCAACTTAGTGCAGTCCTCTGGGATTGTCCATAATGTCTTTTGAAGTGTTCTATCTGGACTCAAGCTTGCAAAAATTGCAAAACCTTTCGCTCAGTCACTCTAGTCTGGACCAAAAAACACAGATTGTATTTAAGTTTAAAAGCTTTATTAAAAGTAAACACATTTATTAAAATGAAGTCATAATAAAACTAAACGTTTAACTGATAATGGAAAAGTGGTTAGTGCTGACGATTAATTGAAGACATTTCTTGTGGTCGAGCCGAGCTCTCACCTCGTTTCAACTTGCTCTTGTTGTTAGAAGTCCATCTTCTGTCTGTGTGGAGAAAAATGGTGCGTGTTAAAAAAACAGCCTTCATCAGTTGTGCCAAAAAGTGCAGCAAGACAACCTTCCCTGGAAAAAGGGACATTTTTTTTAACTTTAACGTAGACAGTCACAAATTACATTGTTTTCACATGTCTTCATTCCCAGACCAAAGACTAGTGAGTGCTTTATTCTAACATTCTTAAATGTACTTTGTAGGTGGAACATCTGGTGGCGGGGCCAGTGTGGAGGTGGTGGTGCTCGACACGGAGGCGGAGGGCGATTCTTCAGGGGAGGAGGCGGCGGCTGTGAGAGTTGAGACGGTGGTGGTGGCGGCCAGAGGTAAGCTCTTATATATTCCTTACTTATTGAGATTGAAGACTAGCTGGGAAGGCAAGAATATGAGATGCATGGCTGGGTGAATGATGAAGCAATGATGGGTGGAAGGACAACAGCCTGGGTGGGTGACACAGAAACTGTATGTGTCCATATACCTGGATCATGCTACTATCTGACTCTTAGATAGCATATGTGTATCTAGAGCAGGGGTACTCATAGTACGGCCCGCGGGCCGGTGGTGGCCCGGCAAGCCTTCCTTGGCGGTGCGCAGACCTTGCAGACAATCACTGCTCCCCCGGCCCCCACAGAGCAGAGGCTTTTTTGTATTTCACCTGTTAGCGCCCCTGCATCTCCACTCTGACAATCACTGCTCCCCCGGCCCCCACAGAGCAGAGTGGAGATGCAAGGCCACAAAGAGGTGAAATAGAACAAAGCCTCTGCTCTGTGGGGCCGGGCAAGCAGTGATTGTCAGGGTGGAGAAGCAGGGGCGCTACAACAAACAAAGCCTCAATAATATGTTAATGGTCTTTTAAAGACCTGTTAAGTACTTTGGTGTTGTTGTCTGTGTGTGCGCGTTGAGGAAGCGGT
The DNA here is from genome assembly GCF_964263255.1 of Lissotriton vulgaris. Taxonomy (NCBI): domain Eukaryota; kingdom Metazoa; phylum Chordata; class Amphibia; order Caudata; family Salamandridae; genus Lissotriton; species Lissotriton vulgaris. The sequence goes on from NW_028253818.1 coordinate 400,676, forward strand.
CTCAACCCGGGCTGAAGGCTGACACAGATAGACACACACACAGTGACATGACAGAGGGGGAGGGAGAGGGAGGGCAGGAGGGAGAGAGAGATGGAGAGGGAGGGCAGGAGGGAGAGCAGGAGGGAGAGAGATGTATGTAAATGCTGGGTCTGGTGGCTCAGTGGATGAGGGCATTTGCTGCAGGGACCTGTGTGCAACCTCATGGTCACAAGTTATCGTTTTGCTTTAGCCCCGCCCCCTCTGACTCCGCCCCCACCAGTGCGGCCCTCGGCCCCAAACTACACTGTAAATGTAGCCCCTGAGAGAAAGTTTGTGAGTACCCATGATCTAGAGAGAGTAGACGGTCAGTGGATGAACTAAGTGTAACTTTGAAGAGCATGTAACACTTCACCCGCACGTCCGTTCCAGTGTAGGAAAGGCAAGGAAAAGAACTTTTAATTTTGTCCAAATACTACCATCAATAGTAGCAGTAGTTAGTATTGCAAGCACTGCATAGATCCGGTTATTACGGTGGCCACTCCCTACCTCTCTTAATAAGTTTAGTAGTACTCAGTCATTCATGTGTGGATGTATCACTGGTCACTCAATAAAAAGCAAAGCACCTAAAGTCATCCCATATATAAGCAAAAACATCCCATGTGAAGTGATAGATAATCAGATTATTTATCTTCTTCAATTTTCCATTTCTAGTACTCATTTCCACTGTAGGGTGAAAGTTAAATTAATTAAGCAGTAGCCCTTGAGTTGTAACAGAGTATTCTCAGTGCCACCCGTAATAGAAAAGTAAGAGCTTCACCACCTGCATGTACTGGACGGGTACAGTAACGCAACGCAAGTCTAGGTCATTCCTCATGGCGTGCGTCTCTTTTTCTCGGGTGCAAGTTTACTGCGCTGCCATTATGCCGGCTTGCAGAAGATAACGTACCAATTTTCCAAAACAAGAGACAAGAAGAAGAATAAGACTGGTGTACTTTCATAGTCGACTCCAATGGAAGTCCATAGTGCTCGTAGAATTTGTTCCTTAAACTCCCACTAATGTTAGAGCAAGGATGAAGAAGTGTGAGGTTAGATAGATACTGGCCTCAATAGTTATGTAATGCGTTTGCAAGTTGCTAGTTGTAGTGCAACACAAATTTCTGCTGAATGATTGAGTTAATCTTAAAGAGCATTGGTTACAGACTATGTCTTTCTTTCTTCATATAGGTTCTCCTTCCAAACGAACAAGGAGGAAGGAGCTGGCTAGAGCGGCTCGGCAACGGCGGATCGATGCCACTGTGGCCGAATATCGGCGGCTGGTGGCCCTGGAGGACGAAGAAAGTGTGCAGTCGACCACAACAACTACGTCGTCTGCATCGGCCTCCGTTCCCCCACGGGCTGCCAGTGCCACCCAGCACAGTGGTCCACCCAGACTGAGCCGGGCTGCCAAAGCCAAACGCCACCGCCGAGTAGCAAGGACAACAGCTACAGCTTCCTCTCACAGCCGTTGCACCTACAAGGCATTGAAGGCACGCCTGCGCCGCAGTACCCTGATGGTGTCCCGCCTCCAGCAGGAGCTCCACCACTTTTCCAACCAGTTGGAGGGGCTCCGCGTAGAGCACGCCTTGCTCCGCCAGGAGCATGATGCCCTGGCCCAAAAAGTTGACAGCATCCACCCATAGTGTCCCTTGCCCCTTTTTTAGAGACTTTTGGGGGGTGGGAATTGGGAGTTGGGTTTTTGGGGACTTTTGAAGGACAATCGTTGGGGTTAGGGAGGGTCTTGCGGGAGATTATTTTGTTAGGGATATAAATATACTTTTTCAAACTTTATCTGAGCATACCCGTTTCTTACTGCTTGCCTGGCGGGTGGGGGTTTAACAGTGACTTTGTTTTCCTGAAAGTTTAGTTCCATTTTCTTCCTTTAAGTGTAAATGCCCAAATGTTTTCAACACTAAGTGCCTCTCACAGACTAAGTGAAGTGAATCCAAGAGTCCTAGGACTTTAGTAGTACTACCTTCAGTCTCTCGTCTCTCGTACTAATACTCCATTATACCCCCAAACCACCAAACGCTTATCTTACCTGTAATTTGTGTTTGAAAGTAGGGCTAGACCCAGGGAAACAGCGAATAAGGTTGGCAATCTTGTTCGGATAAAATTTCCTCATAGCGGTGGTACTAGTGGTGTGACACAGTGGCAGTTGCATGCCTCTGAAAAAAAAGAAAATGAAATCTGGTTTGTCCTTCTGAGCAATTCAACGGTACAACTGAGAATATAGCAGGTGACAGAAGTACAGTAGAACAGTGCCACATTGTAGCCTAACAAATGGTAATGTATAACTACTAATTCGGTTGAAGTTCTTTCACATTAGCAATGGTTCTTTGTCAAGCAGAGTAAGAATATATCCTCGGATTTCTTCACCAGCCTGTTGCTATCACCTTATCCTCCCCAGCAAGTGTGTGGATTTATTGCTGTAATTTAGTCACACATCAATCAAAACCACACAGCCCGGGGGAAGAGGGTTAGGGTTTGAAAAATGGATGGGTACGGGGGTTTTTGGGAAAGGTTTTGGGAGACAAGAAAAAGTAGCACAGCATGGACAAACAATTGTGAACATAAACAAATCTTTGGGTACAAACCTATCCATCAATCTTTGAAAGTGCATACACTACTGCATGCATGTCAGTTAAAAGTAAGTAGTACTTTCGACAACTGTGGAAGAAAGAATGCGACAGTACAGGGCGTGGGTGGAAATATTGATAACTATATTCAACATAAGGTCTCTGTAGCCAGATACCTGAGAGCCTTGCTGGTCACTATAAATCCATTCACAACAACACTCAATGGGGTTGGTCTGGAAGGTATAGTAGATAGAAAAGGAGAAATTGCTTTTTTTCTAGCTGTCCCCTCACTCACCAGGGTTGCCCCTTGGTGACATGCTTCATCATTGGGGCCATCCCAGTCCTCTACGGCCTGGGGCGTGCTGCGACTTGCGAATTACGTAGGAGCACTTACAAATGACTATGTGTGGTGCAGATGTGATAGTGGAGTGGACTAAGTGATGTGTTAAGGGATCAATTTAGAAGCAGAGAGAGATCCAAGAAATGCAGTCACAGTCAGAAAAAAAGGCAAGGGATACTGTATCTATGTGGTTGTAGTGGTCCTGTTGGAAGTGGTAAGTAAGTTGCCTGCAGAAAAAACATCCTCCTTTTAGCGGCACTTCTCCATTGCAGCCGACGCTTCGTCCATCGATGTTGGTCACCAGAAGACACCCTGTAAAAAAAAGCACAGCATAGACAAACAATGGAACATAAACAATTCTTTGGGTACAAACCTATCCATCAATCTTTGAAAGTGCATGCACTACTGCATGCATGTCAGTGAAAAGTAAGTAGTACATTCGACAACTGTGGAAGAAAGAATGCGACAGTACAGGGCCTGTGTGGAATTATTGATAACGATATTCAACATAAGGTCTCTGTACTTAGCCAGATACCCGAGAGCCTTGCTGGTCACTATAAATCCATTCACAACAACACTCACTGGGGTTGGTCTGGAAGGTATAGTAGATAGAAAAGGAGAAATTGCTTGTTTTCTAGGTGTCCCCTCACTCACCAGGGTTGCCCCTTGGTGACATGCTTCATCATTGGGGCCATCCCAGTCCTCTACGGCCTGGGGCGTGCTGCGACTTGCGAATTACGTAGGAGCACTTACAAATGACTATGTGTGGTGCAGATGTGATAGTGGAGTGGACTAAGTGATGTGTTAAGGGATCAATTTAGAAGCAGAGAGAGATCCAAGAAATGCAGTCACAGTCAGAGAAAAAGGCAAGGGATACTGTATCTATGTGGTTGTAGTGGTCCTGTTGGAAGTGGTAAGTAAGTTGCCTGCAGAAAAAACATCCTCCTTTTAGCGGCACTCCTCCATTGCAGCCGACGCTTCGTCCATCGATGTTGGTCACCAGAAGACACCCTGTAAAAAAAAGCACAGCATAGACAAACAATGGAACATAAACAATTCTTTGGGTACAAACCTATCCATCAATCTTTGAAAGTGCATGCACTACTGCATGCATGTCAGTGAAAAGTAAGTAGTACATTCGACAACTGTGGAAGAAAGAATGCGACAGTACAGGGCCTGTGTGGAATTATTGATAACGATATTCAACATAAGGTCTCTGTACTTAGCCAGATACCCGAGAGCCTTGCTGGTCACTATAAATCCATTCACAACAACACTCAGTGGGGTTGGTCTGGAAGGTATAGTAGATAGAAAAGGAGAAATTGCTTGTTTTCTAGGTGTCCCCTCACTCACCAGGGTTGCCCCTTGGTGACATGCTTCATCATTGGGGCCATCCCAGTCCTCTACGGCCTGGGGCGTGCTGCGACTTGCGAATTACGTAGGAGCACTTACAAATGACTATGTGTGGTGCAGATGTGATAGTGGAGTGGACTAAGTGATGTGTTAAGGGATCAATTTAGAAGCAGAGAGAGATCCAAGAAATGCAGTCACAGTCAGAGAAAAAGGCAAGGGATACTGTATCTATGTGGTTGTAGTGGTCCTGTTGGAAGTGGTAAGTAAGTTGCCTGCAGAAAAAAAATCCTCCTATTAGCGGCACTCCTCCATTGCAGCCGACGCTTCGTCCATCGATGTTGGTCACCAGAAGACACCCTGTCCACTGCCTGCCTGATGCTGAATTTTGGCTCGCTACTGTGAAGCCTGACTCCATCCTTTTTTCCCCATTGCAGAGACTGAAACCCGGCCTGTAATTATTCAACGAAAAACAGGAAGTGATATAATATTACAACACCACTGATAAATAAATATAAGGTATGTAGGCTGTGGAGTGCAAAAAGTCACAATTTGATTTTCCTAGTAGACAGTACAATATTTTTGAAAGTGCGTACTCTGAGTCACCTTTTGAAGGATAAATAAGTATGGGCAAATTAATGTAGCGGATCTTGCCCCTCAAGCTAGGTGTACTGTAAACTGTGTTTTAGAACAAAATTAGATCTTCCTAGCAGTGCTCCCACCCAGACCCTTACTAAAGCCAGTCGCAAAAATGTAGAAGACCCCCAATCAAATCTCAAAAAACGAGGCCTAGCAGAAAACTGGTGACAAAACTTACTTTGAAAGTAAAAGTAGGCCGAAGTACCCCCTTACTAATTACCCCTTACCCACCGTGGATTGCATTCAAACCACTTGCAAGCAACCAAGCAAAAGTAGCCATAGCCAGCATCGCTCCAAGACTCGAAATCCCCCCCACTCAAACACATGCAATAGAAATACTGCTAACCCTAACGAACCCTAAGTTAAGAATAGTGGCAAAGGCTTTCTTTAACTATGCCAAATCCCCCCTTTCCCACCATGGATTTTCTTCAAATGACTTGCAACCAAAATTACACATTCTCACGAGTGCTCTAAGACCCCAGAACTCAGTTGGAAAAATCTAGAACACCCCGAAACACATGCAATCCTGCTGCTAGGGCTAACCCTAACGAACCCTAAGTTACAAAAAGTGCCAAAAGGCTTTTCCGCGAGGATTTTGTCCCAACCACTTCTACCCGGTATTAGACCTTCCCAGGAATGCCCCAAGACCCGCCAACCCACCCGCCAAGAAGCATAACACCCCCAAACAGGCCAAAAGCAAAATCTCATACTTGCAATATTTCTGGGCCTTCGGTCCAAACGCACTGCGTAGCTAGGCCATAAGTCGGGGTTGCCATGACGGATTTCCTGAAAAGCAAATGCAATCAAGATTAGAGTGTCCCAGCAGTGCTCCCAGACCACGAAACTCACCCACAAACACCAGGAAGCCCCCCTAAGAGCACCTCAAAGGCAAGCAAGTCATCAAAAACACAAAAAAATTTCCGCCTGGGATTTGGTCCAAAACACTTTTATCCGGTATTAGAGCTTCCCAGCAATGGCCCCAGAGCCGTCAACCCAGGAGAAAACGAGTAGAAGACCCCCAAACAGCCAAAGAGCAAAAGTACAAAAATGGGGACTTAGTCAATTTTTCACAAATTTCCCAAATCACTCCGCGCGCGCTCTGCAGCTAGGCCCTAACTCCCCTCTGCCACCATGGATTTGCTTCAAACCTCTTGCAAAGTAAAGTATATATAGCCAGCAGTTCTCCCAGACCACGAAACTCACCCACAAACACCAGGAAGCCCCCCAAACAGGCCCCCGAAAACGCTACATAGAGCAAAATGTCAGAAATAGCCAAAAAAAATCGGCCTGGATTTTGTCCCAACCACTTCTACCCGGTATTAGACCTTCCCAGGAATGCCCCAAGACCCGCCAACCCACCCGCCAAGAAGCATAACACCCCCAAACAGGCCAAAAGCAAAATCTCATACTTGCAATATTTCTGGGCCTTCGGTCCAAACGCACTGCATAGCTAGGCCATAAGTCGGGGTTGCCACGACGGATTTCCTGAAAAGCAAATGCAATCAAGATTAGAGTGTCCCAGCAGTGCTCCCAGACCACGAAACTCACCCACAAACACCAGGAAGCCCCCCTAAGAGCACCTCAAAGGCAAGCAAGTCATCAAAAACACAAAAAAATTTCCGCCTGGGATTTGGTCCAAAACACTTTTATCCGGTATTAGAGCTTCCCAGCAATGGCCCCAGAGCCGTCAACCCAGGAGAAAACGAGTAGAAGACCCCCAAACAGCCAAAGAGCAAAAGTACAAAAATGGGGACTTAGTCAATTTTTCACAAATTTCCCAAATCACTCCGCGCGCGCTCTGCAGCTAGGCCCTAACTCCCCTCTGCCACCATGGATTTGCTTCAAACCTCTTGCAAAGTAAAGTATATATAGCCAGCAGTTCTCCCAGACCACGAAACTCACCCACAAACACCAGGAAGCCCCCCAAACAGGCCCCCGAAAACGCTACATAGAGCAAAATGTCAGAAATAGCCAAAAAAAAATCGGCCTGGATTTTGTCCCAACCACTTCTACCCGGTATTAGACCTTCCCAGGAATGCCCCAAGACCCGCCAACCCACCCGCCAAGAAGCATAACACCCCCAAACAGGCCAAAAGCAAAATCTCATACTTGCAATATTTCTGGGCCTTCGGTCCAAACGCACTGCGTAGCTAGGCCATAAGTCGGGGTTGCCACGACGGATTTCCTGAAAAGCAAATGCAATCAAGATTAGAGTGTCCCAGCAGTGCTCCCAGACCACGAAACTCACCCACAAACACCAGGAAGCCCCCCTAAGAGCACCTCAAAGGCAAGCAAGTCATCAAAAACACACAAAAAATTCCGCCTGGGATTTGGTCCAAAACACTTTTATCCGGTATTAGAGCTTCCCAGCAATGGCCCCAGAGCCGTCAACCCAGGAGAAAACGAGTAGAAGACCCCCAAACAGCCAAAGAGCAAAAGTACAAAAATGGGGACAGTCAATTTTTCACAAATTTCCCAAATCACTCCGCACGCGCTCTGCAGCTAGGCCCTAACTCCCCTCTGCCACCATGGATTTGCTTCAAACCTCTTGCAAAGTAAAGTATATATAGCCAGCAGTTCTCCCAGACCACGAAACTCACCCACAAACACCAGGAAGCCCCCCAAACAGGCCCCCGAAAACGCTACATAGAGCAAAATGTCAGAAATAGCCAAAAAAAAATCGGCCTGTATTTTGTCCCAACCACTTCTACCCGGTATTAGACCTTCCCAGGAATGCCCCAAGACCCGCCAACCCACCCGCCAAGAAGCATAACACCCCCAAACAGGCCAAAAGCAAAATCTCATACTTGCAATATTTCTGGGCCTTCGGTCCAAACGCACTGCGTAGCTAGGCCATAAGTCGGGGTTGCCACGACGGATTTCCTGAAAAGCAAATGCAATCAAGATTAGAGTGTCCCAGCAGTGCTCCCAGACCACGAAACTCACCCACAAACACCAGGAAGCCCCCCTAAGAGCACCTCAAAGGCAAGCAAGTCATCAAAAACACAAAAAAATTTCCGCCTGGGATTTGGTCCAAAACACTTTTATCCGGTATTAGAGCTTCCCAGCAATGGCCCCAGAGCAGTCAACCCAGGAGAAAACGAGTAGAAGACCCCCAAACAGCCAAAGAGCAAAAGTACAAAAATGGGGACTTAGTCAATTTTTCACAAATTTCCCAAATCACTCCGCGCGCGCTCTGCAGCTAGGCCCTAACTCCCCTCTGCCACCATGGATTTGCTTCAAACCTCTTGCAAAGTAAAGTATATATAGCCAGCAGTTCTCCCAGACCACGAAACTCACCCACAAACACCAGGAAGCCCCCCAAACAGGCCCCCGAAAACGCTACATAGAGCAAAATGTCAGAAATAGCCCAAAAAAAAAATCGGCCTGGATTTTGTCCCAACCACTTCTACCCGGTATTAGACCTTCCCAGGAATGCCCCAAGACCCGCCAACCCACCCGCCAAGAAGCATAACACCCCCAAACAGGCCAAAAGCAAAATCTCATACTTGCAATATTTCTGGGCCTTCGGTCCAAACGCATTGCGTAGCTAGGCCATAAGTCGGGGTTGCCACGACGGATTTCCTGAAAAGCAAATGCAATCAAGATTAGAGTGTCCCAGCAGTGCTCCCAGACCACGAAACTCACCCACAAACAGACGGAACCCCCCCTAAGAGCACCTCAAAGGCAAGCAAGTCATCAAAAACACAAAAAAAGTCCGCCTGGGATTTGGTCCAAAACACTTTTATCCGGTATTAGAGCTTCCCAGCAATGGCCCCAGAGCAGTCAACCCAGGAGAAAACGAGAAGAAGACCCCCAAACAGCCAAAGAGCAAAAGTACAAAAATGGGGACTTAGTCAATTTTTCACAAATTTCCCAAATCACTCCGCGCGCGCTCTGCAGCTAGGCCCTAACTCCCCTCTGCCACCATGGATTTGCTTCAAACCTCTTGCAAAGTAAAGTATATATAGCCAGCAGTGCTCCCAGACCACGAAACTCACCCACAAACACCAGGAAGCCCCCCAAACAGGCCCCCGAAAACGCTACATAGAGCAAAATGTCAGAAATAGCCCCAAAAAAAAATCGGCCTGGATTTTGTCCCAACCACTTCTACCCGGTATTAGACCTTCCCAGGAATGCCCCAAGACCCGCCAACCCACCCGCCAAGAAGCATAACACCCCCAAACAGGCCAAAAGCAAAATCTCATACTTGCAATATTTCTGGGCCTTCGGTCCAAACGCACTGCGTAGCTAGGCCATAAGTCGGGGTTGCCACAACGGATTTCCTGAAAAGCAAATGCAATCAAGATTAGAGTGTCCCAGCAGTGCTCCCAGACCACGAAACTCACCCACAAACAGACGGAACCCCCCCTAAGAGCACCTCAAAGGCAAGCAAGTCATCAAAAACACAAAAAAATTTCCGCCTGGGATTTGGTCCAAAACACTTTTATCCGGTATTAGAGCTTCCCAGCAATGGCCCCAGAGCCGGTAACCCAGGAGAAAACGAGTAGAAGACCCCCAAACAGCCAAAGAGCAAAAGTACAAAAATGGGGACTTAGTCAATTTTTCACAAATTTCCCAAATCACTCCGCGCGCGCTCTGCAGCTAGGCCCTAACTCCCCTCTGCCACCATGGATTTGCTTCAAACCTCTTGCAAAGTAAAGTATATATAGCCAGCAGTGCTCCCAGACCACGAAACTCACCCACAAACACCAGGAAGCCCCCCAAACAGGCCCCCGAAAACGCTACATAGAGCAAAATGTCAGAAATAGCCAAAAAAAAAATTGGCCTCGATTTTGTCCCAACCACTTCTACCCGGTATTAGACCTTCCCAGGAATGCCCCAAGACCCGCCAACCCACCCGCCAAGAAGCATAACACCCCCAAACAGGCCAAAAGCAAAATCTCATACTTGCAATATTTCTCGGCCTTCGGTCCAAACGCACTGCGTAGCTAGGCCATAAGTCGGGGTTGCCACGACGGATTTCCTGAAAAGCAAATGCAATCAAGATTAGAGTGTCCCAGCAGTGCTCCCAGACCACGAAACTCACCCACAAACACCAGGAAGCCCCCCAAACAGGCCCCCGAAAACGCTACATAGAGCAAAATGTCAGAAATAGCCCCAAAAAAAAATCGGCCTGGATTTTGTCCCAACCACTTCTACCCGGTATTAGACCTTCCAAGGAATGCCCCAAGACCCGCCAACCCACCCGCCAAGAAGCATAACACCCCCAAACAGGCCAAAAGCAAAATCTCATACTTGCAATATTTCCCGGCCTTCGGTCCAAACGCGCTGCGTAGCTAGGCCATAAGTCGGGGTTGGCACGACGGATTTCCTGAAAAGCAAATGCAATCAAGATTAGAGTGTCCCAGCAATGCTCCCAGACCACGAAACTCACCCACAAACAGACGGAACCTTCCCTAAGAGCACCTAAAAGGCAAGCAAGTCATCAAAAACACAAAAAAATTTCTTCCTGGGATTTGGTCCAAACCACTTTTATCCGGTATTAGAGCTTCCCAACAATGGTCCCAGAGCCGTCAACTCACCTGCAAAGAGGTACAACAACACCCCCACAAGTGCTGAGTCTTTCTTCATTGGGCGTAAACCAGCCCTCTGGTTTGATGGAAATAGGAGTCTGGAGGAGGAGGATAGAGGAGCATGTTCTTCTGAACTTGTGAACCTGAGGAATGCAGACTGCGGCAACTTCAAATAAATTAGCAAACCAGCGAAGACAGTTCTGCTGATGGGCTTGATTTTGTGATTATCTGATTAAAGTTTGAAATATATTAACTGTGCACAACAAAGAAAGACAGACACACAGGAATAAAAGTGAATAGGGACGAAAAAGAAAGTTATTGATTCGTTGTCTCATTTTCAGGGCTCGGTATCACGGTCCAGGAATAAGAATAAGGCTTCGTCATCATACTCTGCGAATTCAGGCAGGGTGAGCTCAGTGTCACCTGACAGAGTAGAAATTCCCTCATCTATGTTGCTGGCCACCTCCTCTTCATCCGGCACGCTCTCTCGTACTCTGAAATCTGGTGGTATGAGGTGCTGATTCATCTTGATCATTGTTAACCTCTCCACATTTTTGGGCGAGAGGCGGCTCCGTTTGGGAGTTACAATCCCACCAGCCGCACTGAAAACCCGTTCAGAAGACACGCTTGCGAGTGGGCAAGACAAGTAGTTTAAAGCCAGGTTGGTGAGCTGTGGCCACAATTCTTTTTTCCCATGCCAATACGCCAATGGGTCAGAATTAACATAGACCTCTGTTGAGTCATTCAGATAGTCCTTCACCATCGACTCAAGGTCCTCATCCAAGGTTCCTCCACTTTGCTTAGCTCTTGCTGTGCCTCTGACCTTTTGAGAACCAAACCCACGCAGAGCTAGCCAATCCTCTTCAGCCTCCAATGTTTCTGTTGTGTTTCGTGCAGATGATCCGGTTGCCGGTGTCTTTAACGGCTGAGAGGTCACTTGTGCCACAGCCACAGGTGCAGAAGTGGATTGTTTTGACTGGGGATGGCCTGCTGATGTACTGCCATTTCCTTCAATTTCCAGCCGTTCTGTTTCAAACCTCTTGGCTGACAAGGCTAGCCAACGTTTGTACTTTGGAACATGTTCATCATCAAAAGGAAAGAATGCTTGGCCTGCCAGCGCCTTTTTGTAGCGTGGATCCAGAATAGTAGCACAAATGTAATGCTGTTCTGAGTGGATCTTTTTAAGACGTTCATCACCTTGTAGGAGCTTTAATAATTGCTCAGCCAGAAGCAAAGAGTCTTGGTTTTTGTCATCTTTTCCAAACACAGAACACACCTCCTTCAGTTGGTCCTCCAGCATGTACAACAATGGGATAGCTTTTCCCAAATTAGAGTCCTCCTTGCTGACTGCACGCGTGAAGAACTCAAAAGGACGAAGCATGCGTGTCAGGCTTTCAACTATGTTCCATTGCGGCCCACCCATCCTCAGCTCCTCTGTACCCTCTTTAAGGAAATATTGATCGAGTTCCGTATACTGCTCATACAGACGCTCAAGCATGTAGAAGGTTGAGTTCCAACGTGTTACCACCTCCTGGATGAGTGCTTTCACTGGCATTTGACGTGGATATAGCAGGCTCCTCAGCTGCTTCCGGGCCTTAAAAGAATGGCTGAAATGCTTGCACATTTTTCGGCAGGTCTCCAATACACTGTACGCTGCACTGCCTTTATTACCCAAGAATTTTTGGACAACCAGGTTTATACAGTGCGCCAAACACGGCACTCTGAAATAGTAACCGTCCCTCATGGCCTTAACTATATTGGCGCCATTGTCCGTGGAAACATAACCAACCTTGCGTTTTAGTGGGGACAGCCAGTTAAGGACCTTTGTGTTAAAGACATCCAAAATGTTTTGTGCTGTGTGACGTTTCTCCAAACCAAACATGGCTAGTGTTGCATGTTTCCGAGCAGCTTTAAAAACAATGTCTGTGTCAACACCTGTGTTTAGCTTTGCTTTAGCCCCTGAAAAAGAGACCCAGTGTGCAGTGATGCACATGTAATCAGCGCCTGCGCCACTGGTCCACATGTCTGTTGTCAGATGTATAGTGCGAACAGCACTCTTCTGCAAAGCTGCCCCAATCACCTTCAGAACATCTTCATGTAGTGCTGGAACCGCAACTCGGGCAAAATAGAACCGGCTAGGAACCTTCCATTTAGGGCAGAGCGCTGCCACTAATTCTAGAAAACCAACCCCTTCTACAAAAGAAAAAGGGAGAAGGTCCAGAGCTAGCATTTTAGCCAGCTTAGTGTTATACAGACGCGTCATTGGGTGGTTGCGTTCATATTGCGCTTCTGTAAACAACATCTTTTTAATGTTGCCCTGGACCAAGGATTTACGGGATGATGATGATATCTTCGACCCAGTTACGCTCGCTGATGAACTTTTCCGCATTGATGTCTCACTCTCTCCCACACTCTTAGTGTGGCTCCCATGGGGTGTGCTGCTGACAGGGGAACTGGGTGTAAGTGAAGTGTTTGAATCGTCTTCTTCCTCCTCGTCATCATCAGATGAAAAATCAACGTTTTCATTGCGTGCAATTCGGGCTTCCTTGATCGCGTGTAGGTGCGCAAACCATTGGACATCGTGCGTTCTCCTAAGATGACCTCTCTGGCCTCCGGTACCATAGTTGGTACCAAACTTACCACGACTAACTCGAAGCTTACAAATGCTACAAATGGCTACGTTTTCCTTTTTTGGGCAAACACTAAAGAAGTCCCAAACTGGAGACTTGAAATGTCTTTTGGGGCCGGAGGAGGCGGCGATTCTGGTGGTGGTGGTCCTGCTGCTAATGCCAGGTGAAGTGGAGGATGTGGATTGCCGAACTTCAGTACGTTTTGCACTTTCACCACCACGAATTGAGGTCGAGGACGAGGTGGGTACCTTCTTGCGAGGAAGAAATATGGAAGCGGTAGGTTTTGGTGTACTACTTAACTCCAAATCTAATGATTCCATTTCCATTGCCTCCTTGCCGACATCATCATCACGCTCAGCAGCTTCTCGGGATAGGGTCAAAATGTCTCTTTGCTGCATGCCCGGTGGGGCTGCAGTGACCTTTGTGATGACTGGCTCATCGTCATCGTGAGAGGCTTCATCACCAGCAGTATCTGTCACTTCTTGTTGAGCCTCATCACACTCCATAGGTTTGAGTTTTTGGACGACCTTCCTTTTACGCTTAGGTACCGGTGTCAGATCATGGTGTGCCTCACTGTCAGACCGCAGTTGTGGTTCCCAAGACAGATCACTTGCATCAGAACGAGGTGGGCTTGAAGAAGATGTAGACACCCCCCTTGATCTTTTCCTTGCTAGGGATGTGGAAGACAATGAATGATCATCAGGAGGAGTGGCTTCCAATGATACCTCGGCTTCATTGTCGATTTCCTGATGTGCCCCTACTTCGGGAGGAACAACTATTGTGGGCACTTGTGAACCTCCATGCACCTTTGCTTGCACATCTCCTTTTGCTGCCTCTCCTTCCACATGTACTTGGGCGTGTACTTGCACATGGTGTTGTTGTTGCGGCTGTGGTTGTTCAACACTTGTCAGATGAGTTACAACAACCTGTGTTGATTCAGGGACATTGCTGCTACTTTCTTGCGATGAGCCAACATCACTGGTCGATGGTGATTGGAGAAGTACACTGACTGCCTCTGAAGCACTCAAGGGCTTTGACTTAAGTTGGCGTGGTGGTGGAGGCACTGAACCCAATGGAGCAGGGGTGCTGCTCCCAGCTTGGTCCCCAGCAGATCCTGCTGCTGCAGGCGTACTTTTTTTTTTTCTCCCAAAAAACGTGGCGGGTGGCACACCAGCCTCCTTGGTAACTTGCTTCTTCTGCTCCTTACTAGCAACTTTCTTGCTAGAGGAGCTACGGAGACCTTTCTTTGGGGCCATCTTCTTCAGAGCAGGTCAGACAGCAGGCCGCAGTTGCACGAATTGTAGAGTTGTCTGAGGCCAGACGTGACGTCGCGTGACGTTATGCTGCACACACACACCGCTGCAGGACTTCTTCCTGGCACTGGTGGTTTTCTTGAGTCTTGTGCACCTAAAAAAAATGGAAGACAGAGGAACATCAGTTCAGTTATAGAGCACAAAAAAATCGAAAAACACTGCAAAATCAGCACAATCCCAATCCATCCATGCCCTCCATAATGTTTAAATTCAAGACAACCCACAGAAAGACTAGGCCCATGCAAGACTCACTACCCCTGGGCATAAATAAAGGTTGAAAAGTAGGCAAAATGGTTGGAGGCCTAACAACAAAGCCTGCATTCAAAATGGCCACTTGCCTCCTAGCACATGGCCAGGGCCTGTAGCTGCACTCAAAATGGCCACCAGCCACATGGCCTGTCCCTCCCCATGAACACCCCCAAAAATCGGAAAACACTGCAAAATCAGCACAGTCCCATTCCATCCATGGCCTGCCTGTACCACCACTCAAAATGGCCCCCACCCACATGAACAATCCAAAAAATCGAAAAACACAGAAAAATCAGCACAATCCCCATGCCATCCATGCCCTCCATGATGTTTAAATTCAAGACACCCCACAGAAAGACTAGGCCCATGCACCACTCACTACCCCTGGTCAAAAGGCCCCAACAACAGGTCAAAAATCGAAAAACACAGAAAAATCAGCACAATCCCATTCCATCCATGCCCTCCATGATGTTTAAGTTCAAGACAGCCCACAGAAAGACTAGGCCCATGCTAGACTCAAATACCCCTGGTGAAAAGGCCACAAGTACAGGCCCAAAAAACGAAAATCACTGAAAAATCTGCACAATCCCATTCCATCCATGGCCTCCATGATGTTTAAATTCAAGACAACCCACAGAAAGACTAGGCCCATGCAAGACTCACTACCCCTGGGCATAAATAAAGGTTGAAAAGTAGGCAAAATGGTTGGAGGCCTAACAACAACGCCTGCATTCAAAATGGCCACTTGCCTGCCAGCACATGGCCAGTGCCTGTAGCTGCACTCAAAATGGCCACCAGCCACATGGCCTGTCCCTCCCCATGAACACCCCCAAAAATCGAAAAACACTGCAAAATCAGCACAATCCCATTCCATCCATGGCCTCCATGATGTTTAAATTCAAGACAACCCACAGAAAGACTAGGCCCATGCAAGACTCACTACCCCTGGGCATAAATAAAGGTTGAAAAGTAGGCAAAATGGTTGGAGGCCTAACAACAAAGCCTGCATTCAAAATGGCCACTTGCCTGCCAGCACATGGCCAGTGCCTGTAGCTGCACTCAAAATGGCCACCAGCCACATGGCCTGTCCCTCCCCATGAACACCCCCAAAAATCGAAAAACACTGCAAAATCAGCACAATCCCATTCCATCCATGGCCTCCATGATGTTTAAATTCAACACAACCCACAGAAAGACTAGGCCCATGCAAGACTCACTACCCCTGGGCATAAATAAAGGTTGAAAAGTAGGCAAAATGGTTGGAGGCCTAACAACAAAGCCTGCATTCAAAATGGCCACTTGCCTCCTAGCACATGGCCAGGGCCTGCCTGTACCACCACTCAAAATGGCCCCCACCCACATGGCCTGTCCCCATGAACAATCCAAAAAATCGAAAAACACAGAAAAATCAGCACAATCCCCATGCCATCCATGCCCTCCATGATGTTTAAATTCAAGACACCCCACAGAAAGACTAGGCCCATGCACCACTCACTACCCCTGGTCAAAAGGCCCCAACAACAGGTCAAAAATCGAAAAACACAGAAAAATCAGCACAATCCCATTCCATCCATGCCCTCCATGATGTTTAAGTTCAAGACAGCCCACAGAAAGACTAGGCCCATGCTAGACTCAAATACCCCTGGTGAAAAGGCCACAAGTACAGGCCCAAAAAACGAAAATCACTGAAAAATCTGCACAATCCCATTCCATCCATGGCCTCCATGATGTTTAAATTCAAGACAACCCACAGAAAGACTAGGCCCATGCAAGACTCACTACCCCCGGGCATAAATAAAGGTTGAAAAGTAGGCAAAATGGTTGGAGGCCTAACAACAAAGCCTGCATTCAAAATGGCCACTTGCCTGCCAGCACATGGCCAGTGCCTGTAGCTGCACTCAAAATGGCCACCAGCCACATGGCCTGTCCCTCCCCATGAACACCCCCAAAAATCGGAAAACACTGCAAAATCAGCACAGTCCCATTTCATCCATGGCCTCCATGATGTTTAAATTCAAGACAACCCACAGAAAGACTAGGCCTGTGCAAGACTCACTACCCCTGGGCATAAATAAAGGTTGACAAGTAGGCAAAATGGTTGGAGGCCTAACAACAAAGCCTGCATTCAAAATGGCCACTTGCCTCCTAGCACATGGCCAGGGCCTGCCTGTACCAGCACTCAAAATGGCCCCCACCCACATGGCCTGTCCCCATGAGCAATCCAAAAAATCGAAAAACACAGAAAAATCAGCACAATCCCCATGCCATCCATGCCCTCCATGATGTTTAAATTCAAGACACCCCACAGAAAGACTAGGCCCATGCACCACTCACTACCCCTGGTCAAAAGGCCCCAACAACAGGTCAAAAATCGAAAAACACAGAAAAATCAGCACAATCCCATTCCATCCATGCCCTCCATGATGTTTAAGTTCAAGACAGCCCACAGAAAGACTAGGCCCATGCTAGACTCAAATACCCCTGGTGAAAAGGCCACAAGTACAGGCCCAAAAAACGAAAATCACTGAAAAATCAGCACAATCCCATTCCATCTGTGCCCTCCATGATGTTTAAATTCAAGACAACCTACAGAAAGACTAGGCCCATGCTAGACTCAAATACCCCTGGTGAAAAGGCCACAAGTACAGCCCCAAAAAATGAAAATCACTGAAAAATCAGCACAATCCCAATTCATCCATGGCCTCCATGATGTTTAAGTTCAAGACAACCCACAGAAAGACTCAGTCCACCCACCACTGAGTACCCCTGGGCAAAAGGCCCCAAAACAGCCCAAAAATCGAAAATTCCAAAATTTTAATTGCAGCAACTGTAATGCCCCAAACAAACTTACTTGTAAAATTTCTAATCCAACAGTGATCCAAAGAAAGTCAAAAAGGCCTCAAATCCAAATATCCAGCAGCATCCACAAAAAGTAATCCTTCCAGCTCCAGACCCAAATGAAAAGTGACCAGGAGATGGACAAAGCACTGGGAGGAGCCTGCTGAACAGGAACAGGAAGTTGAAGACTGTGGGGCACTTCCTTCCTCCCACCCCCCTGCCCCCCTCCCCAAAATGGACTCCTCGCTAAAAAAGTGCAGGCAAATGTCAAACTAAGGAGTTATTCAGATAAAAATCATCATTTCTAGAAGGTTTATGCTGCTTGCTGGTGGATTTCTTGTGCAGAATTGCAAATTTATATTTTCGCTCGCCGCATCTCAAATCTCGCAATTGCGAAGTACCGCGAGACGTGATCTCGCCGTACTCGCGTTGACAAACTATCGCTGGCAAGCCGCGATGACGTAATCGCGCTCGCCAATTCCCGCGGGATCACACAGCAAGATCCAAAATGGCGCAGCACTCGCAAACTATCGAAAAAAACAACTCGGCAAACGATGATAAACGCCGCGCGCCGCAAAAATTGTATCACCAACGCCGCGCGCCGCCAAAAAAATCCGCTGCGTGCGAATTTGCGGATTTTGCGGGAAATTCGCAAATCTCGCGGATTGCGAATTTCCCAAAAATCCGCAAAATCCGCGAGCGTAACGGATTTTCCGCCCATGCTTATGCTAAACCTTTGAGCTTCAAGCAAAAGTAAAGTCCGGGAGGTGTCCCGGAAACCAAATGCACTGCGTAAGTCACTCATACGAGTGGAAACATTTCTTCAGTATCAAATGAAAACAATATATTTCAAATCACTTTTTCAATTTCAAGATGATAAACATAAATTTAAACATTTAGGTGTCTTGTATGGCCACATATCACTTCATAGCTTCGTTGCTCAATAAAGTTTTATTGAGAGTTCTTCACTGAGTTTGTTAAACATTCACAAAATCGTGGCACGAAGAGAACATATGAAATCACACATCCCAATGCATTTCGGGCATCTGTCTGCCCTTCGTCAGGGGAATCTACAAAAAATTAATAATATACATTACTACCCTATCGGCAGTGTCTTTGCGGCTATACATTCAAGGGGGGCAGGATAAGTAAATTCCATGCTGCAATACGGTGTTGATAGAACCCAGTCAAAGAATGCCAAAAGTGTGAGGGACCAGACACAAAGTGCAACAGCTAGAAGCAAACTGTGTTCGTGGAAACGCTGAGTGAGGATACATGAGTATAAGCAATCAAGGAAGAGAGTTAACTATGATGAAGAAGGAAATACACAGTGTGGTGCCGGAAGAGAGGGTGCTCGTGAAAAAAGTACGTGCAGCCTGGGTAAAGTGTGCTTACTCCGTGTCGGCTCGGAAGCGCTTAGTAGTTCATGTTGGGGAAGTCTTCCTAGTGGCGTTATCTATGTATGAAAAAACAACAAACAAACGGTGAAGGAGATGCTGCAAGGCATAATCCTTTGTTGCCGACCCTTAAAGGGAAGTCTGGAATCAGGAGACTCACCCGTTAGAATCCGGATGCGGTTCACGGAGAAAGAGTATGTAAGACGTCTCTGTAAGGAAAAGTAGCGCTTCATTAAAAAAAGGTAAACCGGAGAAAAGCAAAAACTGAAGCGTGCGATGCAAGATAGGCACCCACCTCGTCAACGAACGCTGAGTGCTACGATGCCGGCAGAGTGACGGGTCGTGTCTGGGAAAGGAAGTTTCTGTCTTAACTCCCAAAGTGGAAGTGGAAAGAGGACTGGCTGAGTGGGCGCCACATTGGAAAGGTGGATTAATGTGAATGACGAAAAAGTAACAAAAAAGTGCTGGACACCGAAAAGTGAACACCATAATAAATGCAACAACTGCATTTCAATAAAACAGAAAGTAACATTATCAAATGTAGAACGAAACAGTTTCAATTGAAGCACATCAGGTTGTATCCAGTCACTACAGTATATAAAGCAGTAGAGGTAAATATCAATAAAAAAGAGGCAAGGCAAATGAACAAACTATCTGCCACAAGGTGTGTGCACAATCTACTGAGGTAAGCATCACAGTCTAAGCCAAAGTGTAGATCACATAGTCAGATTTGCACATCAAAGTTAAAAGCCCTTAGATTCATAAATAACATGATAATTCAAATTTGTCATTCAACCCAGTGGGGGTCAAGCTCTGCATAAACCACATCCAAAATGATTCTCTCTGTGAGAGAGTGAGTGCTCGGTGACGTTCAGGGTTGGGCTCAATTACCTCCAAAATGCCAAATTTTAATTGCGCGATGTTATGCCTGCACTTAAGCCAATGTTGCGCCAGTGGGGAGTTTTCATTCTGGGTGCGGATTCTACTTTTGTGTTCAGTGATGCGTGTGCGCAAGTTCCGTTCGGTCTTTTGTTGGTTTGGCAGGATTCAACAGCTTCACAAGCTCCGACCCTGTTCTTGCACCTGGGTTGCTGCACCTGGGTTGCTGCACCTGGTGCTGAGGTGGGATGACCCTCTTTACTCTCGATGTTTGGTAGGTGGATGATTGTATGTCATTTCTGAGGTGCGCCGCACTTGGTGTTTCTTCACGCTTTTTTAACCAGGTTGACCTCTGCCTCTTAGTACTTGTTTGTGCTCAACCCTTTCTGATCGCATTGTTGTCTCACCCCTGACTGTCACCTTTTGTTGTGCTTTTCTGTACCTGATTGTCATTGCTTTTAGGGTTATCATGTTGGATGAATGATAACTCTGTGTTGAGCTGTGGCATTGCACTTCTTATCTCGGTCGTAGTAGCAATCGCCTGACCTATAATAAATTAAACATTCTGACAGCTTCAGCACTCAACCGACACACGCCACGACCGCAGGACCTCCACCCACCACCACTCTCCGCGCCTGGACCCCGGTCAACACCGAAGACACCGTCCACACGATGAACTCCGTCCACTCCGGATCTCCGACCGACCCCTGCCCTCACCACGTCTTCAACAAAGCCGACGCTGTCATCGCACCCCACCTGCGGGACATCATCAACACCTCATTCGACACCGCCACCTTCCCCGAGAGCTGGAAGCACGCCGAACTCAGCGCTCTACTGAAGAAACCTACAGCAGACCCCACCGAACTCAAGAATTACCGCCCCATCTCGCTACTCCCGTTTCCAGCCAAAGTCATCGAGAAGACCGTCAACAAACAGCTGGCCACCTTCCTCGAGAAGAATGGATCCCTCGACCCATCGCAGTCCGGATTCCGTGCCAACCACAGCACCGAGACCGCCCTCATCGCCGCCACCGACGACATCCGAGCCCTGATGGACAACGGGGAAACAGCGGCCCTCATCCTCCTAGACCTCTCCGCGGCCTTCGACGCGGTCTGCCACCGCACCCTAGTGCAGTGCCTCAGCAACGTCGGAATCCAGGAGAAGGCGCTGGAATGGATCGTCTCCTTTCTCGACGGAAGAACACAAAGAGTCCGCCTACCACCGTACAAGTCAGAGGCCACCAAAGTCATCTGCGGCGTCCCTCAAGGATCCTCACTGAGCCCGACTCTCTTCAACGTCTACATGAGCCCCCTCGCGGCCATCGCACACCAACACAACCTCAACATAATCTCCTACGCCGACGACACCCAGCTGATCCTCTCCCTGACCAACGACCCCGCCGCCGCCAGAGCCAACCTGCACGAAGGGATGAGAGAGGTAGCCGAGTGGATGACGACGAGCCGCCTGAAGCTGAACACAGATAAGACGGAGGTCCTCATCCTGGGCTCCTCGCCCTCCGCCTGGGACGACTCCTGGTGGCCCCCCGCCCTGGGCTCCGCACCCAGACCGACGGACCACGCACGCAACCTGGGTTTCATCTTGGACTCCTCCCTCTCCATGACCAGGCAAGTCAACGCCGTCTCCTCGTCATGCTTCAACATCCTGCGCATGCTTCGGAAGAACTTCCGGTGGATCCCCACAGAGACCAGGAAGACCGTCACCCAGGCCCTCGTCACCAGCCGACTGGACTACGGCAACGCACTCTACGCCGGAACCACCGCCAAGATCCAGAGGAGACTCCAGCGCATCCAGAACGCATCAGCCAGACTCATCCTCAACATCCCACGACACAGCCACATCTCCCGACACCTAAGAGACCTGCACTGGCTCCCGGTCAACAAGAGAATCACCTTCCGCCTCCTTACCCACGCACACAAAGCTCTCCACGACCAAGGCCCGAGCTACCTCAACAACCGAATCAACTTCTACGCTCCCAAACGCCACCTCCGATCCGCCAGCCACGCCCTCGCCGCCGTCCCACGCATCCGCAGAGCCACTACAGGAGGAAGGTCCTTCTCCTAACTGGCCGCCAAGACCTGGAACTCCCTCCCGGCCGACCTGCGCCTGACCCAAGACCACCTCTCCTTCAGGAAGAAGCTCAAGACCTGGCTGTTCGAGCAGTAGCGGCACCCCCCCCCCCCAAAGCGCCTCGAGACCGTACGGGTAGGTAGTGCGCTCTATAAATGTCTTTGATTGATTGATTGATTGTCTGGCCTTTACTTCCTTCGAAGGTCTCGTACCGTCTGGAGTTGGGCTTTGACTCCACAAACGCCTGCAGTCAATTCATAACTTCGAAACAGGCGCAGGTGGCATGCACAAGCAGTTTCTCTGGGAGAGAACTCTCAACTCTTCATTTGCAGAGTTTACGTATCCCCAATCTGTTGCCAGTTGTAGCATCCTCCCGAGTCCGGTAGCATGTAAATGAATTATGACACCCACAGAGCTCGATAATACACGTCTTTATTCTCTAGAGTGTAACGGCTCACGGAAATATACTGTGTCATGAATTTAGCCACACCTAATCACTTATGCCACTTACCATTAGGGAACATAAGGATCGCACGCTCTATAATAAACAAGACTCTGCATTGAACTGAGGGCTTTACCTAAGTGATATAAAATGGTGTTCTTTATAATTATACTTTACTATCATATTTATTTGGAGCACTAGTGCCTTGTGTGATATTTCATGGAATATACTATTTTTCTAGTTCTATCTTTTCTCACTCACTCTGTCTTTGCCTCTTTTTTCTCTCACTGCACACCCTTCCTTCCACCACTCATAAGGCCTCTCCAGCACTTTAACTCCCATCCGCCCCCTTCCTCCACAACCCCTCTTCTTCTAGCTCTTTTCTCTCAATCCGTTCTCTATCTCTCTAAATGTTCCTCCCTGTCGCTCTTTTTCTATAGTTCTCTCTCTATCTCTCACTCGTTCTTTATTTCATATTCACTATATCAAGCATCCAACGAGAAATGACATAGCAACGCCTGCGATGATCACCCCTCAGCTCTAATCTAGATCTCAATCGAAGCACCAAGAGAGTGCAATTTATATTAAAAAGAGTCAGACATCCCCCTTGACCCGGTCTTGTATGTTTCCATGCCTCCCCTATCACAAGCAATCATCTTTCATTTTCACATCTGCCCTTTCGATATGTGTGCAGAATTCTCTTATTAACTCCCCAGTCCATTTATTTCTGCTACTTCGAGCTGCTTATCGAATCTACCCATCATTACAGAGTAATTAGGCCAGGCCTTTGAATGGTGAATGTTTTTCTATTGTGTATGGCAAAAATGATTCTAATATTTATCTCCAAAAATGATTGACTTTCATAATAGAGGGTTTGAAAAGCTAAATGAAGTGTTTGCTGGTGTTCTTCAGTAAATGAAGGTCATAGGCAAATGGAAACAGTATTGTCCACTCTTATTTTGCTGTTGTGTTTTAGAAAAAATCTACATTTTCCTGGCTTGAGTGTAGTGTCTTAAAAGTAGGCACACAGCTCTGTTTTGCGTCAGTGCACATTTTCATCATATGATCCAAGGGCCTGTATTACACAGAGTGCCCTGGAGGCGCAACTAGCAGGCGCTCCTGCTTTATGCACGATTGTGGCACTCTGGTATTACAGAACGGGCCACAGACATTCGTGAACCCCTTCTATAATAGGCACACATGTAAACCCAGCCCTATCTTCAGATGGTGTCAGGTGTCCTCTCGCCCCCATGCAAATGAGGGAATCAACAAAACAATACAATGCGGCGAAAGTCACCTACTTATATGCACTTTAAGAGATCAATACTTAGTGTACACAATTAGTGATAGTTCTTTAGACACTCAACTTGGAGTGGTCCACCGCAAAGGCCACTACAACTATAATTTATATACAACACCTCCTTGGTGTTGTATATAAAATGAGGGAATCACTTTGTCTCCCTGCCTGCACCATATTATGGATGCGGGTTCAGAGCAAAGCATGCACTTAGGAGTCACACTTACAGTGAGTCACTAAAAGCTGGCACACTCTCAGTACACCCCATCAGGGCAGGACTGGAGAAGTGACTTGCCTGGCTTTGCATGGGTCACGGATGATTCCTTGTGCCAGTGATGAGTTTATGATGTTCAACTTGATGGGAGGGGGAGGGGGGGTTATAACACCATTTATTTCCTTTAGAACTGAAGCTAGGGCGATGGTTTTGTTTTGGAGATGATGTAATTGTATTTGTTCCTTGCTCTTTGGGGTGTTTACAACAGTCTTTTGAAGGGTTTTGTCACATATTTAGTAAAGTATTTCTTCATTTAGTTCCTTCAGAACCAGGAGTCAGAGTTACTAGAGATTTTGGAGTCAATACTTTTAAATGATTCAGCAAAATGATTGGTAATATTAGCATGGGAATGTTTGTAAGTCCTTAAATTCATGAATAGATTTGGTTATAAGGTGGTTAGAGTCATTTCACAATTTCCTTAACCAAATTTATGGTCTTTTGGGTACACGTTTGATACTCTTTTTGTTGTTATTCCATTTTGTTCTTATGTATTGCTTTGATGAAATTTACTGTGCAGTTTTAACAGTGTGCTATTTTTGAACTATGGATGGTGTTGCTGTATTTATTGTGTTGCTGCTTTTGATTTTGTGTTACCCTGTTAAATTGTTTATATTGGTATTTTGTCTTATGCGATTGTGTTATCCCGACCTGCTTTATTGGTGGTATGTTTTGTGCCGTGTTTTAGGTTCTCTTGCTGTGTTTTGATGGTGTGCTCTTTTACGCTATTGAGTTGCCTTTGTTGTGGTGATGATGCGAGTTGTTGTTTTTTGTTCACAAGTGTGCTGTTGCTGCATCGTACTTTGGTTGTTGAATCGTGTACTTTTTTTGGTTATTTTGTTATATTGTATTGTGCTGTTTAAACTGAGTTGTTATTTTGCCCTGTTTTATCATCTTGTGTTGTGCTCTTTATTTATTTTTGAGACACTAGTCAGCCTAAATCTCTGACTCAGACCATGCCTTAAATAGCTACTGCTAGTTCCCAGTTGAGTTGAGTATTTTATTAGAATCAAAGCATCATTCTCTCTTGAACAGTGCTCTCCCACCTAACTGGTCAGCTCAACTATCAACAAAAATACAAAGAAAGACAAACATTGTCATGGAAGATGCAAAGGAAGAAAAAAGGAAGAAAGAAAAAGTATCTAGAATACCAATATAGTACTGCTCATAGCTAAGAAAATAATGACAATACTTGTTCTTTTGTAAAAGTTTCAACGTAATTTTCATCAGTCTCATGAAACAATCTGAACAGCTCTGGCGAGTTGAAGGATTATATGATGGGAAATGTCAGGGCTCCTCAGAGAGCATATGCAGCATAGCATTCTCAATCACCTGAAAAGAATCAGATTGCGCTCAGCATGATGTTCAGCATGAGTAGAATTTAGCCTCTTTCGATCTTTTTACTCAGAGCTAGCACTGTTGTTTTGATAAGGAATGAGGAGACATTGCTTAACAATCGAGACTTTTTATCTGTAAGGCATTTTTGGGAAACAGCAAACTCGTGAGCTAATCCAAATATCTGTGTTTTATTTATTGACAATTCAGAGAAGGACCTGCTAAAATGTGATGGTGGATTTATCGACTGACCAAAACTAGAGAATGTGGCGTTGCTGCTTTAACTCAACTATCATAAACAGGTCCTGTAGGAGTGAGTGGGTGCACCGGCACTTCCCATGCACATTGGAAACCTGCTGCTCCATACAACAAGAAGGGGCAAATGTACAAGCCCCTATCGCCACCACAACGTCACTTTTACTGACGTTGTGGTGACAATAGGGGCTTAGCCTTATTTACAAGGCAGCGTTAAGGGGCAGATGGTTTGTTTCTAAGGGTCCTATCACTGACTTCAGAGGCATCTATAAAAGCAGCCTGTGTGAGCCAGTTATTCAATCTGACCTTGCTTAACACTATGTCACCAGTTAGTGTAGGTTTGGTGGCGACAAGAGTATCCTTCAATAGGAATAAATACACCTTATTCCAGGCATGATTCTCAGAGAGAGGCCCCGTCTCCCTTGAAATCTTCGTAGCGGACCAATACCCGAAAAGGGTAGTATAATATGATCTGACCAAAGAAATTCCCTTGGCCTGCCAAGTTCAGTGAGGTGTGAGGTATAGTGAGAATAATCGTTTATTGTGCGGTCTGCTTTATATGTAGGTCCCTTTAGGGTTGTAGAAAGAACAATGTCCGCAAGCGTATCAGACAGTTTTGATACTAGGCTGTCCGAAGGGTTTTCCAACTGAATGTTGAAATCTTCAAAGATTGTGAAACTCACGTAGGTAATGATTTTGTAACCCAGAGCTTGGGAAATGGAGATAATGAAGTCTCTTGCATATCCTAGGGGGTGGTATAACAACATTTCCACAGTGGTGGATCCTCCATGGGGCGTTTGGGCGCCGCCCCACCACTTTCTCGCCGCGCAAGAAGGCAGAACCAAGTAGTAGAATAACTACCATTTGTTTCTGCCTTCTCGCACGGCGAGAAAGCAGAAGTTCCTGTTTGGGAGAGTGGGCGGAGTTACTCGAGGGCAGGGGGAGTGGCTTTCCCACTGTTGGTAATACTGTCTGTTTGGGCAGCCTGAGAGGCTGCCAAACAGACAGTATTAATAACAGTAGGCAAGCCGCTCCCCCTGCCCTCGAGTAACACCTCCCACTCTCCCTGTTCTCTGTATGCTGCTGAATACAGAGAAAATGACGTGGTTGGGGCAGCAGGCCGCACCAATCACAGCGCTGTGCTGTGGTGCAGGGGAGGGGAGGGGAGTGGGGCGGCCTGCAGTCTTCCTGCGTGACGATGAGCCAAGAACCATGGGAATTCAAACAGGAGGACGGAGCCGCGGGAGTCGGGACTTGAAGGCGGGAAGGTAAGTTAAGTTTGACTTTTATAGTTTAATTATTGTGATTCTTCCATGGCTGAATGTTTTTCTCGCGATATTCTTTCACCTTGGCAGAAACTCCAGTTGCTAGTCTGCTTTCCTTCAAAGCCCCCCGAAAATACTCCATTATTAGAAGCAATTTGCTTTATCCAAAGTGCACCACGCTGACCTGTTCTTTGTAAATGACTAAAATGCTCCCCTCATTGACGATAGCCTGCCAGGTTATGCCGCCTATTTCGAGAAGTATGCTTTGAATGAATGCTTTCCATTTTTCTTTTTATTGATACGAATAAGATAATTAAATATAATTTTCCTCTTCTTATTTCACAACGCAGACACAAAGTCTGCTCCCACAACTTGCTACAATCTCTTCCTTATTTACCTTTACCCAAATGTGGCGGTGTCATGATCCGCTGTGCCGCTCATTTGCATTGATTTGTACTGCTATGGGATGACGCAGGAAAATTAAAGAACAAGCCAGTATTAGGTCAGGCGCCTGCTTTGCATGATAGAGGGAAGCTGGAGTATGCCTTACAGATGTAATTGTGCATGCCAAAATAGCAAATAAATCATCTGTATCGGCTGGGTCTTTGATGTGTGTGCCAGGCAACGATACGTAAGCAGAGCACTCTAGTCCGATAAATGCTGTTTGTTTTCTTTTGTACTGACTCAACGTTTTTAAGCGTGTTAAAGTAGCTGAAACGTTAATCTGTTTAGGGGAAATATTTCTTTACTGTGTAATGGAGATATTTGTTGAGGTTGCCCTGGGGCTCCTTGTCGAATAAACTTGACGAGCTAAAACTCCTCATGTAAATGCACTGCCATCTCCTATCTGAATTCAAACCATGGGGGGTTAAGTATCATCAACCCCTGAATCTGGTGGTGCACGTCTTGAAATAGGTTTTGGATTTAAATGTATAATAGTCCTGTCAAAGGCAATTGCAAAAAAGTTGTCAAGCAACAAAACACTTGTTGGTTAGTGCTGTGCAAGAACCTGTACACCAAGAACTGCAAATTCTGATTTACGAGAAGCAATATATGTTAATTAACCAATTTTAAATTGTTCAACTACTGGTAATTACAGCATTAAGGGGATTGTGAAGTGCTTTAGGATTAGTGTGTTTTATATTGACATTTGTCTCCTTTGAGGAATTTCCTCACCAAGAGGCATCTGCCCACCATAATTATATCTTCTTAACTGATAATTTTGACCTGCAAGCAGATTGCACTACTTGACACGTGTAAAATGTGGGCCAATGTGCACCATAATACCCAGCTACCGATCTAGGTTTATTGTCAGATAAAAACATAGCTGATCATATTCTGTACTAAGAGCCTGCCCCCAGCATAACTACCCCTGCATAACTCTTTTGAGTTTGGCTGGTTCACACGTTTTCATTCTGCCTACAGTTTTCGCCCTACCATATATAAAATCCACCAGCCGCCACTGCATTTCCACAAAGGAACATTGAGCAGAGTGTGAGATGGCAAAACCTAAAGCCTGTGCACCATTCAGGTCCTCAACCTGGAAAGCAGTTAGGGCGAGATTTACAAGCCGTTTGTGCTGCTTTTATGCCGCTATTGCGTCACTTTTGTGACCCAGCGGTGGCGCAAAAGATGCGCCATGGTGCGGGGTATTTACAATGTGACGCATCTCCCAGATGCGTCACGTTGTAAAGCCCTGCGCCAGAAGAGGCGTACCATCGCAGGGGGATGCGTTCCGGCGCAGGAACGCCTCCCAAAAGTGGCTGAGTGAAATCTACAAGATTTCACTCAGTCACTTTTGGGCCCATGCTGCGCCAAAACCCTGTGCCTGCTTGGAGCAGGCGTAAGGATTGACGCAGCATTGTGCACATAGGGCCCCCCTGATCATTGCTGGAGCTGCGTCGTGCTTGCGATGCAACTCCAGCAATGTGCCGCTTTTTACGGCACAGATGCGTGACACATCTGTGCTGTTTTTGCCCCATGGTGCGTCGCATTGTAAATGCGGCGCATCAAGGGTGGTGGAGCTGCGGCGCATAATTACTGGCGCATCCGTGCCGATATGCAGGGATGCGCCAGTAGTTGTAAATCTGCCCCTTAATTTTTTATGACTTCATAATGGCTATGGCAATCCGTCCGCCCCTTCTACCCTCTCGATCTTGGTGTAGGCAGATATAGTTTGGGGAGAGAGCCAGTTGCAGGTCAAGGCAGAATTCTACATTGAGCCATGTTTCAGCAATGAGGAGAATATCTAATTGTTCTTCCTCAATCAAGCTGAGAATATCTAAGGCATGTTTTGGGAGAGAGCCAACATGTATTAGTGCTGCATTTAGCTTCCTATCGGTATCCAGTTGCTCCCTCCTATCACTGACTCCTCGGTTTAGAGGATGGAGAGGCAGTTTAGAAGAGCGACAACAGACCAGACCCTAAAAGTCTATGAGCACAAGGTTTTTACTACTACAGAGTCTAAAGTTGAGTATCTCAGCCGAGGTGTAGGTGAATAGGGGTCTTTCCTATAAACTACCGCCAGCATGGTTTCTTAAGGTAAGAAAGAAACAATGTTTGGTAATCTGTTTTACCTCGAAGAGTGGTGAAGTTCACAACACATTCCATTTCTAGTTGTGTTACTAGTGTTGTAAGTCTTGTTATAAAATTCAACTGAATTAGCTTGAAAAAATACTTTGTAATAACGTTACACAGGATTTACGTATATGTTGGTTAGACTCTTAAAGAATCAAAAAAGGTTCCTTATTAGCCAGTATATTTCTCTAGTTCCTTGGTGAAATTTTATTTTGTATGGGAATGTGTTGCGATACCAGTGATTATCTATGTATGATGCTTGACTTATTTATTTGACTAAGCTGCAGTATATTTGCTACTGTTTTGGGTCTTTTTGGCTGTAGTAACTTTAGAAGTGCAATTTGTAAATAACTCTGGGCTTGCTGCTTTGAAGGTGGGTGTTTTTTCCTCAGTAAATTCCTTCCTACTGCTACCTAAATCCCTCCAATGTTGAAGCAAGTATTTCCCGTTTTTCAGGCACTCCCCTGTCACGTTCACATTTATTACAACAATGTATGCATATCTGTGCAGAGATCTCCTCAACCAGGGTGGAGATATTTGCATAGAGAACATATGAGCACCGGAGGCACAGACCTCTGCACATAGGTTAGTGAATAGCATTTAATATGCAAGCAGTGTTATTGTAGTACTAATAAACATATTGCAAAGCCCAGCTTATGCAAAGGGATCCCCTTAGCAGTACAACGTCAAGTGTAAAGTTACTACAAGTAACCTTTCCTATGTATGTGAAGATCTCCAACACTGGAACGCCCCGGCCGGTTCACAACATTAAATGCTTGCGGAAACCCGGCGCATATCATCTGCGCTGTGTTCCGGTTTGAAGGTGACTGAGCCGGGGCGAGCCTACGGAACGGTAAGGAGAGGGCTTCATGGGGGTGAGCGCGTGTGGTACAGCCTACAGGCAACACCCACGAAGGGACTTTGATTTTAAGAACAACCGACGTTATGTCCACCAACAGACGTATAACGGGAGGGGGAGACCTGGCAGGTAACATGTCCTACCGCATTTTTCTTCACAGATTGTGTTCTTGGGCGTCCCCCATACCGGGCACCAGTTCGAGTTTGTAATTTTTATAAACTCGGTAAGTGAATAACACTGTCAATTTTATCATGAGTGGTGGCACGAAAACAGCAAGAGTCACTGATTGTAGCACAATGATGGTCCCTCAGTCCTGGAGTGGGCTAGGAATGGGGTACGGGTGATTACGCCAAATACAGAGACATGGTAATTACAAGGAATGGTGTCTTGTATACACTTGATTACATAGGGACAAGTGATAAATAATGGCACTTAATGGCTACAGACATTGATGACAAGTACCAATATCAAATAAGAGAGACAGGGATGATATGTAAAAATTTGATAGAGTAGGTGTATACTAATAAGGGATTATATCACCTTCTCTCTACTCTCTCTCTCTGCTGTAGTGAATGTTCTCCCGCATCTGAGGGAACACTCTTCATATATAACACAGGAGAGGTTGATCTGCCCCCCCTGGTGGGATAATATTTCTCCGGAGTACGGGGGATCCCAGATTGACACTGAATGCGACGGTCCTGAAGAAGATCGGAGTGACCTTACAGGCGCATACAGAGCGTTCGAAACATGTTGACTCTGGCAGTGGTAGGAGGGATGCCTTGAGGTTCCTAATTATTCCTTAGAGGCTTATTCCCATCCTTTTTTTCTAATTTAAATCCTGATAAGGGTGTCAAGGAAAGTTTAATAAAGTTTGTTTTTGGTTGACACCTTTAATCAGTTTTAATCACTCCCTATACTGCACTTTTTGTCGCACTTCTCGGTTGAGATCACTTGGTGTTTGCACAAATTCTCACCAATTTATGTGTTTAATGTTGTTGATGTCCATTTGTCCTGACTATATGTTGTGTTAAGAGAAATTTATTATTTTTTCCCCTCCCTTATGCTCCGTCCTGTGTGGGGTACACCAGGATGTATTGTAAGCAGGCCCAATGATGAAGCATGTCACATACCTCGGTATGTGAGTGAGGGCAGTTTTTTCAAATAGAGTGATTTGCCCTATTGGGGCCTTCTCTGTTTGTTGTGTATATATGTATCTTTATGTTATTTACTCTATTCACCCCTACTGTGTGTGCAACCAATGCACAAGCCATCATTAATTACAGAAGCAATCACTCAAAAGCCCATACATCAATGGAGGATGCCTCCCCCACCTGCCATGCCCTTGCATGTCTATGAGTCCCTGTGACAACTGACCCCAAGAGACGGGCACCGCCGGTCAATACATGTTTGAGCATGACCAACTGAGGCAGCAAACATCTACAGAACTGGAATTGAAGAAGGGCACAAAGCCTACCTGGTCCACACTATGCCATAGGAGACGAGATGCTTATCCACGTGACTGAAGACTCAAAGTACTCAACCCACAGACTCTGGAAGAATGGAAAGCCAGGTCAGCTATGCCAGGAAATGTACCCGTGACCCAAAGATCACCACAGTCAACAAACCATCCCGCCTCTGATACACAACCACTACCCGACAACATGCTAGAATAGACACACATTCAAGACAAAATTAATACATTCTGTGTAAGCCACCATTAGAAGCCAAAAAAATGCAACTGAGAAAGTGTTGAACTATGTTCAAAGGTACAAACAAGGCTGCATAGCTTGCACAGTGATGCAGATACAAAACATGCAAAAAGGAAACAACAAACGGGTCAACCTCTAACCCCATTGTAACACTTGCCATGCTTGAGGTCTGCGATGTTCCCTGCAATGTCCTCACAAAACATAAAAATACATTCCACAGCCAGAAAGCACTCCCCCAGAAAACCCTAGATCTTTCCCCCTGTAGATGCAGTTCCCATCGCTGACTCCTCGTTGCCAAACGCACAAAATCCAAGCTCTACACCCTTCATGACAGGCGATCTAGGACCAACTAAACAGCTCTTCCACTCAGCACCCTCTGCCCAATGGCTCTGACTTAAAATATACCTCATCCCCGACCAGCACAGAATTACAACCACCTCTGAAATACAATGAACATTCTGGCATTAGATATCTTCTGCTTCAGTATGGTGAGCAAGCCTTGAGTCGCGTGCACATACTACCATACAGAGGCCACCTCAAGGATTGCAGTCTGCCGATACAGGCCACAAACCTAGCTTCACCACCGAATGTCACGGTGCACAGCATTGATTGCCCAGCATAACACACTGACCTGACGAGTCACGCAGACCATGGACTCCACTCAGCAGCTGCGACCACGGTGCCCCGGTCTGGTTTTGATGGTGCAGCGGGGTCCCGCCGCACACAGTTTGGGAACCATTGTTTTAGTCCCTTGCTAGGGTTTAACATCAACAGATCAGCAATACATCAATAACAATTAGGCCCCACAAGAATGACCGAGAATGGCAGAGTTGCAAACCATAAAGGATTGTTAGCAGATTAGCAAAAATACAAAGTCAAACCCTTCAATTAGTCGTAAATTAATGGCATCATATAAGTACATTTAGCGATTCAAAATAGCAAATACAAAGGCAAACTGTTTAAAGTTGTAGTTAGTAGATCGAGTAAATTCATTTTCACCCCATGGGAAATTCCCTAATGCTAAATTAAGAAGCCGAATGAAGGGGGGGAAAGAAATATAACATTGCAGCAAATAAAACCTCTAAAAGCAAAATTAATGGAAGATGCAGTCAGGTAAAGTGAGAAAGGATTTGCTCAGGAGTCTAACTCTTTAAGCAGGTACAAATCAGACAATCTAGAGGCAGATTTACTTACAAGTCAAGCAACACGCGTAATAGGGGAGGGCAACAATGTACCTTATCTAGAAAGGCGCATTCGTGTTCACTCCCTACTCTCTCCCTGCACTGATGCACTGAGTGTAGCCTAGCGTCAATGAGGGCACCCTTGCGCTATGATACAAGGGTGCCTACATTACAGGCAGGATTGTTTTTGTGTAGGAATAGGCACTTTCCTGCATAAAACAATCCTCTGATGTTTTTTCCTCTTTCACCTAAAAAGAGAAAACAACGAGGAGAAATAGACTTATTTCTCCTCGATACTCTTCACTTGGGAAGGTGCAGTATTTTGATGCATTACCAGGTTTACTAGTGTTAGTAAATCTGGAACTGTGCCAAAAAACATGGTTGGATGCATGAGAATACACATGCTCCAGCCATGGAACGCCTTCCCATCATAGAGTAACACAAGGCAGCGACTTCACTGCCTTGCATTACTCTATACTTATTATGCCATGCAGAGCCATGCAAGATGCCTCTGCCTGACATAGTAAACCTGACTTAAGCATTTGCGTTGCCCTGTGTCACCTTGAATGATGCAATAAATAGTAAATCTGCCCCGAGTCTGTAAAGATTTTGTGGAAGGGACATCTGAATTTAACTAACTCAGCAATGCACAATTCAAAAAATAAAAACATACAATTCATGAGAAGATACAACATTCCCCAGGGTTCTCAGAGAGAGTGAGAGGACCAATAAGAATCACACATTTTACACTAAAACATTTAAAGATTTTTCATCTCTGCTCTCTGCTCTGCTCTCTTCAAGAGAAATGTCATAGTAGGATGATACATTGATGATAAAGTGTGGAAATTTGCTATTTCCTTTCTATGGAACACATACTGAGAACAGAAAGCAAACTGTTTAAACCATTTTCATTAACTCAAACTAAGGCAGCCTGGCTCCTGGGAGAAGAGAAAGGTAGACAGAGCATAGCAGCAAAAAATGCATTTTCATGTTAGGATGAGTCATTTAAAAAGAGGCCTGCATGAACTATTTTAAACTTAACATGAACACATATTGAATATGATCATTCTTAACGTGAAAATCACACTCGATATATATGCATATGATCTGCAGATTAATACATTTGTTAAGCAACCGAAAAATGGTGACAGAACGTCGCATGTACCAAGCCTACCTGAGAAATATGTAACCATGACAGTGACATCATGACATTTTTTTCCAGCTTTCAACCTTTCAGTGTCCAGATCCAGTTTAAAGCAAAACCTCTTACGTATTTGGTATTTGTGTTGAGCCTTGCCTAGCTAAAGGTTGTTGACCTTCAAATAGGTTGTTTAGTCGAAAGTAAAACTTTTAGCAAACACAAACTATCTACTTTTCTCCAAACATAGTCAATCTTGAGCTAGCTTCAACTGATGTCCTAATCTAATGCACTTCACAAAATAACATTATTTTTCACTTTGCCCTTATTTGTTTTAGACCATTATTATATTTTTATCTTTAACTCATTACTCTACTTATGATTTTATTCTCTAAATGTTTCTATGTTTATATAACCTCATTTTGATATTTTAAGTTCACTTCTTTATTTCATGGTTGTTGTGGTGTTATTGCAAAGGGTACCATATACATTTTTCTGGAAAACACTTTGGGGCAGATTTACAAGCCCCTTGAGCCACGTTTACATTGCCTTGCGTGACGCAACAGCGGCGTAAATGTGGCGCATCCCTGCGAGGCATTTACAACGTGACACATCTAGGGAGATGCATCACGTTATAAAGCCCAGGGCCACAATGGGGGCGTTCCCACGTAGGGTGGGTGTTCCGGCGCCTGTGCACCTCGCAAAAGTGCCAGCGTGAAATGTACAAGATTTCACGCATGCACTTCCGCGACGCTGCTACGTCAATTCCTCACGCCTGCTTCAAGCAGGCGTAAGGACTGACGTAGCATGTTAAGTATTGGGCGGCCCTGAGCATTGCTGGAGTAGCGTCTTGCTTGCGACGCGACTCCAGCGATGCGCCGCCCTTACGTCACGAGATGCGTCACGCATCTGCCTACCCTTGTGCCACGGCGCACCGCATTGTAAATGCGGCGCATCTGCTGTGACGCAAGGGTAGTTTTGCATAACGCATTTGTTATGGCGTATCTCTGCTGATATGCAGAGATGCGCCAGAACTCGTAAATATGCCTCTTTCTACTTAATCTGCGAACACTTTGCACTAGATTTGTGGATCTACAATTTCTCAAACTGTAAATGAAGACAGATCATTCCAAATGTAAACATTCTCAAACCTATAATTGCAGGGTGGGTAATTAACTAATGATAGCCTTGTTACAAACGTTCATTTCGGCATCTACCCTCCAACACTGAATGGAGGCGAGAGGCCTCTCTGTGCACCAACCTTAGCCTAGTCGGAGGGAAGATTGTAACACGCACTAGCACTCTACAACTAGTGAACAAGCAGATTGGATCAATAGCAGATCCCAAGAGAATAGCGAAGTGGACGTGGACGCCAGTAGCATA
Organism: Lissotriton vulgaris; assembly: GCF_964263255.1. Lineage (NCBI taxonomy): Eukaryota > Metazoa > Chordata > Amphibia > Caudata > Salamandridae > Lissotriton > Lissotriton vulgaris. The sequence goes on from NW_028253818.1 coordinate 436,242, forward strand.
CCATTAATCATTTACCATTCATCCACAGTCACTCTAGGTCGACATATGATGAGTTATTTCAATGCATATGTGGAATTTCATGGAAGCCAAAGAACATAGGGCTAGATTTACATAGCCTTTCTGTGGTCGCAAACGGCCAGATTTGGAGAATTGCATTTACATTCCAACTACCAATTCCCATTGGTATGTGTGATTGTTTTGTGACTGAAATGCGGACACAAAACATTTGGACTAAACTGCCAGCTCAAAGTTGGTGGCAACTCATCCGCAAATGGGGGACCACTTCCCCTTTGAGAATGGTTGAAATATTTTTTTAGAGCACGCAAGTCAAAGGGACCACTGTCTACTCTTAAAAAAAGTACTTTATTTAAAAACAATCACTGTCATGGTGGTCTACTGACCCTAGCAGGCCACTATCCCTTTGATAGAAGTGAATCATAGTGGGTCACAAATTTCAACCCACCTCATTAATATTCATGAGGTAGGACTACTTGCAACCAATTACGAATCACTGTTTAAAATATGCGGGCTAAATAACCCAATTGTACATTAGTAATAATGATTACCAAATAGCGATTCACAAAAGATCACTATTTGATAATTGCTATTACTATTCTTTGTTCATCTAGCCCATAATTTCACAGCTAACTTTTCAATTTACATCAACATTTACCTTGTTGTGACATGAACTTGGGATGCTGTCTTGTATGGTGGAGTGGTTATTGTCTGTCTTCTAGGCACTACATGTGACATATGAACATAGGTCAGTAGCCATAATACCTACAGAGTGCCACATGATCTACTTGCCTATAGGACCTTCTTCTGTTTATGTGTAGTTCTGTTCTGTTTAATTACAGAACACTTACACAACCTGTGCACTTACTTTTTGTTCACAGGTATTGGTAGTGGTAAATATTGCCTTGCAGCAAATATTGCCTTATGTAGTTTAGGTGTCTTAATGTCCTTCAAACACCGACTGGGCTTCAGTTGTTTAGGACTCTGGGTATTATTCATGAGTCTTTATCGTTGCATATATGAGCCCAGGGGGTAAAATGTCACAAGCAAGAAGATGCATGCTCAACCATGAATTGAGTTCTTATTCTTTTAATTTCTAAAGTACAATAAAGTAATGAGCAGAAATGTTGAATGTTATCAGGCTTATTGCTCTGAGAGGGGCTAGTATTTCTGTACCACATCAATCTTTTCCAATATGTGTATCTAAACATCAACACCTCTAAATAGCCACCATGATTGCATTGGTTTTGGGTACCTTCAAACCTTTGTTTATTTTGTTTAATGACTGTGTGTCACATCAATATAATGGTAAAAATAACAAGAAACATCGACCTAAAAGGTAGGTGTGTGAGGTTCTTCGATTTCTGACTTCGTCCCATATTTAGCCGCCATTTTGTGTCTCGCCGCCATTTTGTGTTGCCCTCACTCAGGCAGCACGGCGGACGGTGTGTTTTTGCTTTTCCCAGCTGCTGCGTGTCCTTTTAAGTTAAAGAGTAACTCTTTTTGCCCTTGTTTACGAAACCCGATGTCAGCGTCTGGCCGAGTTCGCTAATCCATGTCTGGGTTGATAGATCCCTGTCTCGACTGACTATTTGCCTTCTCCTATTCTTTCCTTATATTATCTTATCCGACTGGCCTTCGCTATTCTCTCCCTATATTCTCCTATTACACAACTATCCTTTGAGGCACACAAGCACGTCCTGCCACCTGCAAATTAGATTGTTGTTACCAGTACTGATTAATTTGTTGGGAGGGGTAGCACACGGGGTCTGAGAGAGGGGCGTATTTGAGACACCTGATAGCTTGTTTTCCGACTTTTCTCATTTGTCCGTTTTGTATGTGTAAGGAGTAAACTTTGTAAATATGTTTCCTATAAAAGATTGTGCGCCACGGATTGAAATGGCAGTCTCCTCAGAACCCACCTTGTGTGTAACTTCTGGGATAACTGCGCTTAGCTGCAGCTAATAAACATGGTTTCCACGCTCAACAGAGTGTCTCGTGTCCCTGTTCGACAAGGCAGGTGAACTCGGGGATTTAAGGCGTGCCCTGCGCCGCCAGGCCCATAAGGCCCGGTTCTCCAACTGGCGCCCAACGTGGGGCGGTTTCAGTGGTAGCGGTTCAGCCCGAGGGCCGTGAGAAGCCCCGCTTGAAAATTCTGGGGGATTCGCGAGCCACGTCAAGCGACCCCTGTATATCGAAGTGGACCGAAGGTCTTTTGCAGCGTGGCTACTCCTTTCTGACGGCTACTGACGACTGCTGCCCTGACTACCGCCCTGCCTTGGACCCTCTGGTGATGACTTGTATCACGAGACGTTAGACGGACCTCTGTTGGCGTGAGAAGACCATTTAGTTAAGTATTCGTGGGTAGTGCCCACTTCTTTGTTTTATTTTTGAAATGTTGTTATTCAACTGTTGCAATAGCCGAAGTCAAGGGGTGAGTACTTTGTACTGTGTTCTTTGTTTTTCACTCCTTGAAGTTGGTGAAGGGACCAGTGAACTTAAGATGCCTGGTTTTAGAAGTTCTGTTGTCTTGGTTGTAATAGGGATTCCCGGCTCGAGGACTCATGTCCGATTCCTCCGGTTGGAACTCCCACTTATGAGCTCTATTCTAAACATGGTGTTGGCCCCATTGCCTTTAATGAGGCATGGATCCGATACACGAAGAAAGATGGTGTTTTACGATGGCCCCAAAATGGCAGCTTTGAGCCAGATGTTTTAGATCATTTGGAAGCAATTTTGTTTAAGAGAAAAACCCCGGCTGGCAATGTTTGACTCTTTCCGCCTTTGGCGTAAAGAAGCCAAACAGAGATAAATTAAGCAGACAAAAAGAGATAGAAAAACGAAAGATATGATGGTCATACAGGCTGTCCAACAGTTTAAGGATCACTGAAGGTTTTCCACGTTACCTAGCCTTGGTGACCAGGCAATCTCACAAGTTTGTCCTAACCAGACTAAGGTTTGGAATAGTACATCATCTGGTGGCTTTACCTAACCTTAAACAACATCCCAAAGGTCCATGTTTGTGTGACGGTATTTCTAAACAGAGCACCTTGCACTTTCTATTATTAAACTGTACATGAACTTTCGTATTACGTATTTAAAACCTATGTTTGTTAAATATGGGGCACGTACAGTTGATGAGGCAATCAGTCTTATCTTCAATATGAAATCGGCTGATATTTGTTTTTATACTGCTGTGTTTCTAAACAAGTCTACCAGCATGCGAAAAGGCATGATATTTTAATGTACTTGGTCTGTATTTTATGATATTCCTTTTATACATTGCTGTTTTATTTTTTAATATGTGCTTTTATGGTCATTTTATATGCTCCGAATAAAGCTTCATGAATTGAATTGAATTGGATGACGAGACTGATCGAGCAATTGAGGTCTCAGATAGACAACATCGTATGGCAATTGATAGATGTTACCCTGTGTTGCCTACTTCTCCACAGAATAAGGATCTTGACGAAGATCCCTTAATGTCCCACTTGTTGAGCTTGCCTCCACCTTATGTGCCAGGAGCTAATGCACCTGTATTGTTGCCGCCTGTCCAGCAACCTGTTGTTCAGCCTGGTGGTCCGGTTCTTCCGCAATTGCCTCTTTCTGCATTGCCACCTGCACCTCCTTTGCCGCCAACTTCTGTACCTCAGTCTCCTTCATCTTCGGGTTTTCTTAGGACGACTGGTCCTTCTCCTCCTTTGCTTAATACTGCATCTCCAGTTTTACTGTCTACTTCTTCCCCAACTCGTAGTCGGTTGGTTAACACTGTTTCTGGTCTTTTCTCCCCTCTTTTTGGGTCTTTTAATAGGACTCCTGTTTTTTTCTCGAAGACAATTCTGTAGTCAAATTCCAGATTCAGCCGAACGAGTTGTATTTGACTCTCTTGCTCATAAATGGATGATGAGTGGTCCACTGTATAGTGTACCTGATATTCTGAATACCTTTCTCCAGTGGAATGCGCCCACGCAGAGATATGTTTTTAATGTCATGTGTGACGCTCTTGTCAAAGGATCGGAGGATATGGAGTTGGATTTAATTCCTCATGTTCTATTAGATATACAGGATAGGTTTGATAAAGGATTTATTGTGGGTTCTGAAGTTGAGGACGCCATAAAGAGACTTGTTACATTCAGGTCATTATATTCTTCCCAAACTATTCCTGAACCTGATCCTGCAGTTAGACAGAGAACGAAAAATTATCCCATGAGGGAAGTTCCTCCAGTATGGAGGGAAGCGGTTCCACAGGCAGGCAATATTCCAGGTGTCCCTGCTCATTTCCAGCTTATATGGGTACATGTTCCCTTGAAAAGATGTGAAGTTTTGGCACTTAAACAGTCTCTACCGGACCCTCGTAAAAATCCTGCGGGATATTATAAAGAGCTGTCTCAGAGTGTTGATGCGTGTATTATGAATCTGGCTGATATTGATATGCTGATGGTGAATGTAGTTCCACAATCGTTGTGGGCTCGGATTCGTAAAGAGGACCACGACCAAGCTTTAGGTGGTAATTGGGCTGCTATGGCTGCCGCGGAACCAGCACAAGTGGGTGGTGCTAAGTCAGATGATTTGATTACAAAATTGCCTGCTAGAATCATCGCTTTAATGAAGACGATGATACCTGCCTTACGCGTTAACTGGGATCAGTTAGCTGCGTGTAAGCAGAAGAAAGATGAGAGTGTCTCCGATTTCTTTACTCGTTTTGAGGAGACGTTTATTGATCACAGTGGTCAGGATATGTCTGCTGAAAGTGGACAGCGATTATTTGTGGATACATTTTTATTTAATTTACTTCCTGAATAGTCGCATAAGTTGAAAGACTCCGAAAGTTCCTGGGCTGTTTCTTCATCTGCACAGATATTAGCCACTGCTCAGTATTATGAGAATAGGGATAAAGAAGAGAAAGATAAGATGGAGAAGAAGACTAAGGAATTAAAAACAAAGGTTCTTCTTCAACAGGCTTATCCCCCTCGTTCTGGCCAACGTCAGTTTCAGCAGCCTCCCCAGCCTCAGAGGTTGTTACAGAAACTTGAACCTTTTGTTCCACGACCTTTGCTTGGTCCTAATCAATGTGCTTATTGTAAAGAGGATGGCCATTTTAAGAATAGCTGTCCGGTTTTATTGCAGCGTAATGGTGTATTTCCAGGACCGCGAGGCCGTGGTGGTTTTCAATCAGCACCCAGAGGTAGAGGGCGAGGTGCATTGCCTCAGGGACAATGTTCCTTTCCCCCTCAGAACTCTTTGAAATATTTTGATCAGCAGAATACTCAGTCTGCCCAATATTACAATGACGATCATTGTATTGAGAGTGAGGTTCAGGATTTTCATTCTAGTTAGGACAGCCATGGACAAAGTAAGGGAGTCGTATCAGTTCCAGTGGATCAGAATGGGCCTTATGTTAAAGTTGTTGCATTTGGTGTTGCAGAACCATTTCTTTTGGATACTGGTGCAATGAGAAGTTCTATCATTCATTCCAAACTCCATGGGGCACCTTTGTCTGGCTTAACAAACGTTTCTGTAGGATTTTCTGGCGCCCCAGTTGCTAACCCGGTTTCTTGTCCTTTGCCTCATTCGATTGGTCCTTACGATTTGGAAGCTCCGCTTATTTTAATGACTGGTTGCGGAGAAAACTTGTTGGGTTTGGACTTGTTGAAACGTCTTCATGCAACGTTGTATTGTTCCCCTTCTGGTGTGCATCTTACCTTGGGTGAGAAATTGGTTTCTCCTATGTATTTATCTCAAGATCGATTCCTGCCTGAATTGCAGTCTCTTCCTGCTACACTTTGGGCTACAGGTCCGAATGATGCTGGTCTACTCCAGATTCCAACTTATGTGGTTATTATTAAGCCTGATGTTAAATTGCCACGCATTACTCAGTATAAGATTTCCAATGATGGTGAACGAGCTTTGTTGGCTATTATCTATGAACTGGTTCAGAAGGGTGTGGTCGAAGAGACGAGGGGTAATGTTTTCGACAGTCCTGTTCTACCTGTTCTTAAACGCACTAATCCTTCCCAGCCTCCTGTATAGCGCTTTGTGATCGATCTTCGGGAGGTCAACAAGATTGTTGTTCCCCAGTTTCCTGTTGTCCCAGATATCACTGCCTTGCTTACTATGATACCCACCTCAGCGGCATGGTTCTCGGTTATAGACCTCAAGAATGCTTTCTTTAGCATTCCTATTGCTGAGGAAAGTAGGAATATGTTTTGCTTCTCTCTCGGAGGCCGAAGTTTCCGGTTCAAACGTGTACCTCAAGGCTATTGTGAAAATCCCTCCATTTACAGTAAGGCTTTGAAATCTCAGCTTGACGCTTTCATTTTGCCTCCAGATGCCACTCTGATTCAGTATGCGGACGATTTGTTAGTTGCTGCTGATTCAGAGGATGTTTGTAAGGATGTGACTGTTTCACTGTTGCATCATTTGTCAGACCTGCATCACAAGGTGTCCCCCTCTAAGTTGCAATATTGCCGCTAAGAGGTTACCTATTTAGATCATCTCTTGTCGAAGGAGGGAAGACGATTGACCCCCGAACGAATTCAAGCAATTGCACAAATGTCTGTACCATCCACACAAAGGGAGGTGCGTGCCTTTCTGGGCATAACCTCTTATTGTAGACAGCGGATTCCGAAATTTTCGTTGTTGGCTAAACCTTTGTTGGCACTCACGTTGAAAGGGTAATCAGACAAAATATCGAAAAAAAATATCATAAAGACAAAATATCGAAGAAAAAATATCGACGGTCAAAAATATAGGGAAGCAAAAATATCGGATACAAAAATATCGTAATAGGTAAGTAAGTAAAAATATCGAAAACAATAATATCGTTTGACAAAATATCGACAAGACAAAATATCGTGTAGTAATGGAAATAATCAATAGTATAGGCAAAAGTAAAATAATTGTACATAAAATGTTAAAAAGGTGTATTCTTAAAAAAATAAATGTTAAAAAAAAAATTTCTTTTAAAAACATATCTAGGTTTAGGATCGGGTAATTGGGTTTATAGGGGATAAGGGTGGGGAGTGTATTAAAATGTATGTAAAAAAACCTAAAATAATAAAAAATATGTTAATTGGTAATTAATTATTATTAATTAGTTAATTATATTAATTAGGTTAATTTTTATAAAATATATATTTTTTTGTGTTAATTAAATTTGGAAAAATAATAATAATTCTTTAAATTCTTTAATTACAGCTAATGAGTTCATATATTTAAATTATTGTTAATTAATCAATAATTGGTAATTAAATAATAATAATTAATTTTGGGTAAAAGGATTTTTTTGAGTGTTCTTGGTCAGTTTTCAGTTTTTGGGTAAAGGGGTATTTGTTGGGTTCAGGGTCAGTTTTCTGTTTTTGGGTAAAGGGGTATTTCTTGGGTTCAGGGTCAGTTTTCAGTTTTTGGGTAAAGGGGTATTTTTAGGGTTCAGGGTCAGTTTTCAGTTTTTGGGTAAAGGGGTATTTGTTGGGTTCAGGGTCAGTTATCAGTTTTTGGGTAAAGGGGTATTTTTTGGGTTCAGGGTCAGTTTTCAGTTTTTGGGTAAAGGGGTATTTCTTGGGTTCAGGGTTAGTTTTCAGTTTTTGGGTAAAGGGGTATTTGTTGGGTTCAGGGTCAGTTTTCAGTTTTTGGGTAAAGGGGTATTTTTTGGGTTCTGGGTCAGTTTTCAGTTTTTGGGTAAAGGGGTATTTCTTGGGTTCAGGGTTAGTTTTCAGTTTTTGGGTAAAGGGGTATTTTTAGGGTTCAGGGTCAGTTTTCAGTTTTTGGGTAAAGGGGTATTTCTTGGGTTCCGGGTCAGTTTTCAGTTTGTAGGTAAAGGGGTATTTTTAGGGTTCAGGGTCAGTTTTCAGTTTTTGGGTAAAGGGGTATTTCTTGGGTTCAGGGTCAGTTTTCAGTTTGTAGGTAAAGGGGTATTTTTAGGGTTCAGGGTCAGTTTTCAGTTTTTGGGTAAAGGGGTATTTTATGGGTTCAGGGTCAGTTTTCTGTTTTTGGGTAAAGGGGTATTTGTAGGGTTCAGGGTCAGTTTTGGGTTTTTTGTGTACAGTTGTACAGGGTAAAAATATCATTAATTTACATTCAATCAATTAAAGGAAATTACAAATATATAACATTACACCAACTCTAATTTACTGTATACTGCAGTTGGAATATTATTTAATAATTAATTAGTGTCCAGCACCTAATAAAATTTTATGTCGACTGGAGTAGGAATATTAATTATTATATAATTAGTGTGCACCACCTACTCTAATTTAATGTACACTGGATTTGGTATATGAATAATTACATTACTAGAGTCCAACATATACTCACATTTAATATACAGTGAAAAATTAGCAATAAGATTGTTACTTTCTAGTAAGATAATGATACAAATTGTTCAACAAGATTGTAGAAACATTTTTTTATTAATGTTTCCAAAATAAAAAAAATGTTCATACAAATTTTTTTTATTTACATTTGCTTTTAAAACAATTTTTTATAAACACAATCATAAACAACTATACAGAAGCATTATTATTTTGTGACCTTTTTTACAAAAATGAACATTCTTTATTATCTCTTTTACATATTGTTATTTCAGAAAAAAATGTAGAAATATCACAATTATTTATCAATTAAGCTTTTTTCAGCTTCATTTGTGAAGATCAAATATTTATAATATAAGTCACACATTTTTAACACTTTTTTACATTATTTTAATTTGTGACAATGTAGTTATATTTCTAGACATTGTTAACATAAACATTATTGTTTTCATAATATTTTATTATTACATTCATGTACATATTTGTTAATGAAATCATTGTAGGGTTAAAGAAAATATTTTTTAACAATAATATAAACTTACATTTGTTTTTTTCCCTATTTTGTTAAATATAGATATTATATTTTAAACTTGGGACTATTTTATTGCATTTGGGTGCTTTATTTTGTAACCGGGTTAGGTCGTTTTGGGTTATTTGGAAGAAGGGCTGATCGCGGTTGGGAGACACTTCACGTCGCTTCAGGTAAGGTTGATTTTATATGTTTTATGTGTATTTTTATGATGTTTTTAGACTAGTGACCTTATATTTAGTGTTGTTGAATGTGAGGGAGTTATGTTTTAGATTTTGAAAACAGATATTTACTTATGGTATATACACGTAGTGTTAGTTAGTTAACTATTTATTTATAGAGTGAATTTTAGTCTTTTAGGGTATATCTAAAAGTTCAATCATCAATGTTAATATGTTGGTATCTAATTACTAGCTAATTGATGTGGGTGGGAAGTGTTTGTTTGTTGAATTCAACACTGATTTACAAACCCTTCTTTACATTTTTCGGGTTTCCAGGAGCGATTATTTCTATTTTTCTACTTTTTCGGGTTTTTTATGGTTATTCGATGGCTCAGGACCACGTGGATTTCTTAATTTTGGAACAGTTGTATTTTTACATTTTTTTTGGGTTAATTTTGCACTACCTGGATTACTTTGGTGGAGAAGGACGTTATTGGATTGACAACATAATTGGTAAGTCATTGCTTTCTATTTTTGTGTGGGTGGGTAATGTCATATTTATTATGGAATTGTTTTTTACTTGTTATTTAGTTTTAATGTGTGCATATATTATAATTATATCTTTATATATTGCATACATTAAATACTTTAGAAGCTCACGTTACATATTTTTGCATACTTAGGTGATACTTTTAGTGTTTTATAACAGTTTGAGAATTAATTACAGTAGTGTTTTGGCTATGATGTTTAGGTATTCTATGCCTTTTGTACTAGGGTAAAGTTTTACTTGTTCTTCCAAGTACTTGTGCATTTGTTTATTTTGCTTGGATGTTTTTGGGACAAGTTCTGTTACAGATTGGTCCATTCTAAATTCTTGATAGCTTTCTTCTTTCTGTAGGCATTTAATGAAATTTTCTAGAGTAGGTTTGGTTCTGCCAGTTGATTGTACAAATGCATTGTGCTAACCTTCCACTGCATTGTTAGTTTTTGATTCTCCGTTAAGGGTACTATTGTACACGTTCCACCAGGGTATGAGGAATTTTGGATTTCGTCTGTGGCCAGATCTGTGGAGTCTGCCTACCCAGGTGTCTTCAAAGTAATCGAGAAAAGGACTTAATCTAGCTTCATTTTGTTTGTAGAATGGACTGTCTATAATAATGTTGTAATGTTCAGCTACATCTGTTTCAGGGACATAGGCAAGTGCAATGAGTTTTTTGATTTGGAAAGCAAATGATGTGTTTGTAGCATATTCGACACTTAGGGTAGTTTTTTGAAGGTGTCTCCATAAACACTGGTTGAAATGATAATAGCAGCCTTGAATGCAGGTATGGGGGTGGATTTTTAGAATAGTTGAGAGCATTGCATGCTCAAAATCAAGAATGATTTTTTCTGGAGAAAAATCATTCGTTTTTTGTTTTATTATATTTAATAATTCCATATATGTTGAATTATTTTTGTTTGGCAATAGTGCATATAGCAAAGGGATGTTGCAGTTGTGGTAGAGGCCATGTATTGTGTATATTTGGAAAAATGGTTTGGGACAGATGTTAAATGTTCCATCCATCATCCAATATTGGCTTTGCTGCAGTTTAACTAAATTCATATTGGTACCAAAAATTATAAGCCTTTTGTCATTGTTTTCGTTGTCATAAACTATAAATGGTTGTTTATTTAAAGTTATTATTTGGTTTGCAGTTAAATTAATATCCTGATATGTTCTGGGAGATGGTGTTGTAGCAGTTGTAGCTTTTTTAGTTTGTGCTATAGTTCTTTTTACGGTCAGGATATTTGGCATTTGGGTTGTGGCTGTTTTGGGGATTTTAGGAATGGCTTCTTTTAAAATGTCATTTGTTTGCTTTTGGGAACCTGTACTAGCTTCTTTTATATTTTCCAAAGCTGTTCTAACTTCTATTTCAGTAACATTAGGTGGATGATTGTGTTCCCTAGTATACAGTACTGTAGCTTCTCTAGTTGTTGCTCTTCCATAGCACTTGTTCGAATAATATTTACAACATTTCCAATTGACTTTCATGCCATATTGCTTTTCTTGTGTATACGTGTAACCCATGTAGCATAGTAATAGTTTTCCTTTTTGGCTGGTCACAAATTCGGCTCCTTCGGTCATTTTGTACTTTGTATATCTATAAAATATATATATAATAGTTAATGTCAAATTAAATGTGATAAATAATCTATGTTAGTGATCAGTAGGAATGTTTATACTTACGTGTTTTAGAATTTACAGCAAAACTTAGGAGTTGCTTGCTTCTTTAGTTGGGGATAAATGGTTGTGATGTTGTTGTAGCTGTTATGAGAAACATGAAAGTAGTATATTATTAATGAATGTTTAGGTACATTTGCAATGTTAGAGCTCATTTCTACTACAAAAGTCTATCTTCATGATTCACATTGTGAAGATACTTACATATTTTTTAAGGTTGGTATTTGGCAGTATAATTGTTTCTTCAGCTTCTGGAGAGTAGTTTGTAGTGTTATCTTACAAAAATAAGGAACATATGTGTTAGAATAATCACCATGTTGGTACGTTTTTTAATACATTATCTGGTAATTATGTTCTTTAATATACTTACTTTGTGATTAGTATCAGTATTATTTAGAATGTGGAGTTCTGTATTATGTCTGTATATCTATTCGCTGTGTTTGCTCTGTAAATAAACAATATATAATAGAAAATAATTAAAACAGTTATAAATGTTTGTATGGTTTTTCCACATTTATTTCAGTTGCATAATACTTACTTATTAAAATGTATTCTAGAAATAGTACTGATGTCCTTAGTTCATTAGTAGTGCAGTTTTCAGTAGTAGAATCTACAGAAAAAAAGAAATATGTGGGGTACAACTGATTATTTCTGTGTGTTTAGATTTATGTGCACATAATGAAACAATGTGAAATTACTTACATAGTTATTTGAATCTGTATTCCTATGCTTTGTTCACAGTTAGTTTGAGTAGAATATTCAGTAGTCGTAGTATCTAAAAAAATAGTTTTATATAATTATTTAGCATGTTAAGTAGTATGAATAGCAAAGGGGCACTGGGTATTTAGCAGGTAAATAAGTAGTAGTAGCAAATAATGCAGTTTCTATTTTATGTACTTACTTAGGAAAAAGTATTGTAGAAATAGTACTGATGTCCTTAGTTCAGTAGTAGTGTAGTTTTCAGTAGTAGAATCTACAGAAAAAAAGAAATATGTGGGGCACAACTGATTATTTCTGTGTGTTTAGATTTATGTGCACATAATGAAACAATGTGAAATTACTTACATAGTTTTGAGAATCTGTATTCCTATGCTTTGTTCACATTTATTTTGAGTAGAATATTCAGTAGTCGTAGTATCTTTAAAAAATAGTTGTATATAATTATTTAGCATGTTAAGTACTATGAATAGCAAAGGGGTACTGGGTATTTAGCAGGTAATTAAGTAGTAGTAGCAAATAATGCAGTTTCTATTTTATTTACTTACTTAGTAAAAAGTATTGTAGAAATAGTACTGATGTCCTTAGTTCAGTAGTAGTGCAGTTTTCAGTAGTAGAATCTACAGAAAAATAGAAATATGGTGTGCAAAAGTCATTATTTCTGTGTGTTTAGATTTATTTGCACATAATGAAACAATGTGAAATTACTTACATAGTTTTTAGAATCTGTATTCCTATGCTTTGTTCACAGTTATTTTGAGTAGAATATTCAGTAGTGGTAGTATCTAAAAAAAATATTTTTATATCATTATTTAGCATGTTAAGTAGTATGAATAGCAAAGGGGCACTGGGTATTTAGCAGGTAAGTAAGTAGTTTTAGCAAATAATGCAGTTTCTATTTTATTTACTTACTTAGAAGATTTAATAGTAGGTTGATAGTCTGGTTCTTCTAGTTGTTGTGCAGCAATTCGGATAGAGATGAATCTCCTTCAGTGACTTTTGGCAAGTAGTTTGTGCTTACATTTTCATTGCTTATATAGGGGAGTGTCAGTAGTAATTAGTTTGCTATTGGTTCATTTAAAAAATTAGGGTTGTGATTGGTTAGTTAGTATATTTGAATTTCAGTTGTGATTACTTTGTATTAGAAGTGAAAAACCAAAAATAATTCTAAAAGTATACAAACTAGCATAGAATATTTTTATATGTGTAGGTGATATAATTATACCAATAGGAAATATTTGATGAATTAATAGTGTGTCTATAGTATTAATGGAAGTATTTTATGTTTATTTTGATGTGAAAACATATAAAACGTTAATTAATTATGTTATCAGATGCTTATAAAAAGTCGATATAGTTTATAATCCGATATTGATGTGCACGATATTTTTGAAGTCGATATTATAGTTAATGTCATTATTTTTTTAAGAAAGCGATATTTTTGTATTCCGATATTAATGTAGTCGATATCACAGTAAACAACGTTTTTGTATATCGATATTAAAAAATCGATATTTGTGTATATATCTAGTTAAGTATAGGAAGCCGATATTTTTGATTTCAATATATTTGTTCCGATATTTTTGTACATCGATATTGTGGATTTCGATATTTTGTCAGACATTCCATTGAAAGATACACCACAACCTCTTCCTTGGACTGATGAATGTCAGAAAAGGTTTTCTGACTACGTACTGCCTTGTATTCTGCCCCTGTGTTAGGTACTCCAGATTACAGTAAGCCTTTCACACTCTATGTTCAGGAAAGAGAAGGTTACGCATTGACAGTATTAACGCAGCAATTTGGAGACAAACAACGGCCATGTGCCTATTTTTCAGCTACGTTGGATCTTGTAGCCAAGGCATTGCCTAGTTGTCTGAGAGCTACAGCAGCGGCAGCGATCTCCATTCGCCAATCTGCTGGATTGGTATTAGATAACACTCTTGTTGTTATGGTACCACATGCAGTAGATACTCTTTTGAATAGGACAAAAACACAACACCTCACGAGTGCTCGCTTGTCTGGATATGAGCTAACGCTTTTGGCTAGCCATATACATATTAAGCGGTGTAATACTTTGAATCCAGCAACATTGTTGCCCATCCCAGACGAGAAAGGCATTCAAGAACAGCATGATTGTTTTCTCCAAACAGAGGAGGAAACGAAAGGCAGAATAGATTTAAAAGACACACCACTTGTGGACCCGGATGGGATCCTATGGGTGGATGTGTCTTGTTTAAAGCTTCCAAATGGCGAGCCAACTGCAGCTTACGCTGTCACCACCTTGTATACGGTAGTGGAGACAGCACGCATTGCACAGAATTCAGCCCAAGCAGCTGAACTAATTACCCTAACAAGAGCGTTTGTGTTGGCTAAGGGAAAGAGAGTGAATGTTTATACTGATAGCCAATACGCCTTTGGTGTGGCTCATAGCTTCAGTCGCTTGTGGAAGGAAAGAGGATTATTTACTTCCCATGGGACTAAGACACAGCATGGTCAGTTGGTGACTGACTTTCTTGAATCACTTGCGTTGCCTACCCAGATAGCAATAATCAAGTGTAGTGCTCATAAGAAGATTACTGATGATGTGGGTCACGGGAATGCTTTTGCAGATGAGGTAGCGAAACAGCGAGAGATGCTACGAGTCGCATGTATGTTGCGGGCCCTGCAAGATTGGTCAGAGAGGGAGGAATGTGGGAGGACACAATAGAAAGTGGGAGAATGATTCAAGAAGAGGCTACTGCGAAGGAATTGAGTAAGTGGAGAGAAAGTACGGGAATGTTGGACATGACTGGGTGTTGGACGGAATTGTCAGAACATCAGCGTTGGCTGTTACCAGACGCCTATGTACTACCTGTAGTTACTATGGCGCATGGTCCAGCCCACAATAGTGCAAAAGGCATATGTAAACTTTTGGCTCCAGTATGGCAGAATGAAGGAATTCCTAAATGTGCGGAAAATTTGGTGAAGCATTGCAATGTTTGTTTAATGCATAATCCAGGAAAGGTAACCCCAACTCCAGCAGGTCATTTTGCTCCTCCTACGTATCCTTTTCAGGCATTGCAAATTGATTACATTCATATGGATCGTTGTAATAACCTCAAGTATGTTCTGGTGGTGGTGTGTGCCTTTTCCAGATGGATAGAGGCCTACCCCCTAAAGGACAGTACTGCTTTGTCTACTGCCAAAGTTCTTTTGAAGGAGTTTTTCCTGAGGTTTGGTTTGCCACGCATTGTCTGGTCTGACAATGGGAGTGAATTCGTAGGCCAAATCGTGTAGAAAGTATGTACAGGTCTTGGTATTAGGCAGAAATTCCATGCGGCAAACCACCCTCAGTCAGCAGGTTTGGTGGAGTGCTATAATGGCACTCTAAAGCTTAAATTGGCAAAGATTCAAGCCAGCACGGGTCTTGCTTGGCCTGATGCCTTGCCTTTGGCACTTCTGTCCACTAGAACTACTGTGCATTCTCGTTTAGGCCTTAGTCCTTATGAGGTCGTCTTTGGGTGCCCAGCCAATGTCTGGGGAGTCCCTCGACATAAAAAGTATTCTGACATCCCATACCCAATGTTGATTGACTACTTTCATGACCTCACCACTAAATTACGTGTTCTTCATGAACAGGTTCAAAACGCTCTGCCGGAGGCCTCTGCAGATCCAGGTCACTCTATCCAACCCGGTGACTGGGTCTGCGTGAAGAATTTTCAGCGGAAAAAGAGTCTGGAACCTCGTTGTGGTCCTCCTAGGCAAGTCTTGTTGGCGACACGTACAGCAGTACAAGTCGTTGGGAAAAAGGACTGGTTCCATGGCGTACACTGCAAGAGGGTACCTTTGCCTTTGCCTTTTGATCAATGGGTTCGTAAGGGCATGAGTGATAGTAAAGGCGAAAGGGTCCCTCGATTAGTGGTGCATGCCTGGATCAAACAAACTCTGAGAAAGAAGATGACGACGTGTTGCAAAAAGCTCTACCATCACATTTGCGTTTGAACACAGCGAATCCAGAAACTTTGTTTAAGGAGCAAACGATCCCTAATAAGACTCGGTATAATTTATGACCAAGAGTAACTAAAGACAATTGAACTTTCCTTTTTCTTTTTTTCTGATTATACT
Source organism: Lissotriton vulgaris (assembly GCF_964263255.1). Taxonomy (NCBI): domain Eukaryota; kingdom Metazoa; phylum Chordata; class Amphibia; order Caudata; family Salamandridae; genus Lissotriton; species Lissotriton vulgaris. The sequence goes on from NW_028253818.1 coordinate 452,301, forward strand.
TTTTGAGAGACATTACTTTTTTTCCACTATCCATCAAGTTGCAGGGTCACGGTAGGAGTCTTAAGCTGTGGCCTGAGTAGTGACATAGGTCTGAAGGACTTGCAGTGTCATAGGACGGCTAATAACCACAGCTAAGTGATCAAGGAAAATTGCAGTGAGCAACGATTTAGAGAATGGATATTAAAGTGGAAAGTAATGTTAATAATGTACAAATGAAAAGGAAATGTAAAGAATTGATGGTTAGTCCATGTGGCATAACCCTATGTATTCTAATATGTTTATGTACTTTATTGGCCTGTGTAAGTTGGGTTGTTTACACTATGCAGCAAGCACCTGTTCCAACCTCTGTCTCTTTCTCTTTGTCTTTTCCTACTACTGCCTCCCCACATCGGTTTCATACACTCCCAGAACATGAACAGATAAGGAGAACAGAATACTTTAATAATTCATTTATTCAGTTATTGCATCAGCATCAACTGATAATGAATACCACTGATTGTTGGGTCTGTGGGCTCATGCCCTATAATACAGAGAGAGGGATGCCATATTTAGTCCTTCCATTTTCCTATGAAGGCTCCGCTTGGGCCTATTTGGCTATGTTTTCTAATGTTTATCAGAACCAACTATGGTATCCTCCTGGTAGTCCGTATGGTGGTGGAGCAGATTTTAGTCACAGTTCTTTGATAAAGGGAATAGTGGCTATGGCTAGAATTGCTGAGATTAGTAAGATTCCCATGGATGAGAAAGAAGCATATGATGGTTGGAATGTTACCCGTTATGTTACTAGCCTTACAGAAAAGGCTAGGCGAAGGAGATCCCCACCAATTTGGACTGTACCTCATCGAGGTAACTTCTGTCTACAAATTAATGGTCAGAATGTTAAGAATCAACAGGAAAAGAGTGTTTGTTCCCATACTTATGTCTATACACCTCAGATTTCCTCACCGTTAGTGCCATCACAAGGCACCTATTTTATCTGCCATGATAGAGCCTGTACATGGCTTCCTACCTACTTTTCAGGAACTTGTTATGTGGCTTTTCTTCTTCCTCCAACATATACTGCTCCTTCAGGTCATCATAGGAAAAGATATGGCAGAGGAGTTATTGATTCGAAAGACACAGCAGGACAAGAAGGAGGTGACTTCATTAAAGGGTTGCTTCCTTTCTGGGGCCCAATGGCCAATAGCAGAGACATCAGACAACTAGTTTGTTTTGTTGAGGCTACCATAAATGTAACTTCTGGAGCCTTGAATAATTTGACAGCCGAACTTCATGCCGATCGCCTTATGACTTTGCAGAACAGGATGGTTTTAGACATTGTCCGTGCAGATCGTGGAGGAGTCTGTAAATTGATCGGGTCTAGTTGCTGTATTTACATTCCTGATAATGCCCCTACGGTATACCAAGCTATCTCCAAGTTGCATATCATCTCCGAGTCTATACATCAGGACATGGGACATGGGACTGTCCACATGGGGATGGAAGATACTAGTGTTCCTTGGAATGGTCTTGGCCATCATTTTCTCTTGTTGTCTCTGTGTACAGTGTGGACCTGCCATCTGTGGTCTTTGTGCCACCATGTGTGTCCCAAAGCCTGTGTCACAGAAAACAGAGAATATTAGAATGATGCTACAGCAACAGCTCGATGACCTCATGGCCATTGACATCGACTCAGACTGACTTGAGTCCCTGGTGTTTTGCCTGAGTAATGGCAAAAGGAGGGTCTGAGGTTCTTCGATTTCTGACTTCGTACCGTATTTAGCCACCATTTTGTGTCTCGCCGCCATTTTGTGTTGCCCTCACTCCGGCAGCACGGCGGACAGTGTGTTTTTGCTTTTCCCAGCTGCTGCATGTCCTTTTAAGTTAAAGACTAGCTCTTTTTGCCCTTGTTTACGAAACCCGATGTCAGGGTCTGGCCAAGTTTGTTAATCCATGTCTGGGTTGATTGATCCCTGTCTCGACTGACTATTTGCTTTCTCCTATTCTTTCCTTATATTATCTTATCCGAATGGCCTTCGCTATTCTCTCCTTGTATTCTCCTATTACACAACTATCCTTTGAGGCACACAAACATGTCCTGCCACCTGCAAATTAGATTGTTGTTACCAGTACTGATTAATTTGTTTGGAGGGGTAGCACACGGGGTCTGAGAGAGGGGCGTATTTGAGACACCTGATAGCTTGTTTTCCACTTTTCTCATTGGTCCATTTTGTATGTGTAAGGAGTAAACTTTGTAAATATGTTTCCTATAAAAGTTTGTGTGCCACGGATTGAAGTGGCCGTCTCCTCAGAACCCACCTTGTGTGTAACTTCTAGGAAAACTGTGCTAAGCTGCAGCTAATAAACCTAGGGGCAAATTTATGAGGCCGTTGCGCCTCTTTGCGCCGCAATTGCGTCACTTTATTTGACGCAACTGCGGCGCAAACAATGCGCCCTATTTACAACGTGACGCATCTAGGAGATGCTTCACGTTGTAAAGCACTGCACCATAAGGAGGCGTTCCTGCGCAGGGGGGGGGCAGTCCTGCGCAGGAACGCCTCCTGAAAGTGGCTGAGTGAAATCTATGAGATTTCATTCAGTCACTTTCAGGGCAATGCTGCGTCAAAACCCTGCGCCTGCTTGAAGCAGGCGTAGGTCTTGACGCAGCATTGTGCAGATGGTGTACTCCTGAGCCTTGCTGGAGCTGCGTCGCGCTTGCGATGCAACTCCAGCAATGCGCCACATTTCCGGCACAGATGCGTCACGCATCTGTGCCGTTTTTGCACCATGGTGCGCCGCATTATAAATGCGGCGCACCATGGGTGGCGGAGCTGTGGTGCACTGTGGCGCACGTTAACTGGCGCATCCCTGCGGATGCGCCAGTTAACATAAATCTGCCCCCTGGTTTCCACGCTCAACGGAGTGTCTTGTGTCTCTGTTCAACAAGGCAGGTGAACTTGGGGATTTAAGGCGTGCCCTGCACCGCCAGGCCCATAAGGCCCGGTTCTCCATGTGTGAAACACTGAGACACTTAGACGGAAGCAGTAACTCACTGGATTAAAAAACTTTTTGTCATACATTTTTAATGCACCAGATTGCACTCATTCCTGTCGTGAGGAGAGGGACCTTGTATGCCATTCCAATGCACGCACACACATTGTAGGGTCCCACACAGAGGAACAGGAAATACTCATGTTCCGTGCTGAACCCTTCTTCACATCAATCACCATCCCTCGAGGGCACAGGAAAACAGCACCGATCAGGTAAAAGAGGCAGCCGGATCCGTTATTTGCATTAGAAGCGGTTTTATTCTTCTTTTTTCAGTTTTTAAATGACAGCAAAGTGGAAGTGCAAGTAGGGAGAGAAGACCAACGGGCTTCGGCCTGGGGCCTTGACCCGGGTCATAGAGTGTCCTGTACAGAGTGTAAATAAGTAGGGACTAATTGGTCCTGCCCATAACCATTAAAAAACAAAACTTAAAGAACATGAGCAATTTTTTCTAACATGTTGAGAATGCTGGTATGGAAATGTTGAGGAAAACATTATCGCTGTGTTGTTTAACCAGAAATTAATGGAATTGATGTTTTTATTTTTGACTATAAGACTCACAAATGATGCCAGAGAAACTTAAAACTTTAAATAAGATGTTGCTAAAGTGCACAGTGCTAGAGTACAAAGGGGGGTCCAGAGGGTGTTAAAAATTAGTCATAATTTCATTGGACATCGCTTATTAAAGTGCATAAATTGGAAGTTGAAACATTCATCATAGAAATCTGTTTGACGCCTATAACTCGATCTTCTAAAATGCAAGATGCTAAATTGACAAGAATATTAAGGTGCAAAATGCTTAATAATTATCAACGTGCAAGGACAACAAAAGTGTCCATCTGTTATATATGCAATTCGAATATTTTTATGTGTAAGAAGAAGTAATTTAAGTGCAATATGCTTAACAGTGTAGAGGCATTGTAGACAACTCTGAAAGACATATCTACTCCTCTATGCTTATGCCAAATGTATCACAAAGGCCTACGATAATCAAAATAAAATATTCGGTGTTATACTTATGCCCAGAGTATTTAAAGTGCACTACGCTTAGCTAGTTAGGTGTTTCGAAAGAAACTCTGGTCATTCTTATATTTCGTACCAGCTCAATAATTTCCACACATATATCTGCCCTCCTGGGACAAGTGCAAAGCATTGGGATAACTCACAAATAATTCCGATACACAGTGTTTGTTATAAAAGACTATAAATGTGACTTTTTGGTACTCAACTGTTATGGGACGCTGTAGCCATGGTCTGTGAACTCAGAGAAAGTTGTGTAATTCTGTGTCCACAGTGAGTCCCTGGGTATTTCTGTTCCTCTCGTTATGAGCCATTTCGATTCCGCTTTTCTTAGTTGGAGTTCACGATCACCTCCTCTCATCTTCCAAGGTACATGTTCAATCCCATGGAATGATAACTTGTTCAGGTCCCCTTCGTCATCCTTCCAGATGTGTTTCGCCATGGCATATGTGAAATCTTTATTGTTCATCACTCCTATGTGTTATAGGATTCATAGTTTTAGTTTGTTTATGGTGATATATATATAAATTACCTACTGGAGAGATATAGTTAGGACCTATTTTCCATAGGAATTCCACAACATTTTATTTGGAATAACTTTGGCGCTGGTTGATGAATGTTTGCAAAATTTTCAAAACTGGTGGGGCGCTCCAGTCCGCTCCTATCCTGAAAGTCTCGGGGTGTCCCAAAACATGTTTTCCCCATGCAATTTTCCATAGGGACCTTTAGCCGCTGCTACAGCCCGAACTGCTGAACGGAATTACACCAAATTTGGCAAAGAGGTAGTCCTCAGGTCAGAGTCTTTTGCTTAAATGGTGTCAATCTGTTCAGTAGTTTTTTAGATATTAAAGGAAAATTTACATATATATCTGGGCGGAGCCTAATGACACATCTCATTGTGAGATCTGATTGGCTGTCAGCACTTCATCTAAGAAGTATTGGCAGCCATCTTGGGACCAATATACATGATAGCACCACATTAAAAAGCATTGCAGTTAATAGAAGGTTTTAAGACTTTAGTTACATTAAAAATCATTTGTTGATGGTACCATACTTATTTTAGGAATTGTGATGTGTCCTAAGGTGATTTTACCATGTGAAGAAGCCTTCTGCTGGGATATCATGAATCTTGTTTGAGAGAAAACTATTTTCTCACGCTTGTCCCATAGAGGTTTGGAAGGTGCCCCAGAAGCTAAAATGAGAGCATATTTTCTGTATATTCACATTATCTTTCTCAGTCATGTGATAATCAAGTCTGTCATTCTGAGTAAAACATGTACATCCAAAAAGGGCAGAGACTGTCAGTTGATTCCTTTGTGTTCTACTGCAGCTTCCCAGAGTGTTCTAAAGAACATTTACAGCTTTACTATTGACAAAATTATGGCACACCTGAAGCCATCTTGATTGGAATAAACAGGTAACACTTAAAATTTTAATTTAAAAAGGAACAAAATAAGGGGGTTTATTTTGTCATAGAAATTATGGTTAGTGCTGTAGAAAGAAACATTAGGAAATGTTTTAAGTGAGATCTCAAATATCTTCATGTTATATTTCAACAGGAGGAGCCTGTCAGTTGATTGCTTTGTGTTCTACTGCAGCTTCACATAGAGTTCTAAAGAACAACTAGACCACTAATAGCCTTACCAATGGCAAAGGTATGGCACACCTGAAGCCATCTTGATTGGTATAAACTGGTAACACTTAAAAATGTAATTTAAAAAGGAACAAAGTGAGGGGGTTTATTTTGTAATAGGAATTATGGTTAGTGCTGTAGAAAGAACAATTAGGAAATGTTTTAAGTGAGATCTCAAATATCTTCCTGTTATATTTCAACAGGAGCAGCCTGGCAGTTGATTTCTTTGTGATCTACTGCTGCTTCACAGAGTGTTCTAAAGAACAACTAGAGCGCTAACAGCCTTACTAATGACACACGTATGGCACACATGAAGCCATCTTGATTGGAATAAACTGGTAACACTTAAAACATTAAATTTAAAAAGGAATTAAATGAGGGGGTTCATTTTGTCCTAGAAATTATGGTTAGTGTTGTAGGAAGAAAAATTCGGACATGTTTTAAGTGAGATCTCAAATATCTTCCCTGTTATATTTCAACAGGAGCAGCCTGGCAGTTGATTCCTTTATGTACTACTGCAGGTACCCAGGGTGTTCTAAAGAACAACTAGAGCGCTAACAGTCTTACTTATGACAAAATTATGGCACACCTGAAGCCATCTTGATTGCAATAAACTGGTAACACTTAAAACATTTAATTTAAAAAGAAACAACATGAGGAGCTTCATTTTGTCATAGAAATTATGGTTAGTGTTGTAGAAAGAAAAATGAGGGCTTGTTTTAAGGGAGATCTCATATCCTCTTCTATTTAATTTGAAAATTCTGACGTGCAGACTGAACAGTCACTTTCAATACCAGCAGTAGACTTCAAGTTAACTCCCTGGTGAGCACTATCCCCTACACTACTCAAACACCACTGCACCACCCTAAAACACTAACCCCAGCACAAGCCCCTACACTACACAAATACCACTGCACTACCCTCAACCCTAAAATACTACCCCTACAGTAGACACACACCACTGTGCTTACCTGAACCCTAAAACACTACCACCAGCATGACCCCCTATACTAGCCAAACACCACTGCACTACCCTAAACCCTAAATCTACCCCCAGTATGACCCACTTCACTACCCAAACACCACTCTGCACTACCCTTAACCCTTAAACACTACCCCCAGCACGACCCCTACACTACACAAACACCACTGCACTACCCTAAACCCCAAAACGCTACCCCCTACACTACACAATTACCACTGCTCTACCCTAAACCCTAAAACACTACCCCCAGCATGACCCCCTACACTACACAACCACCACTGTACTACCCTAAACCCTAAAACACTACCCCTAGCACAAACCCACAAACACTACACAAATACCACTGCATGACCCTAAAACACTACCCCCAGCACGACCCCCCTACATTCCCCAAACACCACTGCGCTACCCTAAACGCTAAATCTACCCCCAGCACGAACCCCTACACTATCCAAACACCACTGCACTACCATAAACCCTACAGCACTACCCCATACACTACACAACTACCACTGCACTACCCTAAACCATACAACACTACCCCCACTACAACCCCATACACTGCACAAACACTACTGCACTACCCTAAACCCTTAGTCTACCCCCAGCACGACCCCCTGCACTACCCATTCACCACTGCACTACCCTAAACCCTAAAACACTACCCCAGCACGACCCCCTACACTACCCACACACCATTGCACTACCCTAAACCTTAAATCTACCCAAGCACGACCCTTTACACTACCCAAACACTACTGTACTACCCTAAAAGACTACCTCAGCACGACCCCCTACACTACACAAACACCACTGCACTACTCTAAACTCTAAATCTAACCCAGCACGACCCACTACGCTACATAAAAACCACTGCACTACCCTTAACACTGATTCTACCCCAGCACAACCCCCTACACTCCATAAACACCACTGCACTTCCCCAAACCCTAAAACTCTACCTCCAGCACATCCCCTACACTACACAAACACCACTGCAGCACCCTAAACCCTAAATCTACTACCAGCACGACCACCTACACTACCCAAACACCACTGCGCTACCCTAAACCCTAAAACACTGCCCCTACAGTAGACAAACACCACTGCGCTTCCCTGAACCCTAAAAACACTACCCCCAGCATAACCCCCTATACTACCCAAACACCACTGCACTACCCTAAACCCTGAATCTACCCCCAGTACGACCCCCTACACTACCCAAACACCACTGCACTACCCTAAACCCAAAAACAATACCCCCTACACTACACAATTATCACTGCACTACCCTAAACTCTAAAACACTACCCCCAGCATGAACCCCTACACTACCCAAACACCACTGTACTACCCTAAAACACTATCCCAGCACAAACCCACAAAGACTACACAAACACCACTGCATGACCCTAAAACACTACCCCCAGCACGAACCCCTACACTACCGAAACACCACTGCCCTACCATAAACCCTAAAACACTATGCCATACACTACACAAATACCACTGCACTACCCTAAACCCTAAACCACTGCCCCAGCACAACCCCCTACACTACTCAAACAACACTGAACTACCCTAAACCCAATTCTACCCCCAGCACGAACCCCTACACTACCCATTCACAACTGCACTAAACTAAACCCTAGAACACTCCCCCATCACGACCCCCTCACTTCCCAAACACCATTGCACTAACCTAAACCTTAAATCTACCCCAGCATGATCCCCTACACTACACAAACACCACTGCACTATCTTAAACCCTAAATCTACCCCCAGCATGACCCCTACACTACACAAACACCACTGCAGCACCCTAAACCCTAAATCTACTACCAGCATGACCCCCTACACTACCCAAACACCACTGCGCTACCCTAAACCCTAAAACACTGCCCCTACAGTAGACAAACACCACTGCGCTTCCCTGAACCCTAAAAACACTACCCCCAGCATAACCCCCTATACTACCCAAACACCACTGCACTACCCTAAACCCTGAATCTACCCCCAGTATGACCCCCTACACTACCCAAACACCACTGCACTACCCTAAACCCAAAAACAATACCCCCTACACTACACAATTATCACTGCACTACCCTAAACCCTAAAACACTACCCCCAGCATGAACCCCTACACTACCCAAACACCACTGTACTACCCTAAAACATTATCCCAGCACAAACCCACAAAGACTACACAAACACCACTGCATGACCCTAAAACACTACCCCCAGCACGAACCCCTACACTACCCAAACACCACTGCCCTACCATAAACCCTAAAACACTATGCCATACACTACACAAATACCACTGCACTACCCTAAACCCTAAACCACTGCCCCAGCACAACCCCCTACACTACTCAAACAACACTGAACTACCCTAAACCCAATTCTACCCCCAGCACAAACCCCTACACTACCCATTCACAACTGCACTAAACTAAACCCTAGAACACTCCCCCATCACCACCCCCTCACTTCCCAAACACCATTGCACTAACCTAAACCTTAAATCTACCCCAGCACGATCCCCTACACTACACAAACACCACTGCACTATCTTAAACCCTAAATCTACCCCCAGCATGACCCCTACACTACACAAACACCATTGCACTACCATAAACCCTAAAACACAACCCCCAGCACGACCCCTACATTACACAAACACCACTGCACTTCCCAAAACCCTAAAACACTACCCCCAGCATGACCCCTACACTACCCAAACAAAACTGCACTTCCCTAAACTCTAAAACACCACCCCAGCACAACCCCATACACTACACAAACACCACTGCACTACCCTAAACCCTAAATCTACCCCCAACACGACCACCTACATTACCCATTCACCACTGCACTACCCTAAGCCCTAAAACACAACCCCCGGCACGACCCCCTACACTACCCAAACACAACTGTGCTACCCTAAACCCTAAAACACTATCCCAGGCATGACCCCCTACACTACCCAAACACCACTGCACAACCCTGAACCCTAAAACACTACCCCCGGCACGACCCCCTACACTACCAAAATACTACTGCAATACCCTAAACCTTAAAACACTACCCCCGGCACGACCCCCTACACTACCCAAACACCACTGTGCTAACCTAAACCCTAAAACCCTACCCCCAGCACGACCCCCTACACTACCCAAACACCACTACCCTACCAGAGATGTTCCATGGCCATGCCCCTTTTTACAACTCTCTCCAACGCAGCTCTCTGGCGCTTACTGGAGGTAGCTCGTGGGCTAGTTGCACCACAGGGACCCTCAGTATTCAAGGGGAGTAAATCCCCCAACTTAAAACGTGCCACAGGGTGCATTTGAACAGTGGTGAAGGGAGGGGGCAGGGCCTAAGTTCACATGTGTGCAAACACACCCTGTGGCTCGGTTTAAGTTAGGGAATTAATTCCCTGTCTATCCTGAGGGTCCCAGGGGGCCAACTAGCCCACCAGGTACCTCCGGTAAGCGCCACAGAGCTGCGTTGCAGAGTGTTGTAAAAAAGGGGCATGGCCGCTAAACACCTCTCTGGAGGTACCTGGTGGTAATTAATTCTCTAACTAAAAACATGCCACAGGGCATGTTTGCAGACATATCACCTCAGGCCACCCCCCTTTCCTTCACCACTGTGCAACCGCACCCTGAGGCGTGTTTTAAGTTGGGGAATTAATTCTCTTTCAATACTGAGGGTCCCTGAGTGCCAAATAGCCCAACAGGTATCTCCAATATGCGCCAGGGAGCTGTGTTGCAGACAGGTGTTCAGAAGCCACGCCCCTTTTTACACCTCTCTGCAACGCAGCTCTGTGGCGCTTACTGGAGGTACCTAGTGGGGTGGTTTGACCCTAGGGACCTTTAGGAATGAAGAGGACTTAAACTCTCAACTTAGAACGGTGACAGGGTGTGTTTACACAATGGTGAAGGAAGGGGACGGGCCTGAGGTGATGTGTGCAAACACGCCCTGTGGCGCATTTTTAAGTTGGTGAAAAAATTCCCCTTCAAACCTGAGGGACCGTGGGGGCCAAGTAGCCCACCAGGTGCTTCCAGGAAGCGCCACTGCTCTGCGTTGCAGAGAGGTGGTGCAGGCCGTGCCCCTTTTTACATCTCTCTGCTACGCAGCTCTGTGGGTTACTGGATGTACTACGAATTCCGATTTACTTACCTATTATCAGGAGAGACCTCAGTGTTGCATTTTTGAGCCCAGTACTGATCCGTAAATTCTTCTAAGTGAGGAGTTGTCGAACATTAAAATATTCACCTAAAATCATCCGAACAATGTATTCCGATTTACTTACCTGTTATCAGGAGAGAATCCAGTGCTGCCTCTTTTAGCCCATCACTGAACCTGAAAAGTAATTCTAACCGTACTTACCAGTAACTTGTATTTCCTTCCATAGAAATCCATTGTCTGGTTTTCACCAGAAAAGTTTCTAAGTATTGATTTTCATAAAATACAAATATTCCTTAAAAATCGCCTGTATGACATTCTTTTAACTGTTTACATGAGATGCATCAGTGCTGGATCTAGGATCCACTTCTGAGTAAGAAAAAGTAACAATAACACTACTTACCTGCTAAGTGAATTTCCTCCCATGTGATAACATTGGTAATTCTAAGTGAAAAAGTTTCTAAGTGTCAACTTTTAAAATACAATAATGTTCCTTAAAAATCACTACTGTAACCTAAATGCTTTTACTCAACTGTTTACATGAGATGTCCAAGGACTAAACCTAGGATCCAGTCTTGTGGTTAGAAAAGTAATCCATAAAGTAACTAATTGCATTTAACTAAAAATTCTAATTCAGCTCAATGTTGCGTTGTATTTGAAATTGTGTTGCCCATTGCAACAAATGTAAGTAATGTACTTAAAAGTATATTGCCTATTTCTAAAGTATTTAAACTAAAGTAATTCATTCTGAGAAGGGTTATTTTGTAATGTAATGTATAATGTAATTTAAAAAATAAAATATCTAAAAATAAACAGTGTAAAAAATGTAGTAAATCGGTATCAAAAAAATAAATATAACAAGTAATACATTTAAAATTAGTCATTTACAAAAACTTTAAAATTCACTGAAAAAACCTTAGGTTTCAGAGATGTTATAGTTAGGAATTAGCATTTAAAAAACCTTCGAAATTCACTGAATAAACCATAGGTTTGAGGCCTGATACAGTTAGGAATTAGCACTTTAAAAAGCTTTGAAATTCACTGAAAAAAACATAGGTTTCAGGGATGTTATAGTTAGAAATTATAATTTAAAAAACCTTTAAAATTCACTGAAAAAGCCATAGGTTTTAGGGGTGTTATAGTTAGCTGGACATTTCACTTGTACAAAACCATTGAAATTCCTGCAATATAGTTAGTTGAACTAACTACAACTCACGCGCCCGCAATCCACTGCTTATGATGTCACATACTACATAATTCATGACAGTGTAGTTTAGATAAGGATACTTTATTTTTCTAAACTGGTGTGGAGTCCATTTGTGGTGTTTTCACTGTGTTACTGTGAGTGTTGGTACAAATACTTTACACATTGCCTTTGATAAGCCTGTCTGCTCGTGCCAAGCTACCAAGGGGGTGAGCAGGGTAAAGAGTGTATCCCCCTTGCCCTGACTAAAAGCAAGGACATTGGTACCTACCTCTGCAAACTAGAGACCCCCAGATCTAACAGAACATCAAACCACTGATCCAGCGCCCCTACAGAAAATCGGTCTCAACAACACTACTCAGCACCATGATACTCACCATTAATCATAAACTTTCGCAAGGCCCATAAGTAACTGAGACAAATATTGGGCAACTGAATCATGTGACCTAATTAACCGGAACTATTCACAATCTATTTACACATTATATACAACTGCAGTTTGTCATCATCATAATCATGAAAATCATGAAAATATAACGGAAACATCTAATTAAGTCACTTGGTAAATGGATCAACTGAGGGTAACTAGACTAAAAATAAACAAGACCAACCTGTCATTTCAAATCTAATTTATTAATTTTATTATCAAACAAAGAGCATTTTTAGAATTTAGAAATCTTTTTATTTGCAAATGAAAATATCATTTATTCAATGTAAAGGCATATTAGACTGACATTTCAAACGGATCAGCTTTGCAAAGAATTAAAGCAATAAAGGTCTCATCCCCTAATTTCTATTTCCCTGAATAAATTAATTAGAACCTAAAGAAAAAGTCATTAAATCAGCTATCCTTACGTGTGTGTCAAACGTCCGACAGCACTTCACGCCCTTCAGGAATCAGGAACGAGCCAGCCGACCTCCTCTCATGAGGTCAGGTTTTATACCTTTTCTCTATCTAAAACTTACTAATTCTACATTCCTTCAACAAAATCCATGCTTCTAATTGGCTGTTTCACGTCAGTCCACTGTTAGGTCATTCATTTCCGACCAAGTCCGGGGCACATCATAAGCCCTTATTGTTCTTAGATTTACCATCCTTCTAGCTTCCTCAAAAGAGCAACATTCGTCCGAATGCAAAGTTCACTTCCTACTCTTGGCAGGCTTTCCAGGCATTTTGTCCTTGGTCCTTTCAAGTTCAAGTTCATGAATTTGTATAGCGCACTACTCACCCAGAGGGTCTCAAGGCGTTTGAGGGGGGTAGGTGCATTATTTATCGAATAGCCATGTTTTTTGTTGCTTTCTGAAGGATAGGTGGTTCTGTGTGAGGCGGAGGTGAGTGGGGAGAGAATTCCAGGTCTTGGCCGCTAGGTAGGAAAAGGATCTTCCTCCCATGGTGGACCTAGGGATGCGCGGGATTGCGGCGAGGGCTTGATTGGAAGATCGTAGTTAACGGTTGGGTGTGTAGAAGGACAGTCGCGTGTTGAGGCATTCAGGTCCTAGGTCATAGAGGGCTTTGTGTGCGTGGGTAAGGAAGTGGAAAGTTATTCTTTTGTTGACGGGGAGCCAGTGAAGGTCTTTTAGGTGGCAGGAGATGTGAGCTTGGCAGGGATGTCCAGTATGAGTCTGGCGGAGGCGCTTTGGATGCGTTGGAGTTTTTTCTGAAGTTTGGCTGTGGTTCCGGCGTAGAGGGTATTTCCATAATCCAGTCTTCTGGTGACCAGTGCGTGGGTGACTGTCTTTCTTGATTCGGTGGGAATCCAACAGAAGATTTTTTTGAGCATCCGTAGTAGGTTGAAGCATGACAATGAGACTGCGTTGACTTGTTTGGTCATCGAGAGGGAGGAGTCTAGGATGAAGCCCAGGTTACATGCGTGATCTGTGGGAATGGGTGCTGTACCCAGGGCCGGAGGCACCATGAGTCGTCCCAGGCAGAGGGGGATGATCCTAGGATGAGGACTTCCGTTTTGTCCGAGTTTAGTTTTAGACGGCTGTTTTTCATCCACTCGGCTACTTCTTTCATTCCTTCGTGGAAATTGGTTTTGGCGATACTTGGGTAGTTGGTGAGGGAGAGGGTCAGTTGGGTGTCGTCTGCGTAGGAGATGATGTTGAGGTTGTGTTGTTGTGCGATGGATGCGAGGAGACTCATGTAAACGTTGAAAAGGGTGGGACTGAGAGATGATCCTTGTGGTACGCCGCAGATGACTTCGGTGGCCTCTGAATTGAATGGGGGAAGGCGGACTCTCTGGGTTCTTCCGGTGAGGAATGAGGTGATCCAGTCCAGAGCTTTCCCTTGAATTTTGACGTTGCTGAGGCGTTGAATGAGGGTGCTATGACAGACTGTGTCGAAGGCGGCAGAGAGGTCGAGTAGGATTAGGGCTGCTGTTTCTCCGTTATCTAGTAGCGTTCGGATGTCGTCCGTGGCAGCGATGAGGGCGGTTTCGGTGCTGTGTTTTGCTCGGAATCCAGACTGTAAGGGGTCGAGGGAATTGTTGGATTCAAGGAAGGCGGCGAGCTGATTATTGACGGCTTTCTCAATGACTTTGGCAGGGAATGGGAGGAGTGAGATGGGGCGGTAATTTTTAAGTTCAGAGGGGTCTGCTGTGGGTTTCTTCAGAAGGGCGTTGAGTACGGCGTGTTTCCAGCTTTCCGGGAATGTGGCGGAGTTGAAGGAACAGTTGATGACATCGCGGAGATGGGGTGCGATGATGGAGTCTGCTTTGTTGAAAATGTGGTGGGGACTTTGGTCGGATGGCGATCCTGAGTGGATAGAGTTCATCAGGCGGATGGTGTCTTCAGTGGTGATTGGGTTCCAGGCGCAGAGGTTGTGAGAGTGCTGTTTTGGTTCGGGGGAAGGGTAGAGTTGACTTGTCTTCGGCCTGGTTTTCAAAGCTGTTATGTATATCGGCAATTTTGTTGTGGAAGAAAGAGGATAAAGAGTCGCAGAGGTCTTGGGAAGGAGTGATGTTGTTGTTGCCGGGAATGGGGTTGGTAAATTCTTTGACGATGTTCAATAGTTCCTTGCTGTTGTGGACGTTGTTGTCGAGTCGCTCCTTGAATGCTGATTTCTTGGTTGATCGGATCAGTTGGTGGTGTTTGCGGATGACGTTTTTGAAGGTGGTCAGGTTGTCAGTGGTTTGATTTTTTCTCCAGACTTTCTCGAGGGAACGGCATTCCTTCTTGGGTATCTTAAGGTCATCGTTGAACTAGGGAGCTTTCTTGCTACTTATTTTTGTCTGGTGGTTTTTCAGGGGTGCTAATTCGTCAGCGCTTTGGGAGATCCAATGTGTGAGTTTGGTGGCAGCTTGGTTTGGGTCCTAAGATATGGCAGGAGCATTTTTGTTAAGCGATGTGAAGAGTTGGTCGGTGGTGATTTTGTTCCAGTTTCTTCGAGGAATAGGATGTGGGGGGATGTGGATCGTGGTTTTTTGGTAGCTGAAGTGAACGCAGCTGTGGTCCGTCCAGTGGAGAGTTGTGGTGTGATCGAAGGAGATGTATTTGCTGGAGGTAAAGATAGGGTGGAGTGTGTGTCCGGCTAGGTGGGTGGGGGTGTTAACAAGTTGTTTGAGTCCGAGATTGGCCAGGTTGTCCAGAAGAGTGGAGGTGTTGCTGTCATTTTTATTTTCCAGGTGAAAGGTGAGGTCTCCCAGTAGAATGTAGTTCTCGGAGGTGAGGGCATGTTGGCTGATGAAGTCAGTGATGTCTTCATTGAATTGTGTGCGGGTTCCTGGTGGTCTGTAGCTGAGGGTGCCTCTGAGTGTGGTCCTGGGGTCGGTGTGGATTTGGAAGTGCAGGTGTTCGGCGGTCGTGAGGTTATCGTCGGAACTGGTCGTGATTCGGATGGTGTTCTTATGGACGATGGCGATGCCTCCTCCTGTTTGGTTGGTGCGGTCCTTTCGGATGATCTTGTAGGTGTCCGGGATGGTTATGGCGATGTCGGGCGCTGAGGAGGCTTTCATCCAGGTTTCTGTGAGGAAGGCGATGTCCGGTGATGTAGTGTCGAGTAGGTCCCAGAGTTCTGTGGCTTGTCTGTGGAACGAACGGGTGTTCAGTAGGAGGCACTTCAGGTGGTTAGATTCAGAGCTGTGTTTGGGGGATTTGGTGTAGGTCCTGATGCAGGCGAACTTGCAGAAGTGGCAGGCGAATGGTCCATGTGTGAGTCCTGGGGCAGCTTCGCAACAAAGTAGTGTGCGGCCGGGGTTAAGGGCAGAGAGGGTCACGGCATCATACGTAATGCGTGTAGAGCGGGTATTGCGAGGACCGGGGGGTCTGGTGCTTGGCGCGGTCCTGGCGCGGACGGGCGTAGACGGGCTTACCTTTGGCGCACCTTCGGCGCGCATGGGGCGCGACTGCTGCGCTTGAACGCTGTGCGAAAATGCATCTGTCATAAATGGATAGTGGGAGGGGAGGGGCGAGGGAGGGTCAGCTGGGAGGCGGGAGCGGGGTGGAGCTACGGCTAACAAGCACGACAACAACAAAATGGCTGCACCAGATGGAAAGCGAAACTGGGCGAGACTGGGGCACAATCAGGGCACACTCAGGCAAAAAAGTATATTTAAATTGGCAATGCGCTCAGAACAATGCGCTAATTAAATATATTGCACTGAAGGTGGCGATCACACAATGCAGCAATGGGGGGGTATAATATCTCTAAGGGATGGCAGCAGAGCGAGCGGAGCGCAGCCGCGGTGCTTGAGGTCAGCTGGGAGGCGCTACGATTTAATTTATTCTTTGTTTAATCAGCAAAAGAGAACTCAAATTCCTCTTCCTGCACGTGAGTGAAGGCTTCACTCCGGTCAAGTTTCATATTTTCTTTCAGCACTGCCAGCCATTTTCTTTTGGGCCCGTTCGAGAACTAATATTCAAACAAACACAACATTTTAATTAATTTGAGTAATGAAAATTATTGTGTTACCCACCCCCTTTGCTAAAGTTAATCCATTAGTTTATGTTATCTAGCTTTAGGCACATATAAGCAGCATTTTTATTTACCATCTTCTTTTTAGGCCAACAGGTTTCTCCACGAGCCTTTGCCACATATAAGACACAACATAGACAAAAGCACATTTAAAATAACCAGATGCCATTAATTAAACAGCAGCAATTAATGTTGACAAAATCAATAGACAAGGTTAGTTCATTATTTTTCAACGCACTTTCAAATGCAACATAGAGCATATAAATTAGTCCCGTGTGTCATGAATGTATTTTAATCTAGATTGATTAGTACATTTTCGTGCATAAACTCATTAATACGATTATTCATTATGGAAGTTTAACTTCACGAGTCAAAATATAATTCATTTCTGAACCTCGCTTCATCACCACCAAAGTTGTCAAACCATGATTTTGAAAAGTATACATATCGCATCAAAAGAGAGCACTCCATGTCCAAATCAATGTCATATGGCCACCATAAAAGAATCCTACCCAGGCCCAGAGTCAAAACAAATGTAAATTCAGTAAGACCCGTTTGTAACCGAATCCTGTTAAATTAATACCATGCAACGGGAGTGAGGCACGCAGCCGGCATGCTTAGTACTACATGACAATCCATACCAACTAAATCATCATTAGGAAGAGTGGGAAGTGAGTGTTTTCACCACATTTCACGAGCATTGAAACCACATTTCAAGTGGCTAGCCTCATGTCCATTCATGCTAAGTACTGTGATTGTAACAAATTGGGGATACTAAACTATCGCAATGTGTGCACAAACCTTCATCTAAGCATAAACATCAAACAAGCCTTTACGACAGGACTGCCGGCTAGTCATAATGTGGTAACTGTATAATAAAGGAACATAATCAGCAATACCAACCATGTAACTGCGGACGTGAGATTTTGATCGATTATCTGATCACCCTAATGCTTATCTCACTTAAGTCCCTTTGGATCGATTATTGACTGTCATTGAGTAAAAGGCAACCCTTACATAGATCAAATCAACCCCAAAGAATGACACAACTCTAAAGAACCACTTACCACGGAAAAGTTTTAAAGATTTATCATTAAACCATAACCAGTTGTAAGTACAAACACCTCAGTATAAGGTTCAAAAGATATACAGGTAATAGGATGAACATAAACTCTCTGAGAGATCTCAATCGACAGAAGAAAACTACCAAAACTAGTTCAAAAATCAGTAGGTTAAATATCATTGACACAAGATGAATCTTAAGCGTCATTTACAGAAGAGAAAACAAATCAGGTTAAACTGACCCTACACTAGGCTAGATGACATCCCTACTTAGCAAGTTCTTTACCTAAAAAGGTGTCAGCCGTTGGACTTCCAAAGAAGTTCAACCTCTCTCTTAGTCTCAGATGGAAAACCTATGTCGTGTAGCAGTATCCTTTCTGCCTACCCATCCGCTCTCTAAGGGTCCTCAGGCCATCTGCTCTACCTCCTCCCCAGGGTGCTGTCCCTAATACAAAATCACAATACGGGTGGAACGCCCCTTTGAGACGCCCACCACGTACACAATTCACGTGGTCTCGCTTCTGTTTTTTTTCCATAGTTTCGTTTCTTTGGATCGTCTGTTAAGTTGACCTTGCTTCCCAGGCGCCGTCTCCAGCATGCCGGTACCCCCATGACATTCCGGGTGACTCCTCCGGACCCGAGCCTATCTCCTCAAACAGAGCTCTATTCATCAAGCTTTTGATTGGTACCCCCCTCGCACCTGCAAACAGACACTTCGAAACAGGGCCCCAAATTCCAGGCTCCTCTTATCGGACTAGGCCGTAAAACTTCGACCAGCATTGGCAATTTATTTTAACGAGGCTTTGACTTTTAGCTCACATGTGCAGATCAAAGACTATCCTCTATCTCTCCTGGCTCACTAAATTATGTGCAGTAGTCTGCACTCTGCGAACCCTTATTTCTTTAGCTTAAAATAATATGCTAACATACCACACCAAAGTTATACAAAACACTTCTATAAAATATTGCCTTTAACATACATGTAAGCAAAATCATTGAATAATATCGAATCCATGCTAGTTGAAAGATGTGATGGTATATTTCGTTCTTACACAGTGCCATGCGTTCTGCACGTTTCTTCATTTTACATTTTACATCCTTCTTCATTTAGCAGCTACATAACATGGGACCTGATTAACACATCTAATATTTCTAAACATTTCCACACATTTCTATTATAGCCCATACTCTATAGGGGCTTTCTATTTCTAATAAAACACTCATGAGTACATACGGATACATTTCTTCATTTCTCTAGTTACTTTAGCTAACTTTACGCCACAGGCTTGTGCATATGACGTATACATATGTTTCATTCAAGGGGTCATCACTAGTACACCAATTTGAATGTGTAACACAGAACTTGTTGCAAGGCTCCCTCTTTTGATCGTTTCTAAAGCTCTCAGACTCCTATACTGATGATCTTGCATAGCAGCTAATCTCCGCTCCTGTTCTCTCATAGACCTTTGCAACCTGTTTGATCTATACCATTTGTACAGTCTCACTAAACCCCACAATATGATTATGCATATTACAATCATGAAGATAGGCTTCAGGATATACCAGACAAAACTCTTCCCGAGATTGGCAAACCAACCTCCAACTTTACCCATTCCATGACCTACTTTTTCCCAGACATTTACTCTCGTTAGGTCTTCAATCTCTTGGTGTATCTTAGTAATATTCTGTATAGCCTTCTCAAGAGGTTTTGAATTGTCTGGAATGTAAGTGCAACATTCCTGGACCTTCAAAGCCTTACAGACTCCGCCCTCTTTCGCTAACAGAATGTCTAAAGCAAGACAGTTCTGAAGGACCATTGCCCTTATCGATTGCATCTCCCCTTCTATCAGTATTAGTGATCTTGCAGTACTGGCAGACAATCTATCTACAACTGTGGCCAGTCTCCTAATCTTGACATCATTAAGTATCAATCCTAAAAGAGGAAACATGGCGCCAAATACGTCTCCAACCACTTCAGCATCACCTACATCTCTTTTCCCCCTTGCTGAAGCTTTTCCCTCTATGAATGCTATATCCTTTGCATGATATATTTTGGGGGAAGACAATTGCCAAGTAGCATGAACCGTACCAATTGTCAGGCAGCTTTACGTAGGCATTTCTTCCACATACAAAATATACATTAGGAATCGCTTGCATCCCTTTCAGGAAATCTTTTGTATAATACTCTAATCGAAAAGCATGCTCACAACTAACTTCACCTACAAACACGCTTTCATAATAAATTTTGCTTCTAGTTAGACATAATTTTCCCTTCTGTGTTCGATCTAAAGCTATTGGACCATTACTACCCTTCTTTTTGTGTGCCTTTTCCTCCTCGGTTCAATCTGTTTTCCATTGTCCTGACATTTTAAAGATCTTTTGCCTTCTGTAACGGTCATCAACTTGTCCAATAAACTTTTTCTCAATCTCTGACACTTTGCAAGTCAGATTGTTTCGGCGTGCATATGAAGTATCTAAAGGGTCCCAAGGAAGGAAGAATTTTGCCAATCTATCTTCCTTCTTGTAATAGTCCCACTTGTTCATCTGTTTATAGTTCGGGACTTCTGGTAACACCGAATCGTAGTTTGAGAAGTAGTACTCAAACCCATCTCGTCCATAAAATATACTAAGCAGTAAACTACATGTAATTCCATATGTCAATGGAAGATGATGATATCTAATGCCCTCGTCTACGGAAGCTGGCAATTGCATGCAGACATAGCAATCCTTGGCCTCCATAACGTCAATATATTCATATAATAATTTGGCATAAGCGTTGGTCCTGAAGTTTCCCTGCGACTCATCTACGTGTAACCTACGGGCCTCAGCTGCCAGTAACGCTTTTTCCTGAATTACATTGTTCTCTTCATTCTTTCCAGCAAGAACAGGTTTTAAAGTCGTTACAGGCCTTACATCTGTTATCTCTGTTACAATTGCATGTCCCACTATGTATGATACAGTGACTACTATGATTATAAGAGAAATCACTACTGCTATGAGTGTGCCTACTATACATTTTGCTTTACGGTTCGAACCACCGGCCTCCATGTTATCAAACAGTGTATTTTCTTTCCGAAAAGTCTCTCTTTGTTTCTTCACTCTGTTTTTATTTCGCTTTCCCAGACTGTTAACCACACTTGGAAGCTGATAAAGTCCTTTTGCAATTCAGTCTCTTAAAATTCAACAACAGACAACCCTAGCCCTTCTCCGTCCACTAAATGAACGTCCCTAATTTCTTCTTCTTCCTCTAGGCGCTAGGTTATCTTCTCTCTCTCTGGGTTATTTACAAAGTCTTTAGGTATCTACAATGATTCTGGTTCCAGCAGCTCTAATAGCATATTCCAACAATTCTAAGCGAAGGATTTTCTCCTCGTGTTCTGGTACTGGATGACCCAAGGTTGGAAATTCTAATCTGTTCAGTACCAAGTCTTTGATCCGACTTAAGTACAGGGGGACGGGGAGTGTGAACGTTAGCAACCCTTCAGTTTCCATTCCAGGTGTCAACAGCCGTACTTCCACCGTTACAATTGGATCGAGGTTGGTCACTTGCACTTCCCTCACCCTCCCGGACCTCTGTCCCCAAGACATCTGCTGCTAGGTAGGTCCACTCAGGGGTGGCGTATCTTCTGCAGGGCACACGTACCCTCCTTGACCTTCTCGGACCCTCAGTGTCTGAGTCCGCTGCACCTTCGTCTAGGTCTGAGTCTTCAGAAATTGGAACAAGAGTTCTCTCTGGATTTGCTCTCAGGCTTGGCCTTCTCCTTCTTTCCGGCCAGCTAGCTTCTCCACTCCTTGCCCTCCGGCTCCTTGTTCTTGCACTCGACTCTTGACCGCTTGCAGCTTGATCAGTGTCTGATTCGTACTCCCAGCTACTTTCTCCCTCTGAGGCGTCTTCAGTTTCGCTGGTGTATTGACCGTCCTCGGCTTGGTCAGACACACTCTCGATCTCTTCTGGCACCCCTACAGCTTGGCTTGTCCTCTCTGTGGATTCTTCATTCTCAGCTGGATTTTCATCCGAAGGAGGAGCTGTTTCTTCCAGGGGTGCTGGAACTCTTCGGGTGTGTGAGGCGTGAATCCAATTGGGCAAGCCTCCACACTTTACTGCAGTGTTCGTTATTAGTATGACTTGGAAAGGTCCACGCCAGCGCACGTCTAGGCAGTTCTTCCTCACGTGCTTCTTCACCATGACCCAATCCCCAGGGCACAGGTCGTGGCACAAATCTTGAGACAATGGAACTTCAGCGGCCTGCACTCTCGACCGACTCTGCTGCTTTTCTCTCTCGCACCGTCAGCGCCTTCTTCGGCAGGTAGCTCTTCTTCTGGTCATCGATCACTAGGGGCCTTGGGGTAATCTTAACCTGATCTAGGTCGCCTTCCTCAAGAAGCCAACCATCTTTCTCTGCTACCAACTGCGGACGTGAGATTTTGATCGATTATCTGATCACCCTAATGCTTCTCTCACTTAATTCCCTTTGGATCGATTATTGACTGTCATTGAGTAAAAGGCAACCCTTACATAGATCAAATCAACCCCAAAGAATGACACATCTCTAAAGAACCACTTACCACGGAAAAGTTTTAAAGGTTTATTATAAAACCATAACCAGTTAAGTACAAACACCTCAGTATAAGGTTCAAAAGATATATAGGTAATAGGATGAACATAAACTCTCTGAGAGATCTCAATCGACAGAAGAAAACTACTAAAACTAGTTCAAAAATCAGTAGGTTAAATATCATTGACACAAGATGAATCTTAAGCGTCATTTACAGAAGAGAAAACAAATCAGGTTAAACTGACCCTACACTAGGCTAGATGACATCCCTACTTAGCAAGTTCTTTACCTAAAAAGGTGTCAGCCGTTGGACTTCCAAAGAAGTTCAACCTCTCTCTTAGTCTCAGATGGAAAACCTATGTCGTGTAGCAGTACCCTTTCTGCCTACCCATCCGCTCTCTAAGGGTCCTCAGGCCATCTGCTCTACCTCCTCCCCAGGGTGCTGTCCCTAATACAAAATCACAATACGGGTGGAATGCCCCTTTGAGACGCCCACCACGTACACAATTCACGTGGTCTCGCTTCTGTTTTTTTTCCATAGTTTCGTTTCTTTGGATCGTCTGTTAAGTTGACCTTGCTTCTCAGGCGCCGTCTCCAGCGTGCCGGTACCCCCATGACATTCCGGTTGACTCCTTCGGACCCGAGCCTATCTCCTCAAACAGAGCTCTATTCATCAAGCTTTTGATTGGTACCCCCCTCGCACCTGCAAACAGACACTTCGAAACAGGGCCCCAAATTCCAGGCTCCTCTTATCGGACTAGGCCGTAAAACTTCGACCAGCATTGGCAATTTATTTTAACGAGGCTTTGACTTTTAGCTCACACGTGCAGATCAAAGACTATCCTCTATCTCTCCTGGCTCACTAAATTATGTGCAGTAGTCTGCACTCTGCGAACCCTTATTTCTTTAGCTTAAAATAATATGCTAACATACCACACCAAAGTTATACAAAACACTTCTATAAAATATTGCCTTTAACATACATGTAAGCAAAATCATTGAATAATATCGAATCCATGCTAGTTGAAAGATGTGATGGTATATTTCGTTCTTACACAGTGCCATGCGGTCTGCACGTTTCTTCATTTTACATTTTACATCCTTCTTCATTTAGCAGCTACATAACATGGAACCTGATTAACACATCTAATATTTCTAAACATTTCCACACATTTCTATTATAGCCCATACTCTATAGGGGCTTTCTATTTCTAATAAAACACTCATGAGTACATACGGATACATTTCTTCATTTCTCTAGTTACTTTAGCTAACTTTACGCCACAGGCTTGTGCATATGACGTATACATATGTTTCATTCAAATTGCGCTCTCTCATAACTAACAATCATATAGGGGTGCTATAGTTAGCAGTATTCACCCCATTGTGGGGTATGGCAATAGGAATTGGCAGTAGCCCATAAACAATGTAAAATCTGGTCCCTGATGGAGAACCTTCAACCGTGCCGCTAAGAGAATTGTTCGAATTGAGATACCCTCCATCTAATTATGTTTTCAGATTTTTTTTCTGTCAACAAACTGTAGACGTTGCGAGATTGGGACATCTCCAAAACCGCTCTTTTACGTGCATTTGAGCAGCATTAAATAAAGACCCCTTCCAGAGCCAGGAATCTAAACAGAAGAAGGCTATTGCTACAGCATGAAGGAAAACAAAACTCGATTGTTCATTGAAGCTCGCAATTTTGGAAGCCAGAGATGTGAAATAATTGTAATGCTTTCGGTAGATACTGTTTTGAGCTTGGTAATGTGAGAAGAAAGGAGATCTGAGCAAGGGAATGTTTCAGAGAAAGCATTAGCGTTGCCTTTACAGTTTATCAATATTCGTTTCTGTCCGAGCCTTAGGGTTTCCGGCTCTCTTGAATGCCGAGGTAATGAACTGGAGAGAGCACAAGAGATGAGCGTTTGCAGGCGTGATGCCAATGACGAGAGACAACCTCGGCTCACAGAAGGATGACACAGCACATTAAATCTTGGTTTTAATCAGCCACAGTTAACCTGGAGAACCCACTCTGTGTTATCACTCTGATGTCTATCGATCAAGCTTCATGAACACATAAAGATGGCTTTCTCTAACAACAACAGTGATGGCCTGGTTCTCAAATCGTTTGCAACAATATAAAATATAGAATTTGTTCGCAAATGAGGGTATGTGAGAAAGGATTGCAGATTAACTAAAATACAGTGATCTTACTATACTTTGTAAAGCTGATTCTGTGCATTCATTACAAATCGCCGAAATACTACACTAACTGCTTTAGCTATGTTACTCTGTTATGGTGTATGTCTTTGTACAGCACACCATCACTCTTGACGATATCCCAGCGCGTCTCAGGTGTGTGAGGCAAGTCCCATGGCTCGGAGACTTACTCGAAGAGGCAGTACTTAAGTAATCTTTGATCTACTCTTCAGTGTTCAAAAATCAAATTCTTACCATATTTAACCACTCAGTTCTTTAGTTGCTTCTATCATCATGGGCACTGTGGGAAAGTAGGATCTGCTTCTTTTGGTTACCCCCACCTTTTGCTTATGTATCACTGTTTTTGGCCTAGTCTGACTTGGATCCTGCTATCCAGGACCCCAGTCTATCTGCTTTCTCTCTTAAATTGCTTGCATGTACTTTAGGTACACTCCAGATTGGATACTGAGGTACCCTTATCAGTCCTTAGTATATGGTACACCATGAACTCAGGGCATAGGTACCCAAGAGGTCTCCCAAGGGTTGAAACATGTATTATGCCACCCATGAGAGGCCACTCAAATTCACACGACAAGCCTGCCACAGCAAACTGTGTAGGCTGGTGCATGTGCCAGTTACTTAAAATATGGGTTCACCATATCTATCTAAATCACTACACTTAAAAACCTATCAGTCATCCCTATGGCAGGCCTTATCAAGCCTGAAGGCTGGGTGCTGGGTTTTATGTGAGAGGGTGCCCCTGCATGAGCAGAGCACCTCTGCAGCCTTCGGAGACCATTCTCCGGTGTTGTCTGTGATGCAGCCAGACGTATATGTTTAAGTGCATATAACCTCACAGTAAATTCTAACTGTTAGACCTGGCACCATTGGCGTGGGTCTCCCTTCCATTTTGGCTGTTGCCTCATATGTTTTTGCTGGTGTTAGAAGCTTTGTGCACTGTGCCACTGCTCCCTACTGTAAAGTTACGTATTAATTGGTGATTCCATGCTTGACTATTTGGTTTACTTGTCAGACCCTAGTACAGTGCACTGAGTGTGCCCAGAACATGTAATTGCAAATGCTGCTAGTGAGCTTGCAGCACTGGTTGTGCCACCCACAGAAGCGGCCTTGTAAAACGTGTCTAAGGTCTGCAGAGCCTGCCTGCAGTCTGGTACTGTCATGCTGACTGGGCAAGTGCACCCACTTGCCAGTCCCTAAACCTTCGCTTGTCTTCATATTAGTCACCCCTATGGTAGGACCAAGGGCAGGTTGCATTGTAAGTATAAGTTAGGACAAGGCCTGATGTGTGTGACATGTCCTAATAGTGAATTACAGCCATTTTCGTTATGTCTCGACTACAGCATTGCTTTAGCAATGGTTGTTTGTCGAGATTATAGTAAGGCTTTCAAAAGTATACCTAAAACTGGGGATCGGGTACAGTTCATGTGAGCCAGGTGCGTGCACATCGCCAGCCACATCCTCAGCATCAGACTTCAAAGGAAGCCGCTCCCCCGCCCCCAACATGCAATGCCGAGAGCTGGTTAATTACTGCAAGTTGCCTTTACGATCATCTCGCGTGTTTGCCATGCACTGATTAAACTGAACTGACTTTCACCAATTTGTGCCTGCTGTCTGCCATGTCACACTATTTGTGTCATTTTTACTCCTCTCCTTAGCCTTCATCTTACCTTGTTTTTACATTTACAGCAAGCTGCCCGTTACACTCGCCTCCCGTGTATGCCTCTAACTGCTTCATTAGTGCTTGTGCCTGCCGTTTGCCATGCTCTCCATTATTGTTTAACACCGCGAGCCCTTAACAGCTCATAGTAGAACTTGCGCTACGTTTCACTGCACCTTTGGCCGTGCCATTCTCCTGCATTGTTCTTTAGAGCCTGCTCTCTGTGCAACTGCCAGGGACACGATTCAGAAAAGGGGGTGGTGATGAACAGAGTGTCTGAATTAAGCAGACCACTCTTACCCAGTCCAAAGATCAGGGCTTGATCCATCACCGTTATTTATCTCACTGCACCATCCCAGCTCAGAACCTGGCTATATGTAAATCAGTCTGTCCCTGGCCCAGTGCATCATGGGAACAGGGCAGACTAAACTACCAAGCCAATTCTTCACCAGAAAGGAGACAAGCTACCGGGGACCGGTTTCTGGCATTTCAGCCGTCTTCGGTCCGGCTTGCTTGAATCCTGATGGTGCAGTGAGAAAGGGACTCATGTCTGAGTATACCCTGCCACACCTATAGAGGCCAAAAACGATTCAGAAAAGGGGGTGGTGATGAACAGAGTGTCTGAATTAAGCAGACCACTCTTACCCAGTCCAAAGATCAGGGCTTGATCCATCACCGTTATTTATCTCACTGCACCATCCCAGCTCAGAACCTGGCTATATGCAAATCAGTCTGTCCCTGGCCCAGTGCATCATGGGAACAGGGCAGACTAAACTACCAAGCCAATTCTTCACCAGAAAGGAGACAAGCTACCGGGGACCGGTTTCTGGCATTTCAGCCGTCTTCGGCCCGGCTTGCTTGAATCCTGATGGTGCAGTGAGAAAGGGACTCATGTCTGAGTATACCCTGCCCACCTATAGTGGCCAAAAACGATTCAGAAAAGGGGGTGGTGATGAACAGAGTGTCTGAATTAAGCAGACCACTCTTACCCAGTCCAGGGACACAGCGTCTTCTCATGAGCGCGTCTATGATTTATCACTCTGCCTGTGTTGCGAGAGCACCGTGAAATACTTCTGCCAGCAATTTTGTTTTCTTCTAAAGATTAAAGTATTGTGGCCACTCACATAGTAAAGCGACACTTACCTCTTGCTGTTCACCCTGGCGTCCTCAGTTATTTCTTCCTCAATACCTCGCTCTCATCAACACCATAGAGCGTGAAATCGCTCTCAGAGACAGTCTTTCTTATTAAATACTGCCACCCTATGGCCACCACTGGCATTAAGCTTTCACTTGCGCACCCTGCTGCTCTCCAGAGATTTAATCTCAACACTCTTTTTTAATTATTGTTCGCTATTGGCTTTGCACTTCCCTTCCCAATTAAAATGTACATGGATAACATTCAGGTGCTTACCCACAAAAAACACTTGCTTGTTTACCCCAAAACTCTACCTGTCCGGAGGATCCGTTTAGGTTGGCCCGCAGTGAGACACTGCCTAAATTACAAATCCCCAGACCTAGGCTTCTAGCAATGTTTTTCTCCTATTCTGTTCATCTCCGGCCTAGAACATCTCAGATTTTGTTAACCGGTAACAACTATTTGTCAGACGTTATTTTCAAAGTGATATTTTTAGGGCTTTTGTATTGCATGTTGCTTCTAATCTTTTGATTATAGTTTTATTGCACTTTCATTTGAGGTCAAATGTAACGCTTTTTCATACAACTGCTGGAGTTTTAGTGCACAGAACCCCTGCTACCGCTCGAGGTGGCAGAGTGCTTTTTGATAGTCATGAATAAAATACATGAATAAATATGGTGATAGTGAGTATGTAACCGTCGATTTGTACACATGGGCTGGGTGTTTAGCCCTGATCTGCAGCATGAATGGTACAGAGAACTCACCCCTAGTGGGTAGGTTACTTCTGGAAACTGGCACATCTGTGAAATGTGTTGCAGTATTAATATGATGCTGAACTGGGGCACAAAATGCTGAAGGGATCTGTAGAATATGGAACTCTGTTGGACATCTTTTTCAATCTGGCCCTTTTTAGGTCAGGCTTGTTTCCTTTTCATTCCCTTTCTCCTTTCAGGCCGTCTCATCCATTTTTGACTCTTCACCATCACTCCTCTATCCTGCTGGTCATTCCTATTTTTCCATTTCCCTCTTTGCTATTTTCCTTCATATTTCTGCCCCCTCTCCCTTCTGCGTTTTACAGTTTCTACATTGTCCTCTAGCCTCTATTTCAGTTACGCACCTCATCCCTCCATCATCGCCTCTCCCATATCCCACGCATCCTCCCCTCCCCTGACGTCTCCTCCTTTTCCTCACTTCCTCACACCCCCTTCACACTTCATCCTCGGCCTGGCCGTGGCCCCACTATCTGTCGGCTCTCACTCTATCTATCGCTCTCACTCTATCTACCTATCTATCTATCTATCTATCTATCTATCTATCCATCTATCTATCTATCTATCTATCTATCTATCTATCTATCTATCTATAGATCTATCTATAGATCTATCTATCTATCATTTGCCCTCACTATATCTATCTCCCTCACTCTATCTATCTATCAATTCAATTCAATTCAAATAAGCTTTATTCGATTTCAAGTTGCAAAATCATAAAAGCATACAATAAGACATTTCTTTACAATAAAAAAGCAAACTTTGAGATAAAAATCAATATTTACAATTCTATCTATCTATTGCCCTCACTCTATCTATCTATCTATCTATCTATCTATCTATCTATCTATCTATCTATCTATCTATCTATCTATCTATCTATCTATCTATCTATCTATCTATCTATCTATCTATCTATCTATCTATCTATCTATCTATCTATCTATTTAGCTAGCTATCTATCTATTGCCCTCCCTCTATCTATCTATCGCCCACACTCTATCTATCTATCACCCTCACTCTATCTATCTATTGTCCTCACTCTATCTATCTATCGCCCTCCATCTATCTATCTATCGCCCTCCCTCTATCTATCGCCCTCCCTCTATCTATCTATCGCACTCCGTCTATCTATCTATCGCCCTCCCTCTATCTATCTATCGCCCTCACTCTATCACCCTCACTCTATCTATCTATCGCCCCACTCTATCTATCGCCCTCACTCTTTCTGTCTATCGCCCTCACTCTATCTATCGCCCTCATTCTATCTCCCTCATTCTATCTATCACCCTCACTCTATCTATCGCCCTCACTCTATGTATCACCCTCGCTCTATCTATCTATCTATCGCCCTCACTCTATCTATCTATTGCCCTCACTCTATCTATCTATCGCCCTCACTCTATTTATCTATCGCCCCACTCTATCTATCTATTGACCTCACTCTATCTGTCTATCGCCACCCCTCTATCTATCGACCTCACTCTATCTATCTATTGCCTTCACTCTATCTATCGCTCTCACTCTATCTATCTATCTATCTATCTATCTATCTATCTATCTATCTATCTATCTATCTATCTATCTATCTATCTATCTATCTATCTATCTATCTATCTATCGCCCTCACTCTATCTATCGCCCTCATTCTATCTCCCTCATTCTATCTATCACCCTCACTCTATCTATCACCCTCCCTCTATCTATCTCCCTCACTCTATCTATCGCCCTCACTCTATCTATCTATTGCCTTCACTCTATCTATCGCTCTCACTCTATCTATCTATCTATCTATCTATCTATCTATCTATCTATCTATCTA